>NW_009266282.1:67086-71756 GCF_000687185.1 Egretta garzetta | reverse complement strand
GGTGGTGGAGGCCCCATCCCTGGGAACATTCCAGGCCAGGTTGGAGGGGGCTGTGAGCAACCTGATCTGGCTGAAGGTGTCCCTGCTCTCTGCAGGGGGGGTGGGCTGGATGACCTCTAGGGGTCCTTTCCAACCCAAAGCGTTCTGTGATTCTATGATTCTATGTTTGAGATACCCTGGTGGGAAATGCAGTCAGTGCAGAGAGCACCAGCTCCACAATATAATTAAGGAGATCACAGAATCATAGAATATCTCTAGTTGGAAGGGACCCATAATGATCGTCAAGTCCAACTCCCTGCTCCTCTTAGTACTACCTAAAACTAAACCATATGTCTAAGACCCACGTCCAGATGCTCCTCAGACTCTGACAGGCTTTGTGCCATGACCACTTCCCTAGGGAGCCTGTTCCAGCGACCAACCACCCTCTCAGTGAAGAACCTTTTCCTAACATCCAACCTGAACTTCCCCTGATGCAGCTGCATTCCATTTTCTCCTGTCCTGTCTCTGTTCACCAGAGATCAGCAGCTCCCCCTCCACCGCCCCCCATGAGGAAGGTGTAGACTGTGATGAGGTCACCCCTCAGCAATGAGGTCACTCCTCAGCCTTCTCTTCTCCAAGATGAACAAACTAAGTGACCTCAGCCGCTCCTCATAACTCTTACCCTCAAGACCTTTCACCATCATGGCTTCCCTCCTCTGGACACACTCCAGTAGCCTGGTGTCCTTCTTATATTGAGGTGCCCAAACCCACACACAGCCCTCGAGGTGAGGCTGCACCAGTGCAGTGTGTAGTGGGACAGTCACCTCCCTCGATCAGCTCACGATGCTGTGCTTGATGCACCCCAGGACACAGTTGGCCCTTTGGGCTGCCAGGGCACACTGTTGACTCATAGTCAACTTAACATCAACCCAACCCCCCAGATCACTTTCTGCAGAGCTGCTCTCCAGCCTCTCATCCCCCAGTTTGTACATATAACCAGGATTACCCCATCTCAGGTGGAGAATTCAGCACTTGCTCTTCTTAAATTTCATGTGGTTGGTGATGGCCCAGCTCTCGAGCCTATCCAGATCTCTCTGTAAGGCCTCTCCACCGTCAAGGAGTCCACAGCTCCTCCTAGTTTAGTATCATCAATCTCAGTGTCTAAGATCTCAGTTAGTCCCTGGAGGTCCTCCTACTGTCTTAATGGCAATACCTTACTTAATATGGAAGAACCATTTTGTTTTTCACTGACCCATCCAAAAACACAAAGGTAGGAGAGCACCACTCTGTTCCTGCTTTGCCTGGAGAAGCAATGTATTTGCCCATGGGTCTTTTGTCATGTATGAAGATTGGGACTAGGACTCCCTTGGGCTCACCCCATCCAAGGAAGGATGCAAGGTCATCAGTGAGATGCTCAGACCCTAGCATGTGGGACATTCTCACCTGATCACATTTCTGTAGGTTCTTCTGCTGTCTTTGTCCAGACACACCATGAAGGGCCTCTGCTCTGTGCTCCTGATTTTGATATTGCGTGTTTTCAACCTGTTTGCCACAGCCTGGGTTGAGAGAGGAGGAAGAGCCCAGTGAGTGTCTCACTTCCCTTCCCCGGGCTGCGCGGCAACGGGTGGTGTGTGCATACAGGTATGAAAGGGACAAATGATGACATTTCTTTTTTTTTTTTTTTTAACCTCAGATGTGACACAAGGTAACTTCTTTAAGGAGGGAAGTTACTCTCTTGTCCTTTTTTCTGTAATCACAACCTGGTCGAATTTTGCAAGGGCAAATGTTCCAAACTGGCAATGCTTGCACAGGTTGCAAAGTGTGGGATGTCTGGTGCGGGGCAAGGCCTCTTCTCCAGGGCCGTAGCACATCTTGGTGGCCAGCATGGGCTACAGTACCTCAGTGTTCTCAAAAGCCAGGTGACAATAAGCAAAAGTGTGCTAGCTAGCTAAAAATATCAGCTGAGAGACTGGAGGCTCCAGGGCAACCTCAAATGACCGAGGCACAATAACACTTAATGCCACCCAAACTGCAGTGACACATTCCCATGTGTGTCCTCTGGAGTCTACTTGAACTCTCATGTAAACAAAAAGGACAGGAGCCCAAGTTTTCAGTCCCATCTCTTGCAAATCCATCTTTCTGAGATGGTAATCAGGTTCATTGACATTCCTGTTTTTTTTTCCTGCTTCTTGTTTATGCTTTGTTAAAATATTTCTTCAATGGCCTCTGTTCTCTTGAGTTCTGTGGGGATTAACACAGGGGTCTGAGGAGTGCACTGCAGCTGGAGATGCGGAGTTAATGGAATTGGCTGCAAAACTACAGACCCCCTCCTGTACCCAAGTGGATCCACGATGACCAGGGCTAAGCTTTATCCCCCCACTTCTTCCCTGGGGTCACGGAATCACCCCAGCAGCAGCTCAGTCCTTCAGGGTTTCCTGAGGCAGGATTCAATGTGGCATTGAGCAGCAGGGATGGCATTTGGGGCTTTGGCTCAAAAATCCAGACTTTTCCATGGAAATTCATTGCAAATCACTGTCTGAGCAGGGTGGCCCCAGAGCCTTCTCCTCCCCCCCAGCGTGTTTCCCCTTTCATCATCATCGTAAGGGATTTCCACACATTGGCTGGCCCCTCTCAGGGCTGTGAGTATCCACATCTACTTACTGAGAATGATCGTCCCGACAAGTTGTTGATCCTAACGATTTCGGTGATGTTCACATTCAGACACACCAGATCTGCAACAGAAGCAGCATGTTAGACTTGGCCCATGGCATGATATCAAATCAGCTTTGAGTGGGGCTGGTGCCAGATCTCACACTTGGGTGCACTGCCAGGGCTCTGTGGGATACAGAGGGCAGCAGAAAAGGAGGACTCTGGCAAGCTCCGTGGGCTGAGGGTTTGCATGGGAACATGCTCAGGGTGGAAATCTCAGAGGCTATGCTCAGGGAAAGGTGAAAGAGGAAGGCTGCAGCAAGAGGAAGGTGCTTCCAAGCCTAGATTATGGTTATGCTGAACCCCACGTTACAGGGAGCCCCAGGCATGTAATTCACATGAAAACGCACAACCACAAACTGTGTTGACACGAATATATGCACGTCACTGATTCAGCCCCCACAGTGCCAGCACATAGCACTAAGCACTATGGTCAGATTTATGCCACTGAGCACCAGAGCACTCAGCAAACCCTCTTCGCAAGGCCTCAAGCAGGAGGAACCCACCTTCAACTTCATCGGCTGGGGGGGCTTTCATCACCAGGCCCGTGGAGCGCAGGGACGTTGCCAGCTCCTTCGCCCGGTCGCTCACCACAACCTGCAGGGAAGGCTCTGTTAACTGACCCTGGCAGAGAGGTTAGACATGGAGAGGTTTGGGGGCATCTTTTGACAAATGCAGTGTTAACTAACAGGCTTTTAAAATTCACCACGTCCTCTCTGTCCTCTCCTGGAGCACAATTCCAGAGGAAAGAAGGGGAGCCAGAGCGCTCCCTTGGGGAGATCTGTGCCCTGTGGACAGAGCCATTTTGGGCTTCCCAGAGCCCCACTTACCTTTCTGTATGCTACTGTGAGGTCTATGCCAGGGCCATCCAGGGTCATTTTCTTCTTGGTCATGCTTAGCTCTGCAAGGAGGGAACCAGGTAGGATTCAGTCATCCCATCTGTCTGTGGTCAGCAGAGAGGGCTCATCCCACGGGATGATGCACCCCCTTGGTCACACAGCAGTCGTGAGTTGGCACGCTGGCCCCTCTCTCCTTGCCTATGGGACCTGTGGCTCTGTGCACTTAACGGGTCCGGTGAGATGGACTCGCTTGAGGGTCTGTGCCCAACAGCAGGGGTAAGGATCCATTGGATGGATGATGATGACCCATGGACAGCAGGGTGCACTGATGGAAGGGCTGGGAGTGACCTCTGTAATGGTCCAGCCTTCAAGCACTCTTGTCCCATCACTGGAAACTCAAGGAAGCAGAATTTCTAACGGGGAAAATATCTGGCAAAGGGGATAGCTGTAAAGCCCAGCTGGTTTCCTCAACAAAAATATGGCACTGGCCCAACTTCAGACGGTCATGGAGACAACGAAAGCCACAGTCTACAAAACCTGGTTGAGACCAGGAGCCAGCGACCACAAGGTCTCTCATTTAGCCTGGTGTCATGCGCCCAAGAAGGAGATGGGGATGTTTAGGGAGGCCTTATGCTCACCAGGGAATGAGAGATATTGCCCCATGGCATGGCCTTGACTGCTGCGGGCTGAGGGACTGAGCAAGTGGGAGCTGGGGCTGGTAGGACCCCCGCCCAGGCCGGTAGCCCCCACTGCAGGGCTCAGCCTGGGGGACACACGCACCTCTCTGGGAGATGCTCTCCTGCACCTGGGTGCGCAGCTCCGTGAGGAACACGTCCTCGGCTGGCTCCAGCGCCGGGTCATTGAAGAAAATCTGAGAGAGAGGAAAATCTCTGAGAACAGCTCCTACTCAGTCACCCTGTGATATCACACCAGGCTTGTGATATCAAAAGGTTCTCCAGAGCACCCAAGTGTGACAACCTCAAAGGGAATCCATCACCTCATCATGGCAGTGGGGGGGTCTGTGGGATGGAGAGAACTCCTCTTGCTCTGCTGTCTGAAGCCCAGGAGTGCAACAGGCCTTGCCCAGAGGCCAGAGGACCTGGCCAGCAGAGCCATGGGCAGCATTCCCTGCCACTGGGGGTC
>NW_009266282.1:56028-66609 GCF_000687185.1 Egretta garzetta | reverse complement strand
TGATGATGACCCATGGACAGCAGGGTGCACTGATGGAAGGGCTGGGAGTGACCTCTGTAATGGTCCAGCCTTCAAGCACTCTTGTCCCATCACTGGAAACTCAAGGAAGCAGAATTTCTAACAAACAGGGAAAATATCTGGCAAAGGGGATAGCTGTAAAGCCCAGCTGGTTTCCTCAACAAAAATATGGCACTGGCCCAACTTCAGACGGTCATGGAGACAACGAAAGCCACAGTCTACAAAACCTGGTTGAGACCAGGAGCCAGCGACCACAAGGTCTCTCATTTAGCCTGGTGTCATGCGCCCAAGAAGGAGATGGGGATGTTTAGGGAGGCCTTATGCTCACCAGGGAATGAGAGATATTGCCCCATGGCATGGCCTTGACTGCTGCGGGCTGAGGGACTGAGCAAGTGGGAGCTGGGGCCAGTAGGACCCCCGCCCAGGCTGGTAGCCCCCGCTGCAGGGCTCAGCCTGGGGGACACACGTACCTCTCTGGGAGATGCTCTCCTGCACCTGGGTGCGCAGCTCCGTGAGGAACACGTCCTCGGCTGGCTCCAGCGCCGGGTCATTGAAGAAAATCTGAGAGAGAGGAAAATCTCTGAGAACAGCTCCTACTCAGTCACCCTGTGATATCACACCAGGCTTGTGATATCAAAAGGTTCTCCAGAGCACCCAAGTGTGACAACCTCAAAGGGAATCCATCACCTCATCATGGCAGTGGGGGGGTCTGTGGGATGGAGAGAACTCCTCTTGCTCTGCTGTCTGAAGCCCAGGAGTGCAACAGGCCTTGCCCAGAGGCCAGAGGACCTGGCCAGCAGAGCCATGGGCAGCATTCCCTGCCACTGGGTGTCACTGCGCACTCACCGAGTGTTCCCAGCCACCCACCCAGAGGCAACCCAGGTGGAAGGAGCAGCTTCCCAGGCCTGACTGCAGACGCTGGCTTAGCTTCATGGCGTGCAATTCCTATCTGATGCACCTTCAGACCCATTAATTATTTTCTTTTCATGGGCTTTTTCTGAGCAAAATGTGAAGATAAATTCCTGGAGAACCTCTCCTAGCCACTCTTAGCCCTATGTCCAGCTCCAGTGGGAGTTGACCCTCCCTTCCAGGAAGACGCTCTGCAGCCAAAGAGGAACAGTGTGGTCTTAACCAAAAAGGCAAAACAGGCTTAGTGTTTCCAGATGAAACAGCATCACACCCTGTATGACAACAGGGTAGGTTAGGTGCCTCTATCTGAAAACCACATCTGGAGTCAGTTCCTCTTCCCCTGCCTGAGTCACCCACTCTCTCGCTTGCTTTTGATTTTTGTCTTGGAGGAGAAATGAGTGGAATAAAAATTCACCAAACCCCCCAAATCCCCAGCCACACAAGCTGGGGACCAGGTGCTCCAAGTGTTCACAAGTGACATGTTATTAGTTCAAGTCCTGGTGATGTGCTACCAGTAATTACCGAAGCTCTTCCAGCTATTTGCAAGCCACGTGCCAGTTTGCTCATGTAATGGCTTCTCCTTTGCTTCAATAGGTTACCACATTGGCCCCGGGTAGATTAAAAGGCGATATGTGCATCAGTGCCACCCTAAGCTTTGAAGGGGGAGAACTGCCAGAGTAGCAGATGGGGGGTTGATGCTACATGACCGAATACAGCAGTTCTTTGCTCTCCTATCAAATGCCAGGTCTCACTCTGATACCATTTCAGAGAAAAGCTGGCAGGAAATAATTAAAATGGTGTTTAAGGAAGCCCTGCAAAGCCCCTGCAAGGTACAGGAAGGTTTTGGCAAAGCCACTCAGAAAACTCCTGTTTGCTCACAGCATCTAAAGCTGCAGGAGGTGCCAGAGCTCCTGAGCACAGCTGGGTCCAGCAGAGCAGGAAATCTGTGTCCTTACAGGGTAATTCCAAGGTTCACTGTGCTGACCCATGTGATCCTGAAATAGCCTTCCTGGGATCATTGACTCTGGCTGAGTTGTGCTGGATCCGGGAGCTGGGCAAGGAGCAGGCGGGCTGGGGAGCACCGAGACCCAGGGTCAGATCTTCCAAAAGCCCCCAGACTCCACTGACTTTGCACAGCTCTGCCAGCAGCGGGGTTCTGCAAGCCCTTGCAGGGCCACATGAAGGCACGAGAGATGTGGCACCCACCTTCACAGCATAGACCTGGAAGCAGACAGGCTGGGCACCCATGCGGACGTAGTAAGCGATCACATCAGTGATGAACAGATCAGTCACAAGATGTTTGCTTGGAGAAGAAGGCTGGGGAGGCAAATCACATTATGGATCAGCCACAGTCACTTCTCAAAAACATAGCCACAAACCCTCGCGCCTTTCTATATAAATAATGAGCAATGAGCTGTCGCCCAGGGCAGCACCGAGCTGCTCTGCCATAACTAGTCAAAGCAAACAGGAGAAGCAAAGGCTTGCACCCACCTACCGGCCTTTTTTGTAGGCTATCGATGGTGGCTTAAACTGCCAGGAAACGAGAGCGGGGGTATTTCAGCAAATGCCTCATTTACATTTTGTTTCTTAAAATCTGCCATTTCCTGTCCCTTGGCCAAAAAAACCCATCACAGCAAACAGGTCTTGTGGCTGGGGCAGTGTCAGCCACATGCACTTTCCCAGCTGCTGGGCCCAGGGAGGGGTTTGCAGGGAGAAAGCCTCCGTCTGGGTGACCGAGGAGCCCTGCAGGGCAGGGGCGCATCCTCAGGAACAGCAGATGTGTTTGGGGAAGGGGCCAGGCTGGGGAAGAGAGAAGGTTCCCCTCGTACCATAGTGGCCAGCTTGGGAATCACATGGCACAGCGTGTTGATGTTGCTCTCGTACCACGGGTCGGCTCTGCCCAGGTACCCGGCCACCTCACACAGCTCCTCTTGGCCGGTGGCAGCGTGGTCCTGCAGGAGAAACGCACAGCTCAGGGTACGATCAGGGCTCAGAATATCGGGAGCCACAGAGGAGGCAGAGGGAGCTGGGGCCACAGATACCCCGTGAGAAGCTCCCCCATCCCTCTGCCTTCCCTGCTTGGTCCAGAGAATATTGCAAAACATTTCTTGCAGCACTCGTTTAGCAGGTGCTCATTAAGTGAAGAATGAAAATAAGAAATACTGATTTTTATAATGGCATGTCTGTCAGGACTCACAGACAGCTCTGGGCCAGCTTAAAACCTTGTGAGAAGTGTGACTGTTTATCGCTGTCTTGAGGCTGTCAGAGGGGAAGAGATTTGCCCAAGATAAACTGTGAGGTGGTGACTTACAGAATTAAAACTGGGGCTATGACCAGGCAGGCAAAGCCCTCAGCAAGGGGTGACCACTTCCCAAAAGCGTTTGGGAGATGAGAAAGGCATCAGTCCTTTGCCAAAGCTCCCTCAATCCTCCTAAAGTTGAGACACGGCAGCAAAACTGAATACCATTTCTAGCCTGTGAGTTATCACCCGTCGGGGTGGTTGGAGCAACCTGGATATCTCTGGAGCCAATGGAATCCTGGTCAGTCTGCAAACTGAGCCCAGCCGCCCTCTCTTGGCTCCCATCCTCCCTGTGCTAGGAACTAGGCATTAACAGACGTGAATTCCTGTAAACCCCCCTGCTTTTCCTCCAAAAGCACCGTCAGTTGTTGGCAGCCAGCGGCAGCGCCTGGAGCTGCCAAGCCCAGACTCACCACAATGGCCAAGGTGTTTGGCTGCCCCGTCACAACCGGGATGTAGTAGAACTGCAGGTTCAGCCTGGGAGTCAAGAAAACTCGCCGTGTTTCTCGCTTCCTTGAAATGGAAAAATAAATAGCCGAGTCACAAGGAGAAGGTGGAGGAAAATGGGCTCTCAGCCAAGGCTGGGCAGTGCCAGGAGACCGCAGCTGCCCTGCAGTGGGAGCACATGCCCTCCTCGCACGCCTCCTTTGCCCAGCGTAGCAGGATGGGGGTAATGCCCCTGGGTTCCCAAACTGAGCAAGGGGAAATGATGGGGGTAAGGGGCATCCTGCAGACAGGCTCACGCTGGCACCAGTGGTCCCCTCTGTGCTCAGCTCTGCCCCCCAGGCTGCTGCCTGCACCATGACCCAGACCTGCTCCACACTGGTCTCCTGGCCCAGGTGAACCAGCTGGGAAGAGCCAGATGGAAAACAGCTTTTCTTTAGGATTTTTCCTTTCTGCATAGGATAACATCTTAGAATCACAGAATCATAGAATCATGGAATGTTTTGGGTTGGAAGGGACCCCTAGAGGTCATCCAGCCCACCCCCCTGCAGGGAGCAGGGACACCTTCAACCAAATCAGGTTGCTCACAGCCCCCTCCAACCTGGCCTGGACTGTTCCCAGGGATGGGGCCCCCCCCACCTCTCTGGGCAACCCATGCCAGTGTTTCACCACCCTCATTGGAAAGAATTTCTTCCTTATATCCAGTCTAAACCTACCCTGGTTTAGTTTAAAACCATCACCCCTTGTCCCGTCACAGCCGGACCAGCTAAAAAGATTGTCCTCATCTTGCCTCACTTACTGTTCATTTAACCCATTCCATGGACAAAAGGGAAAAACACCCTGTCTGCATCATTTGGGCCAACAGAGCCAAACGATACCATGCAGCCAGTGATGTCAGGATAATTTGGGCAGAAAACACCTGGATCCCATCCTGCCCAGGCAACGCTGGTGCCCAACCCCATCCCCAGCCACCCTGGCTGCTTCAACAGGCTGAAGAGCAAAGCCCCCACTCTGTCCTCCCTTTCCCCACGCCCCCATGGCTGAAGAGGCTGTGGCCACTGGTTACCTCAAAGAGCGGTAGGCTTGGGCCAGGCGCCCCAGGATCCGATCGTCCCCCAGCAGCACAATGCGGGCAGTGTGGAGCCTCTGGAGTGGGGCCGCGGGGGCCGGAGGGATGCCTGGTCTCCTCTGCAGCTTCACTGGGTGTTTCGCCCCGGGACTGTTGCAGCCAGACTGCAGGAAGGCCATGCTCTCCAGTGGCGATGGCTTTTTTTTAATGCCACCCTTCCTCTGGAGCCGGGATTGCTCTGTCTCGGCGCTGCAAGGGGCAAAGAGCTCCTCAGCTACCACGGGCAGATCTCGCTCAATGCCGCTGTCGGTGGAGAGCACAGAGAAGCGGGTCTGCTCGCAGCACTCGCAGTCTGAAATGATGTCCTGGATCTCAAAGTTGTCCAGGTCCTGGCTCAGGCAGTCGGGCTCACAGGTCTGTGACAGTGGGCGGAGGAACAGCACCAATTCCTTCCCTGTTGGCAGAAAGGAGCTTGAGGAGGGAAACACAACCAAACCCACGCTGAGCCCTAGTCCTGCCCCGGCTCCCCTCTTCTCATGCAAACCATAGGGCCAATATCTCCACCAGCAGGTCCAAGAGGAGTCAGTCTTTCAGTCCCATTTCACATTGCACCGTGAAGAGAGCTCAGTATCACTCAAATTGGGTACTTTGGGCGCATCCTGCTGCAGCCTTTCCCACAGGGGTCCCCCCTTCATCTCCTTCATTGCTCTCCCCCCCTAACCCCCTGGTCTGACCCTGACATCCCACAAGAAGGAAGGCTGGTGCAGTCAGCATGGGCATCCACAAGCTTGGCCCTTGGGCAATGGTTATGAAACTCATGGCCCAAGAATCAGGGCTAAACGATGTTTTGCTCAAGGCTTCCCAGCCTCAGGCACTGTCCAAACTTGCCGCAGCCCCCCGGGGCACTCACAGAGTTGGTCGTCTTCTGTCCAGAGGTGAAAGCTGATGTTGGGATTGGGCAGAGGGGTACCCTGCAGCCCTCCCAAAGGAGCATCACCTGGGAGAAACAAGGATGCTTGTAACACACAGGAGCAGACA
Source organism: Egretta garzetta (assembly GCF_000687185.1). Lineage (NCBI taxonomy): Eukaryota > Metazoa > Chordata > Aves > Pelecaniformes > Ardeidae > Egretta > Egretta garzetta. The sequence goes on along the minus strand of NW_009266282.1, from coordinate 60,832 downwards.
ATTTTCCCGCGCAGATGCTGGGATAGCCTGTGCTGACCTAGGGGTTCTCCCACCCTGATCGCCTTCTGGTCAGACCTGAGGCTGTAATCGCAGACCTCTGCTCTCACAAACTGAGCCATAAGAAGGTACCCACACCATCAGTGAAAGGGAGAAATGAAGATGGGGAAACAGGCACAGGCGAGTCAAGGACCTTGCTTTGCTGCAGAGAGGTTGCAGAATAAATAAAATAATTCTTTGAGCACTGGGCCTCCAACACGTGTGGCCAGACCTCCCTTGGCAATCTCAGCAGAGATGCAAGGGAGCAATCTGACCCCACCATTGCTGGCGATTTTTAACCCATTATGGTTCTGCAGGAAGCAGTGAGACAATTCAAGAGCTCACTGCCACCAAAAGGAGATGGTCCCACTCCTCTCACTGCACCACTGACTGCTCCTCCCTGTATCTTGCAGTGGGACAGTCTCCAGCTCTTTTCGGGGAAGGGATTGGGATACAGGGACCTTCCACCAGAAGAAGTCAGGAAGAGGGAAACATGACCCCCATTTCCCTCTGGTCTACCCCAGATTTGTGTGAGGAGCTGTAATGGATGGGGACATTTGTTACAGTCCACATTGTCCTGATGGCACCAGGCTGGAGCAGAGCATGGCCAGGAATGGAAGGAGATGGCAGTACCACTGCCCACCACATCAGTGCAAGGAGGTTTCGGGGAGTGGTGCACAGTGTTTCCCCAGTCTAGACCATGGCAGGATATACCTTCCACCAGCAGAGTACTAGAGTCTGCCCAACCTCCCCTGGCCGACACCTATGGCACCCTTTGCAAATGACAGAGACACATCTCTGGGCCTCAGGGCAGCTGAATTAGCAGCAGAGATTGCCACGGTCCCTTTCCTCAGGTGACAAATCTTCCTTCCACTGCCCTGTGTGGTTTGCCATCCTGGACATCAGGTCACTGCAAGCAGCCAGGCTGCAGGGACCTGATCCCGGTGATGGACGTGGCTAAAGTGAAGGCTGACGGGAGGAGGGGATGGGCAGATGTAGGGGGGCAGTGGCAAGGACGCGGCAGCAAGGCAGGGGCCTGCCAGCTGGCACGCCTCTCTTAACCCACCACGCATGGGTGGCCAGGAGCTAACCTGCTTGCAAGGAGCTGAGGATGGCACGGTAAATCTTTTCCAGCCTTGCTGCGTGCTGGCCGCGGTCTGCGCTCGCCTCGTTTCCTGCACACTCCACAGCTGCCACCACTTGCCGGAACCAGTGCTCAATATCCCTCGTGGGCATATCCTGTCGCGAGGAGCGGCTGTTAACATCCAGAGGCATGAAAAGGGGAGATGCTCCACGGGCAGGACCGTGGGAAGGGGCAGAAAGAAGGCAAATGAGTCCTGCAAAAATTATTGATTTGCAGCAGAGGGCACAAATGTCCTCCTGTCCCCGGGGAAGGCTGGAAGAGGAGAGATGCTGGCTGCACTGCCTGCTTAAAGCTTTTTTCTGGCTCCCAGCTGCCACGAGCTCGGGCAGGCAGCAGAGCTCATGCGACCCTCGGGATGTGGGGACAGCAGGCACACAAAGATGTCCTTGGGGTGGAAATTGCTGAGAGCCCCTGCAAAGTTGCCTTTCTGACCCAGACATTCATCTTACTGTGTTCCCACAGCTCCTTGAAGGAGGTTTTGGAGAAAACTGCTTGAAACATTTCCCCTGAGATGTTTTTGCAATGACCAGAGGCTCACAGAGGAGCCTGTATTTCAGCTGCGGAGCCCAGATTTGCCGTGCAAAACTAAAGACTCAGACTGAAGATTCAAAATCTCTAGGTCCTGCTATATTCAAATATTTTCTATTTGAAGAGTTTCTTAGTTTAACACCAGCTCTGCCCATAGCCCAGCCTTGCAAGTAACAGTGAGGTTATTGGGAATGGAGACCAGCAGTGAGGAGCTAGAAAAGGGTGGGTGTCCTCACTTGCCAGAAAACCTTTCCCTGTTCCAAGGTGCCCAGCAAGAGCATGACCACTGGAAAACCGTATGTAGTGCTGCAGAAGTGGTGCCAGTTACCTGGAGGCTCCCCTTCAAGCCACTGACGTCGCAGCCCTCGCCCAGGGCCGCCTGCATGGCGTGGATGATCACATAGCACATGCATGCCCGGGGGCTCTGGGAGACCTGGGCTGCCTCTGTGTCGGTGACCAGCGCATTGCAGATGGCTTCGGAGAGCAGCTCCGGATCGGCAAAGATGAAAATCCTGCATGGGGCGGGAGGGTGGGAAAAGAGGGAGATGAGATGAAATTGAGATGAGATGAGATGAGATGAGATGAGATGAGATGAGATGAGATGAGATGAGATGAGATGGTGGGATGGGGTGGGATGAAGTGAGACGGGGTGGGATGGGTGAGGACTCCCTGTTACAGACATCAGGGCTGGCATGAGCAGCTCACATCTCCATTATCCCATGCAGAGAAAAAGGGCTGCTGCTTATATTCCCCTTCTCTGGCCCTCCCTCTCCCTGACGACAGAGGCTTCCTGCCTCCCAGGTCCACAGAAACAAATTGGGACACACAAGAGGAACGTGCTCCTCCCAGCACAAAGCTCATTTTAGCAAGGCACTGGATTGCCACCAAATTGTGTCCCCCAAGACCACGTGCTGCCACATGGTTTATGTACAAATTGTCCGTTCCATCCAACATTAATCCAGAGTGCAGGAAAAAGACAGATTTCACTATGACACTGTAACAGAAGTAAAAATAACAACCCATTAAAAGAGGAGATACTCACTTTTCCTGGTAAGGGTACGGGTCACTTTTAAGACTTTGTTCAGAAATGACCATTCTTTGGTACAACATACCTAGCAAATGCAAGAAGATAAACACGCAGGAGTCAGGGTGTGAGAAATAACACTGGAGCTCACCAGAGCAGCTCGGTGCTGCTCCCAGTTGCAGAGGCTGGCGGGGGGTCTGCCAAGTCAGCAAACACCCATGGCCGGAGAGATGGTGTAGAAGAGCCAAGAATAAGGCCCAGAGTTAAAAATAGTCAAGGACGAAGATAGGCCGTGCTACATAAAAAGAAAACCCCTTCTATTCAGGGACGATTTCCTGCATTTCCCTTCCTTTGTTTAGTGGATTAGGAGCTCAGGAGCGGAGTCGGAAGCAGGAGGAAGAGCCCGACTCAGAGCCTCCGTCCTCAGGGCCACATCGGGGGCAGCATTTGGGTGGACACGAAGAGCACAACGTGGCTCTGAATCAGGAGAGATGTACTTTACCCTTGCCCAGCTCTGGGGTGGGGAAGATACATCCCCCCCGCATTGCTCAGGCACAATCATCTTGCGAACCTCATGGTACTCCGAGAGAAGCCCCGCTGGAGATCCCCATCTCTCCACACTGAATCATTCTTTTACCAGAAGTCAGGTGAGATAAAGGTGGACCTTGGAGCTCCAGACAACGTGGTAATGGGGAAGAGCATTGGGGTGATGGCGATAGATTGAGACTACCAAGAATGGTGCTTTCTCTCTAACTTCCCACCAGGTTTCTCATATTTTAGCTCCACCTCACAAGGTGTTTACCTCTTGCACTGCTTTAAAGGATTGCTTTTAAAGACTCTTACAAAAAAAAAACTTCAACAAGAAGAACTTCAATGAGCAATGCAGAGAAAAAGAAAAAGACAGTTGTCCTCTGGCTTGCTTTCTAAGAGGGACTGTTCTGTGCAGAGACTAATGATGTTTTAGTGTCTGAAACATGAGGCACAGGTTGCGGAGGGAGAGCCCATGCTGGACAGCCTGCAACTCAACCTCAGATGGAGACTTCACTTTGCAAAAAGGAGACCTCCACAAAATTTACTGAGATGCCCAGGCTGGGAGCATGGCCACCCTGTTCCCCATATAGGCAGAGGGTATATGTACACCTGCCTTAGATGGGCTGGACTTGACTCTGGTGGTGCCTACACAGGCAGCAGGAGGACCCCAAGGTTTTCTGCTAGTAACTAAGTCCCAGCAGCCTGAAATCAGGAGAGGGGAACCTCCCATCCAAATGCATCCCCAAGACCCCCAAGCATTCAGCCTGCCCCCTGCAGAAATCCCCGACATGGCTTGCTGCATTAGGCAAAGGCCAGCCCAGTTATGGACACCCCCCAAAACCCCCACTACTGTTGCCTCAAGGACCCAAGCCATTCACCGTGCCACGCACGGGCAGAGTGGAGAAGCTCTCGTACCCGGTGCTGTCCTTTCCATCTTCAGCCTAATGGCATAGTCCAAACCGATGGTGCAGAAAGGCTTCGGCAGGGTGAGCAGCTTCTTGCAGAAATCGTACGCTCTGCCACAGAGCTCGTCAGAGATGCAAGGAGCCTGGGGTGAGAAAGGGGCAGGTAAGGAGATGCCACAGGCGGTGATCCCTGACGGTGCTCTCCCCACAACAGACCCCAGGGTGGGAGGGCACAGACCTACACCAAATTCAATCTGGATTTACATGCAATATATGAAGCAGAACCAGGCCCTACAATCACAGAATCACAGAATGCTTTGGGTTGGAGGGGACCCCTAGAGGTCATCCAGCCCACCCCCCTGCAGGGAGCAGGGATACCTTCAACCAGATCAGGTTGCTCACAGCCCCCCACAACCTGGCCTGGAATGTTCCCAGGGATGGGGCCTCCACCACCTCTCTGGGCAACCCGTGCCAGTGTTTCACCACCCTCATTGGAAAGGATTTCTTCCTTATATCCAGTCTAAACCTACCCTGGTTTAGTTTAAAACCATCACCCCTTGTCCTGTCACAGCTGGCCCTGCTAAAAAGATTGTCCCCACCTTTCCTATGGGCCGCCTTTACGTCCTGAAAGGACGC
>NW_009266282.1:47081-55999 GCF_000687185.1 Egretta garzetta | reverse complement strand
GGGCAAACGCACCCTATCGCGCCCAGCCTGTCCCCACAGGAGAGGGGCTGCAGCCCTCGGATCATTTTTGTGGCCTCCTCTGGCTCCGCTCCAACAGGTCCCTGTCTGTCCTGTGCTGGGGGCCCCCAAGCTGGATGCAGGGCTCCAGGGGGGTCTCACTGAAGTGGTGAAACCTCCAGCAATACCTGCTGAGGGGTGGTGGGCACACATTTTTGCCAGGCTGTGGCTTCCTGCACCATCAGGCACCCAAACATGTCCAAAAAGGGGGGTCAGTGGGAAGGACCTGTTGCTCCCAGTGGTGCCAGAGTCTCAGCCATCAAACAGCACACTGGGAAGTTCACATCTGGGTCCACCTGGGGTAGTCCCAGGGCTTTGCTGGGCGGGTGCTGGGGTATTTCAGCACAGTAATAGGTGCTCAGTGACTTCAGGTGGCCCCTCCTGTGGCTTCTGATTTCCCTGGATTTTGCCCCAGCAAAGCCCACGGCAGGTTACCTTTATCAAGGTGTACATCAGCGTGTGCAGCAAGGGGATGATGTAATGTCTGAAGTCACCTCGCTCCGCCTGCGGGACCAAAAGGCACAGTCAGCATGGGCAGCACCTGGCAGGGTGCTGGGACAGGCAGTGGCGGAGACCAGAGCCAGGAAAGCCACTGCAGCCCCTGGGATGTGCTGGGTCCCAGCTGCTCAGCAGCTCAGGCACACAGGGAGAGCATGGGAACTTGCCCTGGCTCAGAGGTGATGCTTCCCAGGTCAAGGTGGGGTTTGGGGTCCCTCCACAGGCCACCAGGGAGGGCAGGATGCCCCTGGGGCAGACAGGTCCTGCCAGGTGGGCATCCCATGCAAGCCCAGCCTTGGGGAAGTGTAGGGGGGGACACCACTACCAGTGGCCACCACTGCATTGCAGGGCTGGAGATTGTTGTAGGGATGAGAAGGCTCTGGGAGCTGCTGTGGGAGCGTGGTTTGCACACCGAGGGCAGTGCAGTCATGGGGGAGAGAGCCAGCAAACGTATCTAACTGAACTCTTTAAGGATCCCCTTTCTGTTGCAAAAATTCATGTGAAAATAGAAAACCACTGGGATCCCTCTGGAAAAAGCCTGTTTTACATTTGGTGGGTGTGGGACCAGAGTGGACAGGGAGGAGAAATGCTCTTGCATCCCCATCCTGGCCCATGGGAAGCCAGACAGATGCTCAAGCCGACACAGCCCTGGCCCCTCCCTGCAGCTCCAGCAATGGGAATGCCCCTAGATAAACCTGGGAAAGATATTTTCATCCCAAAGATATTTCCAGCGCTCTTCTTCAGGGCTGCTGTGCTGGTGGATCTGAGTTAAATGGAACTGATGGCAGCAAAGCTTTAGAAATTAGCAATAAAATGAGTAATACTGAATTCCTGAGACGAGCCAATATTTGCCCAGAGTCCTGGAGGAAGTCAAGCATGAAATTGCTAAATTATGATCTGTGGTTGGTACTGACTGCTCAGAGCTGCTGCAGTACCAAAGGAATAAAAAAAAAAAAAAAAAAAGAAAAAAAGTGACACTGATTTCCAGGAAGAGCTTCAGGGATATTAAGGGAATTACAGACCAGGAGGCCTGATGTCCCTCCTGGGCAAAGAAAGATTAGTCGAGTGCTAATAGGTATAATGGGAGGGACCGACATGGCTTTTGCAGAGGTAAGCAGAGCTCAAGCCCTCTGCGGGAATCCCTGCATCCGTAGCCAAGGGTGATGTGGGCGTTCCTGCCCATCTGGATTTGCAAAAGCCACTTGATAAGATCCCTCCCCAAGGCACTGACAGACGCTAAGCTGCCATAGCATGGGACAGACATCCTGCAAATAGCCTGGGAGCTGCCCAAAAGGCAGGAAAGAAAGATGAGGAGCAACCCTTCCATGTTCACAGCGCTGCCATGTGTGCGCAGGCGTCTGTGCTGGGCTGACGTGGCCCGAGGGTCTGATACCCAGCTGTAGATGGAGAGAGGTGATGGCCCCCACAGAGGGTGCTTGGCACCCCGGGGCTGAGCAGCAACTGGCCAGAGGCACTGGAGCTGAGTGATGCCGAGCAAGGCAGCTCCATCCTTCCAGCTTGGAAGGAGAAATTGCAAAGATGCAGAGAAAATGGTACGGGGAGGTTTTCTGCACAAAGGACGACTAGCAGGGGTCATCACCAGGGTGGGGAGGAGGAGGTGGAGGGCGCACATGGACTTTTCCTCCCTGCACCAGAATGAGAGGGTGCTGGGTAAAATGAGGCAGGCTTGTAAGAAAGAAAAGGTGCTTTTTCCACACGACATCTCATCAAACCACAAGGTCGTGCCAGGATGCTGCAGGTGCTAAATGTTACACAAGAGCCAAAAAATGACAAGCAAATCAATGAAACAAAAAAAAGCCATCACAAGATTTCCATCAGATGCTCTCAGGACAGGACACCGGGTTAGATGTTTCTACTCTGACACCCTCTGGGGAGGAAATGAGTGACATGGAGGAGGAATTTCCACACTACCTATGACTACAGCTGGCTGGGGTGGGATGAGGGAGATTTGGGGGTGGTCACGCTGTGCTTTTTGCAGCTGCCTTTGGCTGCTGCAGCAACGAGGAGCCTGGGGAGGTTCCCTGCTCTGCCCATGGCTTGCTGTCACTTTTGGGCCAAACCCCAGTCCCTGCAGCCATCAGCTGGGGACAAGCTACAGCTGTGCCCTGGTGTCCCACAGAGTTTTCCACTCTTTGCTATGAGCCACAGCCCCCAGCTAGGCTCGAGGCCCCTAAAACCACATTGGCCAGCTCAAGCCTGGAGTGCCACGGGTGGGAGACAGAGCCCTGCAGGTGAAGTCCCCATCGCTCTGCTCCCCTGGGCCCCACAGCAGGGCACAGACCACAGCGGGGCCAAGCCCCGTGCTCAGGGGATGTCTCTTTGGCAGCACTCACCCTTTCCAGCTCCTTCACCAGGATCCTGACCAGGATGGGGCTGTTACTGGGGTTCTGGTCGATTTTTTTATGCAGGGTCCATCGCAGCATCCCTGAGAAGTGAAAGCCAAGAGAGATCAGGTTGCAGAGCAGAACAGTGATGGGTCAGGAACAGTGTTTGACAGAGGAATCAGCAAACCTGGGCACTGATGCTGCAAAAATCACCCACTGGGATGCTACACTGACACCACTGTCAGAGCTAAACTGGGCTTCTTTGCCCTCTGCTTCCACCAGTGACCCTCTGCAAGGGACAAGTCATGCTGCTGCCCTGATTCCAGACGCAGCATTGACATATCACACCTTTAACACTGGGAGAACTTTGGGAAAAGGCCCCGGAGATCTTAAGACTGGGGGACTGGAGAAAAGCAAGGCAGGGCAATGGACATGACGTTTGTCTCCTGTTCCCTCCATCGCTCCATTGCCTGCTTTCACCACCTGCCCCCAGGAATTTGGGCTCCTGCTGGTCCCAGCACACAGCACCTGAACGCTGGCTGCAACAGCTCACACTCTGAGCAAGGACTGCAAAGCAGCTCAGTCCTGGAGATGTCAAGGCTCACCCCAGACAAAATCAAATCTGATTAACTGTAAAATATTCTGTGTGCTCCAAGTAGAATCAATTTTTCAAAATCAATTAAGTTTCCTAAGGCTCTTACAGGCCAGTTGCTGGGTCAACTAGAGTTTTATTCCCCAAAACCATAACACAGGGATTTCAGCTGACTCTTCAGGGACAGGGTTTAGTGGTGGGATGGCAGGGTTAGGGGAACAGTTGGGCTTGATGATCTTAAAGGGCTTTTCCAACCCAAATGATTCTATGATTCTATGATTTAGAGAGGGGCAGAGCGTGGCAAAGCGATACCCCCACCGGAGGCATGGGGAGACTCCAGTTCAGAGGTGTCAAGTGAGTTGGATGGGGCTGTGGGGTGTCGGTGTCAGAGCTGGGAACAGCATCATAGACTCGGGCATTTGCTGTCCCACCTCAATGCTGGACCCCCTGCGTGGGTGAAGGGTGTAGTGGATGTAACAGCCACCTCAGGGAGGGATGAAAGCTGCTGAGGTTGGTGCACAGCAGCCACCAGGAGCTTGCCAAAGACTGAGCACCTCTGAGAGCAGGTTAGGAAAGGCAGAGCAGTGCCAGGGAGCTGAGGCCACCCTGTGTCCCCCCACCCAGGCGCTGTCTGAGAGAGGGGAGCTGTGGGGGGGTTTGGGGCCAAGCAATGCCCCCGAGAGGCAGCGCTGGGGGAGGTGAGCACTGACCCCTGGAGCCGTGCCCGGGGTCTGCCTTACCTCGATCGCACTGGCAGGTAGGGTGATGCCCGTCCAGCTCTCGCAGCAGCGTGCGAACGCGGCGCAGGATGTCCGACTCCACCTCTGTGGGGATGAAGAGGACGTGAGCAGCTGGGCCAGCACCCCTGGGAGACCAGCACCCAGGGACAAGCCGCCCCACAAATGCCACCCCACCAACTGGTGGCCCTGGAGCCAGACTGGAGAGCAAAGTGCTGCTGCAGGGATGTGGTGGTAGGGAAGCTCTGCAGAGGACTTCTTATGCACAAGCTTTGAAGAGCCCCCCCTTTCCCCTTGTTTAAAAAAAAAATTCACACATTAAATATAGAAGCTAACAAATTAAACCACAGCTTTGCACCATGAAAGAGCACAAACACCTCTGCATTTTGGCACTGCATGGATTCGGCCTCAACCTTATATCCATCACAAGGAACACTCCTGCAACAAGGTCTGCTGCCCGCACCAGCACCTCACCCCTCGTGGAAAACCCAGGCAGAGCCACCAGCCTGGGCATCTCGCCCCCTGCCTTCCTCCTGAGACCCCTCACAGCCTCCCCCTGATGTGCAACCACCCACCTGCGGGCCCCGAGCACCTTCTGCTCCCCCAGGCAGGGGCCCAAGGTTAGTGCTTCTGCCTGGTAACCACCACAAGCACCGCGTGTACATGTCAAAACCGAACTGCATCCTGCTCTCGGCCAAAAATAAACCTGACAACCGCAGACCCAGTTTGGGGTATGACTCGTACGTGGGGTGAGGGCTTGTGGTCACGAGTGAGCTCGCATGGCAGCGGGCTGGACATGCATGCTGACACATCGCAGATGTAAAATAAAAGTCAACCTTGAAAGCAAGCAGGGTATCAGCTGGGAAAGCTGCAAGGTCCCTTTACTCCACCATGGCCTGTCTTTGTGTCCCTTCTTACAATGGCCTCTTTCTCTATTGGCAAAACTATGCTTGTTCCTTTGTAATAAAAAAAAAGCATTACATGAAGTTGGGTTTCATTAGGTGATGTTCTCCTTTTGCAGGAATTTGTGGGAGCAGCCAGAACATGGCTTGATCCAGGGGAAGATCTCAGATGTTTGTGGTAACTGTATCCCAGGGCCCTTTCCTGGGGCAGGATCACGCCTCCGTCCTCACCGTTGGGGTCCAGATCATTGCCGGCAGTGGCTGAGCAGGTCTTGCCTCCATGGCAGGGATGTCAGCAAGGAGCAATTTATCCAGGTCCTAAGGGAACTCCAGACATGTACTGCCCAATCTGAGTTTTCTCATCTACACGGGATTGCCTTTGAGGATCGGTGCCATTCCCACCACATTTCCTGCCCAGTTTTGCTCCTCAATTTGCTCATTCCCTCCACACCCTCTCCATCTTCCCTAACATCAGAGAGGTGGCAGAAGGACAGCGGTGAGCACTCATCTTTACCTACAAGAACCAGAGGAAGCAGCCAGGGTGACAGTACTTAAGAGCTGTGCTCAAGGACTACGGCCCCCAAACATCCTTCATTGGTTCTGGAAGCAGATAAAGCCAACTGGGCTGGCTCGAGTCGGCGGAACGGGCAGTGCTTTGGGCTTGGCAAGGAATGGTGACTGGGGGAGGTGGGCTGGGAGCTGGCTGGCTGAGAGCTACAGGGAGGGAAATGGGAAAATACAGGCCCTCTTTTAGGCCTCCTACAGGATTTTACAGCTCAGCTGGAGGGTCAGACAAACAGGGCCACCTCCAGCGAGCGCGCCTGTGTGCTGAGGACCATCAAGCCATGATCATGCAGGAGATGGGGCAGCTTTGAGTTTCTGCCCCCTCATCCCATGCAGACCTCTGGACCATCTTGGGATGGGTTTGAAGCAAAGAATAGATGATTTTTTGCTCTTCTACTGTGTCTTTTAGAGAGTGCGTGGGCCCAGGGTTATCATGCAGGGTTGTTCGGCCTGGAGAAGAGAAGCAGCTGGGGAGCCCTCAGCACAAGAAGGACATGGACCTGTTGGAATGAGTCCAGAGTAGAGCCACAAAAATTATCTGAGGGCTGGAGCCCCTCTCCTGTGAGGCTGAGACAGTTGGGGTTGTTCAGCCTGGAGAAGAGAAGGCTCCCGGGAGACCTTAGAGCGGCTGTTCAGTGCTTAAAGGGGGCCCATAGGAAAGATGGGGACAATCTTTTTAGCAGGGACAGTTGTAACAGGACACGGGGTGATGGTTTTAAAATAAAACAGGGTAGGTTTAGATTTGTTACAATGAGGGTGGTGAGACACTGGCACAGGTTGCCCAGAGAGGTGTTGGAGGCCCCACCCCTGGGAACATTCCAAGCCAGGTTGGACAGGGCTGTGAGCAACCTGATCTGGCTGAAGGTGTCCCTGCTCCCTGCAGGGGGGTGGACTGGATGGCCTCTGAAGGTCCCTTCCAACCCAAACCATTCTCTGATTCTATGATTCCATGCAGGGGAGTGGACATGGCACCTCAGAGTCTCCACCGTTCCCACTGGCGATGCCCAGCAGAGAGCAGGAGCACTTTGGCCCTCATGGCATCCTTGCTGCTTCTTTGTCACCTGCTTGCAGGGCATGCAGCATGGCCAGACACCTGACAAGCCACTCTTCCCCTCTCCAAGCCCAAGACTGCAGTGCTGTGGGTCCAGTGAGATGGCGACCAGGGCATAGGGGCAGCAGACATGAGCCCCGCATAAACGACAACTGGGAAATGCAGAATTTGAAGTTTTGGGGATGGCCTATTCCTGAGTGCACCCCAATAGCTGAAATAGTTCCTTATCTACTGACCCCAGGGAAGCACATCCGCTTAGGGATGCTTGTATGGAGGATTCAGTCAGTTCAGGCTTCTTCTGCAGAGGCTTAAGCCAAAGTGATGTCAGACACCAGCCACATGCATGGGTCCACAATTATTCACACGTGCCGGCAACGTTGTGTGTGCGTACATGGCAAGCCCTGCCTCTGCCAGCACAGTTCACGCCATTGTACCCACACGGGGAGAAACTCCAGTACAAAAATGTCCTTTGAAATGGGATTTTTCTCATCTTGGAAGTGTCATTTGGGGAAATGTCAAAACCTGGTTTGGAAATTCATGGTTTTTCTCCTTTTTGTTTTCTCTCCAGTGATTTTGTAAAGCTCCTCGATTTCACTACCACGTTCGGGTTTTGCACTAGGAAATTATGTAATAATGGACTATTTGAAATTTCCTATTCTTTTTGTTTGTGTATGTTTTTAATCACCAGGGGACGTTTTTCCTGAGCACAGATATAAATACCGTCCCCTTTTTCTAAATCAAAGTGTCTACAGCCATGATAACGCTGAGGTTTCTTCGTGGGGAGCAGAGCATCAAAGCGTTCATTCCAACACAAACAAGAGGCACTTTGATCTAAAAACAGGCTCAACCAAGCAGCAACAAACAGTAGTGGCTTAGAAATGAAATAAAACATTTCAGTGTTGATATCCTGACCTCGGGGTACCAGGAGGCCGCCACCACCTTGTGAAACAGTGTGAAGATAAAACACAGATGGGGAAAAATATGGACACAAAAAACATGATAGAACCTAAAACTGCTTTCAATCTCTAATGTGAATGGTTGCCAGACCTGGTGCTTCTGACGCGCCCCTCTACAGCAAATCTTTTTGCTGCCCTGCAGTTGCTTCATGCAGCTTCCTGTCTACCCAGCAGGGCCTGGGGCTCTTGCAGAGAGCAAGGTCTGCCCAGCGGCAATGAATCCTCCTTAGATATCCGCATATTTTATCAGAAGGCAATCAAGGCACAAGGCGGCAGATGAGGTGGGGCCGTTCGGTTGGGACCCCCCGGCATGCCAGGGCGCTCAGCATCACCCACCTGTGCTCTCCATGGCCAGGCTGAGGCTGCAGCACGGGGTGGGCACAGCAGCCACTGGGGGTCTGCAGTGACAGGGCAAGTGCACAGCTGCTCCTCACTCCACACGGGCATGGCCTTGGGTCCTGTTTCTTGCCTGCAAAAAATAAGGGACACTCAGCTCAGGCTGGTGGTGGAGATCAGGATCAGCCTGAGCCCCAGGGGGAAGCACAAAGCCACCGGGACACTGCGGGCATGGGAGCCCAGCATGGAGGATGCCCAGCAGGGAGGCAGAACCCTAAGGGTGAGCTCAGCGTGTCTCAGGGGTTGTGTTTTGCCAGAGAAAGCTTCAGCTCGAAGCTGAACTCATCTGAACAGCAAGGAGGCCCCCAGGGATGAGCATCAGCATCACCAAGCAGGGCAGGGTTGGGAAGCTCATCCTCCCTGGGGTTTAAGACGAAATATTCAGATTAAGTCAAACTGAGTCTGAAAAGCAAAATCCAACCAGAAAAGGAAGAAAAAAAAGCCCAAATTTTCATGAGGTTTCTGTGCTTGTTGTACCATTCTGCTGCCATCCTGATCCAGCATCCCAGAGAAACAAACCCCACGGAAAGCTTGGGAGCCAGTTACACTGCAGAGGGAAGCCAGCCTGGAGCCAGGCGGCTTCCCTTGCCCTCCAGCATTGTTCTTTCCAAAGAAAGAGGAAAAAAAATAATCCCAGGAGCTGAGGAGGAAGGAAGGGAGATTTGCCTGTGACATGACCACAGGCGGGCTGGGGAGCTGGCACGGGGCAGCCACGGGGGAGCAGAGGAGATACCGGCATCTCCTACGTGAAATACCACCACTGGGACGCTCAGCTGTAGCCACCCACCCCACAGCTGGGTTTCTCCTGGCCTGCCGCTCC
>NW_009266282.1:40020-46628 GCF_000687185.1 Egretta garzetta | reverse complement strand
CCCCACCCCAGACCGGCATGGCCTTTCATGCTGGCCCTGGTGCTGGATAACAAGGCCTGGCGCCCAGCCACCGTGGCGGACTTCCACCACCCACCGGGCAGCAGCACTGCGGGGGCAAGCTCCTGGTCACGGCTGAAAGCGGAGATGAGAAGGGAGGTGAGGACAGGGGTCCTCCTGCAGGCAATAGCGAAATCCCTGCCTCTGCTTGCACAGCTGTCAGGCAGTGTGGTCCAGGGCTAGGAGCAGGGAGACGCCAGCCCTCCTCTGGCCCAGCTGGATGCCTGATACCAACCTCAGCATCACATCTCTGTGGCATATGCCTGCTACCCAGCTTTGCACAGCCACCCACCTTCCCCCTGGCACCCACGCTGCCACCCCCGGCCGGGAACCATGTGACTCTCCAGAGATGCTCAGCACCCTGGGTGCAGAGTGATGAGCGAGGGAAGGATGCTGTCACACCCCAGCCACAGCCAGCTGCCGCGCTGACAGCCTGCACCAGGCGTCAGCTGTATGTCTGCAGACAATTTGCATTACAGGCAGAAATGGGATGTGCCTCCTGGTGTGTCGGGGTCTGGGCCAGAGGAGGAGAACATCAATTAATCCTCCTAGTTCCAAAAATTACAGATCACCCTCTTGAATCGCTGGCTGCGGGAGCAAAGTGAATGATTCTCCTAATCCCTTGCAAGCACAAGAGCACCCAATACGGTACAGCAGCATTACGCAGCCTGTGAGCTGGCTGGCACCGTGGATCTCAAAATTGTATTTTCTGCTGGGAAAAGTGCTGGGGTCCCTGACGCTGCTAGAGACCCAGGGCACTGGTGCCAAGTGGCAGAGCTGGGGCTCCATGCTGGGCTCCCTGGGCGTGCCAGCCTTGGAGCTGCTGCCTGCCAAAGCGAAACAGAGCCCACTGCTAACTGCGTCAGTGGTTCTCCACGTCCGTATCCTACCTGCGCGCCTATGGGAGGGGAGCTGGTGACCAAACATGGAACCTGCTCGCCAGCTCTCGCTTCCCAGATTTAGAAAAGATCTCAACAGAGCCACAGCCACGTGAGCTCCTCCTGCCTGAGAAACCTTACTTCTCAGCTCACCCACCTGCTTAAAAAGTGCTGGATTTCCTCAGTGTTGGAAAAGAGGAGCTGAGAGTGAATCCACAGCCCACCTGCCTGCTTGGGTCTCCCAAGAAAATTCAACAGAAAATGCCAAAAGCTGGTCTGCAGCATATTCAAAGTCCAGTCACGCCATCTGTGGGAGGTAAATCTCATATGCAAGGAGGCACGAAAGGGCATGGACACAGGCTGGTGAGGAAGACAGGGGTCAGCCTGGTCCTTGCCAGGCACCAGCTGCTGGTTCTCATTTGGCCTGGCCATAACCAGCACAGGGACCCAAATGAGTAGAAAATCACCCATTTTTCACAGAGGATGTTTTCTGCCTGCTTTGCTCCCTAAGCGTGTGAGTACCAGGGCTACCAAAAGAGGAGGAGGGATGCAGGGCTGAGGACAGGAAGGGCTGAACAGCATCAGCCCCCAGTTTGGAGCAGTTCAGACAGCAGGACGGCATTTGCCCATCCTGGCCATGACAGATGGGGATGCTACCCATCCTTCCCTCCTGGGCTTCACTGGGACTTTCCTGACAGCAGCTGGCCCTGCAGTCACCCTGACACAAATCCAAACCCAGCAACACGGTGAGGAAGGCTTTGAAGATGCAAAAGCCTGTGCTGCAACCAAGGACTAAATTGAGCCTTTGTGCCGAGCATTTACTGACAATTCCTTGCCCCTGGAGTTGGACGCTGCTCCCCAGCTGAGGTACATGGATAGCTTTTGAGTGACAGTAATGAAGCCAGGGTGATCTGTGCCGGATGATCGGACCTTGGCACCTCTTTGGCTGAGCAGAGAGTGGCAGGCAGCAAAGACCCAACATACACAGCTCTGGGAAGGGGACTGCCAGCCCCTGCCCTGGCAGCGATGCTGTGCCTTGGGTAGAGGTTGACCATGAGGGATGAAGCCCATCACTGGGCAGGAGGGATTCCTTGAACACAAGCCAGTAGCCGTGTGGCACTACAGGGACACAATAGCCATCTGAAGCTCCAAGGCCATACTTAGAGCTACTGATTTGGGTGAAAAAGAATTTTAGCAGAGGCTGTGTGGAACTGCAGGCACACACCACGGAGACCCCAGTGCTGGTGTCAGAGTAGATGTCACCCACTGGCACCCAGAAACCTGGGGTATAACAGGATCCCTATCACTGCACCTGGCTGTTTCTTGGCCCGCTGAGACAGATCAGTCCCCAGCACCCGCCTCAGCCTCCCAGGCTGTTCTCCCAAGACGCAGCAGCCATAAATCCCCTGGGAGACCAGACACGACACGCTGGGATGGGATGCTGGGACCACTCTTGCCCTTGGAGAGGATAGAGAGGGATGTCCCTGCATCCTCTGCACGCAGGGACAAGTCCCTTCTTGTGGAGTCCTTTGCCATTGCCACCCCTTCTGGTTGCAGACCATGGGGCTAAATACCCTGGCTACAGCCACCTCTGCACTTTGTGCCCATCGAGCCCTGACCCACTACGTGAGCCAGACATGGACCCCCATGCCCACAGCTTGCTCTGGCACTGCGTGGGCTGCAAAGAGGGTCTGGGCTGCATTGCAGCACCCCCACCCCCACCCAGGGCTCTGGGTGAGCCAGGTCCCCTCTCCCAGGTTTGCTCTGTGGGCCTGGCGTCTCATGCAGGGATGCTCTCAGCCAAGAGGACTTCACCAAGGTTCTGCGACCAGACCTGCAGCATTAACTGTGCCACATCCCCACATCCCAGTGCAGCAGATAGTGCCCAGAGGAAGAGGAGAGCAAGACATCGGAGCCTCCCACTACAGACAGCCTCATCTCTCCCAAAACAACCAATCCCTGGCACACACAGGGGGATATTGTCCCCATTTCTGGGGTTAGACTCTGCACTGGTCCTAGTACCTGCTTAACTAACTCAGACCTGCAAGAGGGAAGGTCACAGGCTTTCACCTGGGAACCCCTGCCCCGCTCCCCGAAGGCTGGGCATAGGATCCCCCATCACAGCCTGGCCCTGCACCATCCTTGCTGCGGGTGAGAGCAGCGGGACCACGGGAGGAAGGGCCCTGCCCCAAACGTGCCTGGCTCCGGGCTGCACTCACCTTCCCTTGCGTCCTTCCAGCTCCCAGGATCACAGCTCCCTTCGGGGCACAAGACAGTCCCAGCAGGCACATTGTGAGGAGGAGGAAGGAGGAGGCAGCAGCGGATCAGGTGCAGCCGAAGGGCACCAGCTCCTTGGCCGAGGTGCAGCAGGCGGGAGATAGACGGCAAAGCAGCAATCCCCACGGCAGCCGCACCAGAGCCCACGCAAAACGCCGCCGGGCACAGACGGGGCTCAGTCCTGCTCCCTGTGCTTGTGTCTGAGCTCAGCGGTGACCGCAAGCCTTCTACCCAGAAGCAGGAAGGGCTCCCAGGCCCCAGCCAACATGCATGACTGCGGGGAGATGAGAGATGAGTTGAGGGGAAATGTGGCCGTGCGGGGCGTAAAAGCAAGCCCTGCAAAAGTGCCGGTGAGAGGCAGAAGCTGCTTGGTTCCCTGATCCACACCCGTGAGGGCTCCTCCGCTTTCTGTCCCCCTCCTCCCCCCTTGGATCTCTTCCCTTCCCTGCAGCAGACATGAGACACATTTCATCCCGTAACTGGTTATTTTGCTGTCTGCCAGCTCAGCAAGACCAGAGTCTTCTCTGCATTCATCCCACTTCTTTGCAGAGCTGCAAATCCCCACTTCCTCTCTTCAATTCTTAAAATACCCATGGCATCATCTGCATTTTATTTCATTTGCAGGAAAAAATTAAAAAGGAAGGGCAAGAAGGGAAGTCACATTCCTCCCTTCAGTTTTCAGTAACTATGAGGGGTTTTTAGTGAAAAACCCTTAGTGACTCAAAAGCCACCTCTCCCAGGAGTTTGGGGTGGTTATGGGAACCAGTTGGCTATATTCTTAAAAATGGAGAACTCTGCATTGAAAGCACAGTTCAGCCTGGAAACGAGCAGGTAAGACCCCGGGTTAAAGGGCTTTGTAGCCTCCTCCTCCTTTTCCAAACTACCAGGGTGACGGAGAGAGTGTGAGCAGGACCTGGCTGAGCACCGGGTGCTGAGCACCCCATAAACGCACCCTCAGTGCCCCTCCTCTGCAGGGCAGCAGTTAATGGGGACCCAGAGATGGGGCACAGTTTGTGACAGCTGCTTTTTTGTTTTGTGACATTTTAGCCAATGAAGCACAGGTCCCGTATGGAGGGGAGCCCACTGGGGCTGGGATCCTCCAGTCTGCCTCCCTCCTCACCTCTCCATCCTCCCAGCGCTCGCCCCGCTCAAACACCTTCCTCTGGAGCAGAGGTTCCCCATTTGCATCATGCTCTGGCCCCCGCCTGCACAAGGAAATCATCACCTTCCTCCAGGGCTGTCCCCTCCAGTGCTCGCAGCCAGGGAGGCATGGTTGGGGAGACCCCACCAATGCCCTCTCCTTTCTCTGAGGGCTGGACATTAGCAGGACAGACAGCAAAGACACTGTGATGGTGCAGGTTTCAGCAGGTCACACACTACCCTGTTTGCTTTTTGGATGTGCCTGGAGGGTCCCAGCTAGGGCTGTGTGGGCAGCGCCAGGTTGCACAGACAGGAGGTCATCAGTCATCGGTCCCTATGGCACACAGAGGCCGGCCTGGGCTGCATAGGCTGCTCGTCCTCCATGAAGGAGGATCCGTGGGCACTCAGCCCTTGTTAGATTGTTTTGATTACAACATGGGGTAGTACCCTGAGGTGTCAGGCTACGTCACCTGCATTCCCAAAGGACCCTGGGTCGGGCTCAGCACTCTGCAGTCCCACGCCAGCGAAGAGGTCATCTGGCCACCAGCCTCCATGCACCCCTGAGTGTCTGTAGCCTGAGCAGAGACAACCAGAGCCAGGCACCGCACAGTCACAGCCTCGCCACCAAGACAGCCGGGTGATTTTCGGAAGCGCTGCCAACATACTGCCAGCAAACACCCAAGAGCCTCGACGAGTTGCAGGGGAATCCAGCCTGGCCAGGAGTGGAGCTGAGTCCCAGGAGGCCACCTGGGCCACGTCCCTCCCCGTAGCAGCCCTGCTCCCCCAGCCTGTTACATTCTGCTGGTCATCACGACAAAGCCCAGCCAGGCAAACTTCCCAGCAAGCGTGCGGCAGAGCAATGGGATTGCCTCCACAACCTGGTAAACCTGCTGAGGCACAGCCCAGCTCTGCAGGAAAGCACGTCCCTGGGCCCAGGAAAAGGCTATTTCCCTCTTAGCTCCAATCCATGGCAGGAGCCGAAGCTCAGTCCTTTTTAAGCCCTCAGAATGCGAGGGTGCTGGGGTGGGATTGAAAAATCCCATGGCAGAAGGATGGACATGAGTCATCTCAGCCCCATCATACTTAGTGGAGGGAAGCTGCTCAGGCTGCCCCTGGAGACATTCAACATGGGGATGCATAGCCTCCCCAAAAGCCCTGCTGCTCTGTCTCACGGATCATCAAGAGCTGGCAGAAATCACTAAAACCCCAAACCTCTAGAGTAGGTGAAACATGTGAGATGCAGACCAAGCATTGCAGAAATAACTGAAGCCTTGAAAGAAAACCTAAACCCAAACCCCTTGGCAGTGGGAGCTGCGCTAGCAGCACGTCCTGCCCCGGCTCTCCAGCGCCCCAGGGCACTCTCCACTGCCCAACATGCCCAGGCTTGGGTCCTGAACTCCATCACCTGGAGCTGGAGATGTGCTGACCATGGCCAGCCTTGGGGGATGTCCCCTCTCCCACCTCCCCGCCTCGCCCAAGGACAGCAGTGACACAGCAGGGCGAGTGCAGCCCATGGTGCACACACACTTGCTTTCTCCAAGTTATATTTAGTCCTGCTCCAAAGCCAGTCTCTCCACGCCTTCTGCAGCCCTGTATTTAGTTACAAATTCACTACACGGGTACGTCTGAGGTTTCCTGTGGTTGTTTATCAGCTCGACTACAGACGCTCGCAAAGAAAACCCACATATTGCACAGGAACGAAGCATAGAAAGCTGTTCCCCTGGCCGCGCTCCTCCTCTCCCCTCTCTCCCATCCCACCACCGTTTCCCACCCCGATCCCAGCTCCCCCCATTCCTGCAGCAGACACCCCGGCTTGCTCCCGGTGCGAGGAAGGATCGTACAAATACCATCGGCAGTGGCAAGCGAGCAGTTCAGCGCCGGAGCGTCCTGGAGGGAGACGTGGCCAGTGCTCAGCTGTAGGAGAGACACATGAGCACATGTACTCGCAGCGTTTCGTCATGAGATGGCAGATGTCCCATAGAGGAGACCAAAATTCACCACCCCCTCACATTGCCCTCCCCCTTCTCCCTGCAGTTGCCTTTCAGCGAGATGGGTTATGAAAGTCGCACATCAGAGGCTTCGTCTAACGTTACACAGCTCCGGGGCGGCTGCCCAGCCCGCGTTTCCTTTTAGTTCTGGTGAGAGTGGCTGGAGCACAAGTATCAAATGTGAGTCAGATTGGGAGCCGAAGGGCAGCTCACCGCAGGAGCCGAAGGGCAGCTTCTAGCCCGCCGGTTCCCCCAAGCCCACCTGAGT
>NW_009266282.1:21972-39711 GCF_000687185.1 Egretta garzetta | reverse complement strand
CGAAGGGCAGCTCACTGCAGGAGCAGAAGGGCAGCTTCTAGCCGGCCGTTTCCCCCAAGCCAACCTGAGTATCTGACATTGCATCCTCTGGGCTGCTCAAAACGGCAGCCAATAGCCCCTGAAACAGCTCCGCTGGGACCCAGGGTCACCACACCAGGGCAAGTTAACTGATGCTACAGCAAAATCATCCAGGGGAGCCCGTCAGAGGCAGCGTTGTCATCCTCTTTGCACCCTCCTCTTAAACCACATCCATCTGCCAGGGGAGCAGCCGATATTTTTGGCCCTGACCCTGACCTCCAGCTCTGGTAGGAAAGGGGGACAAATGCAGCTTTCCAGCCTCCAGCCCTCCTTACTGCCCAGGTAACAGCAGCTCCTGGCTCCCCCAAGGACCTGAACCGTGGCCAAGGAGAAATGCAGAGTGTCCGGCTCCATCCCACCTTACCTTAGCCGCCCCAGAGCAAAGTGTCTGAGTTAAAAGGAAAACTAAGCAAAACTTTCATTATGAAACTCAAAAACCACATAAAGATCACCTGCCAGGGTGTGTTTAAGAGCTTCGTTTCTGGCCCTAGTGGGACAGGCTGCCAGGGTGGAGACCTTCAGGAGAGGCGGGGGGACCACGTGCACTGTGGACCAGCCTGGAGCCCCCCTTCTGGACCAATTTTCCGTTTCATCTCAAAACCTGGCAG
Source organism: Egretta garzetta (assembly GCF_000687185.1). Lineage (NCBI taxonomy): Eukaryota > Metazoa > Chordata > Aves > Pelecaniformes > Ardeidae > Egretta > Egretta garzetta. Next base: position 39,025 of record NW_009266282.1, on the reverse strand, counting down.
GGCTTGCGGTTTCAGACAGCTCTGCTATGAAACCAGCTGCTCTCCCTCAGGCTCTCACTGCCAAGGAAATGCAGCTCAGGCTCAGGCTCTGCTTTCCAGCAACACTTTGCTGCGCTGCTTGCCTGCTGGCTGCTCTGGCAAGGCATGTCCCTGCCAGGAGACTCATGCCCACGGAGGGGGAAGGCAAGAATGGCTCTTACAGCCACTTCACTAATGAAACACAGCCGTTCCGCTAATGAAACACCTCCGCAGCTCACACTGCAGCGGACGTTCATCTGTCCGTCAGCACTGAATGAGCCCCCGAAGCCCTTGGCTAAAGCTGGCGTGGAAGTCGAGCAGCTTCCTGGACACTAACGACTCTTCAGAGACTTCCTTGCCAACGTCACGTTTTATTCTTTCTAAGGAAAGAAACGAGTATTCCGGAAGCATCCGCTTTTTAGATTTAGCATCTCTCTTTCCATTCCCAGAGATGGCTTTGGAAAAAAACAATCAGAGGGAAAAAATAAGTGGCCGTTTGAAAACCACTGCCAGGTTTGCTTGCACAAACAGCCCAGCCAAGTGCTGTCCACCTGAGGGGGATAAAAGCGGGCAGAGCTCAGGCTCCCAGATGTGGCCAGCCTGGGAGAGGCCAGGGGGGGCGCCAGCCACTTTCTTGGGATGGAAGGGGCTGTGGGATGGCACAAGTGCTCCGTGCCTCCATACAGCCCCGTTCCCCGAGCAAGGCTGCCTTTGTACCGTACCTTCACCAGCACAAGCACTAGTGGTGCAGCCCCTTCACTCTACAGACATGCTCTGTGCCCCCAGCTGGGAGAAAGCAGTTGTGTGTTGACAGCAAATCACAAAGAAATTCGGGGGTTAAACAGCAGTTTTGGGGTGAGTTCAGCATCTTGTGCTGTGAAGCAAGCAGTGCCCGTGGGGCCACGGTGAGATGAGCTCAAGCAGGAGTGGATGAGCATGGTTGAGCTGGTGCACAGCATCACCCTGCTGTGCCTTGCAGTGCCCTGGCAGTGCAGCCAGCGGTAGCACATCAGTACCCATCTGCCTTGCCGGACCACAGGTGCGTTCTAGAGACCAGGGAATGAGGGACCCCCACGGGGGTACCTGTAGCCAGAAGCCTCAGTGGTAAATCCAGCACTGTATGTAACTTAGGTCTTTTCTGCCCCGGGTGATGCAGAAGTGTCTGAGTGCCCAGCGCTGCGCAGGGACACAGTTCCCCGCACAGTGGATGAGATTTCACTCAGCCTCTGCTGAAAGCTGCACTCAGGTGGCCATGTCCACCCATCAGTGGAGTGGAGGCCACTGGGGCTCAGGGAGGGCACAGAGCAATTGCCCGTGGGCTTGGGGGAGTCCCCGGAGGAGGGTGACCAGAGCCAGAGTAACCCCAGCATGTTGTGCATGGCACCTTCACCCAGGGCCAGCAGATGACCAGGCTGGTGCTGTGCTCTTGGCATTGCCCTGGGGAACGAACAACGTGACAACTGCTGACAGAGCTAAGACGGAGCAGCAGGGAAGAGCAGCAGATTGGCAAGGATCTTTTTAGCAGGGCCAGCTGTGACAGGACAAGCAGTAATGGTTTTAAATTAAACCAGGGTAGATTTAGACTGGGTATAAGGAAGGAATTTGTTATGACGAGGGTGGTGAGACACTGGCACAGGTTGCCCAGAGAGGTGTTGGAGGCCCCATCCTTGGGAACATTCCAGGCCAGGCTGGATGGGGCTGTGAGCAACCTGATCTGGTTAAAGGTGTCCCCGCTCCCTGCAGGGGGGGTGGGCTGGATGGCCTCTAAAGGTCCCCTCCAACCCAAAGCATTCTCTGATTCTGTGAAGGAAGGGGCGAGTATGTAATGTTGCACCAGGAGGACAAGGTCAATAATAAGATTTAATTACATGGTATGGGCAACAACAGAAATCACCGCTTTTTTTTGCAGGACCACAAATGCCCCCCAGTAACACCAGTCTGGACTGAAGAATCACACTAGAGGCTCACGTGCCAAACCTGTCCCAGCACGGATCAGTCGTGACAACAGCTCCCTTAGAGAGCTCCTGCCCAAACCATGTTTGATGGACGGTGCTGTCTTCAAGGCGTGTCACACCTCAAAATAGAAAGACGTGACTCAGCCAACACGGCATCTGCCTTCAGAACAGCCATTAACACCAGCAAAGTGCACAAAAGCAAGAAAGCAACCGGGAAAGCAACTCCCAAGAGCCCCCATGTCTGGGTAGGAGATACAGATAGGAAGACTGCACACAACCAAAATGAGAGTCCCCTTGGGTCAGCTCTTTCCCAAATGCCTGGAGCAGAGGAGCTCCCATTTCTTGTGAAAATCAGAGCTCCCCTCTGTCGAATCCCCACTGAGGCAGGGCACAGGGGGGATGGATGCTGCTGCCCATATCCCATCAGATGGCTGCAGAGCTCATGGGGCTTTATGGCCCTGCCACCACAGAGCCGTGCCCACCCAGTGTATCAGGGGGTGCTGGGGAGGTGGGAATTTGGTAAATCCCAGTGAGATGATGCAGAGGGCAGCCCCCGCCAATGGGGCCACAGACAGGCTTTACATCAAGGTCCCTGTCACCAGCGGAGCAAGACCATGTCCAACACAAGCAGGACCGCTCTGAGATGGCATTTACAGGAATCCCAGAGGGAAACCATCTGAACACAAAAGAGAAAATGGAAACTGCTCTAACGGGGATGTGCAAGTTGGTGGCTGGCAGCACGGAAGAGCAGCCAGTTGCCTCCCCCATGGCCCTTCCACAAAGCAGAGATGATTTTATTTTTGTAGCAAAAAAAAAGAAGGCAATATTTCTGCCACACAGCAACCTGAACGTATTGTCCCATAAGGTCCAGGAAACTCCAGTAAAACCATTGCTAGCTGCCCCGTGCCATTCTCACCCAGCAGCAAGAATTCTCCTCTGTCTGATTTGGGGCCAGCCAGCCAGGAATACGGGCTACCCCGGACTCATGGACAGGCAGCAGACAGTGAAGTCTCACAGCTCTGTCTCTTTAGGGAACAGGACTAAAAGAACCAAAATATATGGCAAGCTGTTTTGGGGTAGAAACACCGTCACAGCAGATCTTCATAGCAGCCCTGCAGTATTTGATGTCAGGGCAGCCCTGTGCCAGCACTGGAGCCCCAGCATCTCCTGGGCTGGCGCGGAGAGACTGCAGGGCAGAGCCGTGCAAGATCGATGTTTGAAAGAAAGCTGTGCAGTTTGAACAGGTTCATGTGACAGAGCCAGGCTGGCCATGTATTTACCGGGACTGACCCATGTGTTCTTCCCTTGCAGATGTAGGACATACCCTTAGGTGTTCAGCGGGGCCCTAAGCTGTAAAGGCTGAATAACATCCCATGGATTTGGGACATCCACAGATGAACTCAGAAACCTCTTGAGAAAGCCTTGGGAGCCATGCACTCACTCCACAACCGAACAAGTACACGCCTAAAAGTTTGTGTAATACTTAGAGATGATAAATCAGGCTTTGAAGCCCAGGGGAATTTGTTTCTGTGTTCAGACTTGGTCAAGAGGCAGAAAAGACCACTGCTGCGATGTTGCACAGACACTCAAAGAGCTCCCATGGGAGGTGAGCGGTCACCATGCAGTGGCTGGGGCTCCGTGCCTCTGATGCAGCCGGAGGCAAATGCTCAGCAGGGCATGGCAGGGAGGAGGACGAAAACCTGCCTGCTGCACAGGGTTGACTCATCTACATATTTTTGAAGCTTGGGCCCCAATCACTCCCCTTTTTGTTTCCTTTCTGGACGGGGCTGCTGCACTCTTCTCGTTATCGGTGCTACCATCACTGTTTATTGCCCTGTCACTGCTGCAACGCTCAGGGCCCCCAAGGGACAGATGAGGCCCCAGGCCAAGGGGAGGGGAAGCCGGGCAGCCACACGACTGCACAAACAGCCAGCACCAGAGCGTGCACCACCCCAGGCTGCAGCAAAATCCAGAGCACAGCCTCCCCCCAGGGCTGGATACATGAGCACTGCCTGCCCTACAGGGCAAGGAGCTGGAAGCGGGGAGCCCCAGCAATGCCAGGGCAGGGTCAGGCGATGGTGGGAGCAGCTCCGGGCAGGTGACTCCGTTCCTTATAACTGGGAGTTGTTTCACACAGAGCAAAATGAATAAGTATGACCTAGTGCTGAAACAGCCCCAAGCCAGTGATGTAATTCACTCGCCCCATCTGGGCTGAGCAGCAAGCAGTTGCTGACTGTCTGCAGGGTGTGCACGGGGGGATGTGTGTGCAGCGAGCTGCCAGGGGCCTTGAACGAGCACCAGAGCAGTAACAACATCAAAACCACCCGCGTCTTCTCCAGGGGCGCAGGCACCAAAGTCCCCACATTGCCCCCTGGGATGGGCTCCAGGGCAAACCCTGAGTTTCCACCAGGATCCTGCCCGCCAGCGGGGTGCAGCAGGGGAACCTTCCACAAATATTCCCTTCCTGCAGAGAAGCAGCACGTTCCTCTTTTCCAGCACCATCAGTACCCCTCCCCTAATGCACCCTGAGAAAGGAAGCCAAACCGGCCCCACTCAAGGGCTTCCCAGGGTCTTTCATCCACAGGGATGGAGCACTCACACGCGCTGCCAGCCTCTAAGACATAAAGCATTCCCCGGTAAAAGAGCAGCACTGGGTACCAGCAGAGCAGTAGGTCCCCCTCAAAGGAGCAAAAAGACGACGAGGCAGAGAATAAGCACAGCATTTCCCCGTGCACAGACCCAGGAGCAACGCGCCCTCCGAGACTCTACCTGCTTCTTTGGGGCAGGCGCCGGGGAGCCCAGCGAGTCACACGTGAACCTAATGTCCTGTCCAGCGCGGGGGGACAGAGCGGGGTCCCAGAGGAGTCATCGCAGGGTCCGCTCTGCCCAGCAAGGAGGTCGGCGGGTGCCAGGAGAGCACCGGGGCGGCTGCCGGGCTCTGCAGCACACTTCAAAGTCTGCAAAGCAAAAAGGGAAGCGCCGAAGTTATTTCAAGACAACTTCCTCTTTCATAGAGAAGTCCCTCAAGGAGAAAGCTGTCCGCACACGGGTCGCGCTCACCGGACGTGCAGGAGCAGGTGAAAGAGGGCTCAGCTGTGCCCTGCATCTAATCCCCAAAAATCAGCCGTGCAGGTCAGGCTGTTCTGGGATGAGCCTGTCCCGGGGCAGAGGCAGTGAGCCCTGGCACTGGCACAGCCTCCTCCATGCCACTGGCCACCCAGCGTGGGGGGCAACCCCTCTGCTGCTGCTGCCTCCCAGCCGAGGCAGAGCGAGTGCCTTCAGCTGCACATCCAGCACCTCGAAATAAACAGTGTTGCTACGAGAGACAAGGAGGAGTCTGTCCAAGGAGACACTTTTCCAGCTCCCCATTCCAAGTGTGGTGTTTTGTGCCTCTGCCAAGCGCCTCCTGCCTGGAGCATCTCATGCACATCTGCTTTTGCTCAATGCCAGCCCCTGCAGCCGCCCAGAGCAGCCCCTGCCCGCCTGCTGCCAGCACGGGGACGCAGCCTGGGTAGGGGATGCCCAGCCCCTTCTGGAACGCGTTCGCAGAGAAGTTTGACATTGCGTTGGCAGAAGCGTTGGCCGCACGCTGGTTGGCGCAGGTCTGGCTGTGCTCAGCAGGGAGTCACATTGTCGCCGCTTATGACTCAGTGTTGGGTGTGCAGCTCCTGGGATGAGCCCTGACGGGGCCTCAGGTGAGGCTGCTGAGGGCTGCTGGGGTCTGTCAGCCTGGCAGACCCAGCCCACGTCAGGAGATAAATGTTCATACCTCTGGGAGGTGGGTGCAGGGCTGGGATCCCTGCTGGTGGCCAGGGCCCTGCTAGATCAGCTCATCACCCCAGGCGTTATTTAGAGCAGTGCTCGAGGCGCTGAGATTTTCTGGGGTAAGTGGGTTGAGGGCAAAAAGTAGTTAAAATCATGGAATTGTTTAGGTTGGAAAACAACTTTAGGATTATCAAGTCCAACCATTAACCTAACACTGCCATTATATACATATAAAGATAGGTACATATATTATAGAGAAAGCGTGGGAACCGCAGCCGATACTGTATCACTTCCCATCTTCTTTTACATGAGAAAAAGCATTAGGTATAGTTACATACCTGGGCCCCAGATTTAAAAATAACCTACTTCCTTCCTGGCTGGGGGCGAAGGGCAGGAGGAGGCAGTTTAACAGGCCATCAGCGGTACTTGCATTCAATTCCCACTCACTGCACTGGTGCCAAGTTGCTGCGCTGAGCAGCGTCCCCTTCCCCTCTCGGGCTGGCTGTCCTGTGCAGCCGAGCAGCCTGCGGGCAGGAAGGCTCTGGGGAAACCACAGCAGCTGATAACATCCGCATTTTCCCTGCCTTGTTTTCATTCACGTTCGCTCCCATTCACGATGGACACGCGCACGTGTCCTGGCCCCGGTTACAGGATCGCTGCAGAGCATGGTGGCACCAGCAGACCCCAGACCAGCCCTGTGAGCAGTGGGGTTGTGGCATATACACATGGGATCCTGTTTGCAAAAGGTTTATCCCTGCTAGCATCAGGATTAGCTTCTTCAAGATGCCCAGGCTAAGGTTTTGGGCATCACTGTTCAATAGCGTGTTGTCCTGTGCCTGTCCATCAGTTCTGATGGCACGCTGTGTCTGTCTGTCCTCAGCGGGAGATACCCAGCACGTAGGAGCTCTGGCCACAGGTAGGAACCACGGGTACTGCAAATGCCAGAATAAAGTGAGCTGTGAAACCAATGCACTGACCCAGGTGGGGGGATGAGCCCCACATGGCTGCACAGGAGGGGAAAAGGGTGTCACCGGCTATGTGGCACCCTTGGATGTGCTCTTGCCTTGGTGATGCTTCACAAGAGTCTTTCAAGGCCTGGATCTCCCACTTGCTGCTGGGTATTTTCACTCCTCACCTCTCAGCTGGCCACTGCATGTCCCAAACTTTCACCCCTCCCCTTATTTTTGGCAGGACTGGACCCTCTCCTGCTGCACAGCTACAGGAGGAGAATGCCAGTGAGCTTCCTCAGACACCTAGCACCCCCCTCAATGCCATCAACTTTGGGATCCCAACCCCAAATTCATTAAGCTAAATGGCCCTTCTGGACACCTCCCCCTCCCACCTTTCCTGTACATGCCATCTCTAGTTGCAGCGGCCGCTGGATTTCGGCATCCCCCCCCTTCCCCCCCCCCACGAGCGTAGGGTCATGCTCTCTTGTGGCAGCACGTGTAATGGGGAGGAAGGGGTTGGTTCTCAGTGTTTTCTGTAACGAGCTGCCCATTAGCAGCTGATAACATTAGACACTGAAACACAGCTGACCGTCACCCTGAGAATTGCCAGATCACCCCGATAACATCATGCCTCTGCCAACCTGGGCTGGCAACGGTGAGAGGAAGAGATAGGTATGGGCCTGCTTAAACAAAGGCTTCAGTCAGAAGACCAATTTAAAAAAAAAAAAGGGAAAGAACCAAAATAAAGTTGAGAGGAAACCTCTTGTGGGGCAAGCAGTGTGGACCAGGTACAAACCAACTCTTTGTCCCTGCAAATGCTGTGATTTCCAGGTATCACAGGAGTACGTGGCCATGCCTGTACGCTTCTGTGCATGAATGGGACACACAAGAGTTTTGAACTGGTCTGGATTCCCCCTTGTGGAAGAAGCCTATCTCCCAAAACAAATAGAAAGAGCTCACCTGAAGCACTAATTCAGGAGGGGCTTTCCAGCCCGGAGAGGAACTTACTGCCCAGAAAGGGGCTTTCCTGCCGTGGGAGCAGCACACAGCCCTTTCTGCTCTTGAGATACTACAGCCGCTGGTACCTGTGCCCGTGCCAACAGCAGCAGCTCCCTGCCGGAGAGCACGTAGCACAGTCGCCCGGCTGTGATGTGCCAACACCGGCTGGGGCCGGCTCCCTCCCACTGGTCACACTCCGGCACCACGCAGCAGCAGGCGGGGCCCCTGGCACCCCCCAGCCCCCGCTCGACACCGGCACTGGTGGGGCTGAAGGGGTGCTGGCGGTGAGGCCAGGGCGGGCAGCAAGCGGGACCAACCGATGCGGTGACGCTTCTCCTCCCCATCGCGGTGCTGACATTCAGTTCCCATTTGGACCATGGCTCCACACCCTGCAAACGCACAAAGGGTCCTGTTGAAGGGGAGCCCTGGACACCTCTCCTTCTGCCCTGGTTTCTATTCACAGATGCTTTAGTTTTCCCTGCTTTAATTTTCCATCATTATGTGGCTGCTTTAATAACATACCTAGCAAGTCGACTGGGTTTCTGAGGGAAGCAAAGGTACTTGGGCCAAGAAAATGAGGCTGTTTGAGCTCGGCTCCTTCTAAACCACCCATCCTGCAGGGAATCTTCCTCCTGGCAGATATCCAAATCCCCAGCACTGTAGTCAATGGATGATTTTCTTACAGTTCATAAGGGAAGAAGTCACAAAACAAGCAATATTTTGATGTCACATCTCTATTTTCCACCCTGGAATTCAGCCCAATGCTAGTTTTACTCCAGCTTTAGCAAATAATAGAAGGGGGGGGGGGGATTTGGAGGGAAGGAAAGCCAAGCAAAAAGCCAGTTTGATAGTATTTAAGTTGCCTTTTTCATTTCTCCAAACTAAGCCATCACCAACATTTTTTTTTGTCTTGAAAAAATCCATAATAAGCGGATAGCAGAAGATAGGAATAATAATAGTAGTAGTAGTAGTAATAATAATAATAATAAATAATCATGGACTCTTCAAGTCTGAGAAGCATCCTAGTATGTCCTGCAAGGGTGGAAAACAGCATCTTTTTTGATAAAGACTGCACAGGTACAAGCACCAGGAGACACGACTGCTCACCTGAAGGTTTGAAAATCCAAGCAAATCTATTGCGATAAGCATAAGCAAACAGCTGATAAGAAACCAGCAAGCTTTGTCTTTTCATCCCATCCCACCATCCTCGGGGCTGGTATCACACAGGTGCTCAGCACCGCAGGTGATGGAAAACCCTCTGGGGGTTTAGGTTAATCCCTTGTGAGCAGGAAACTTTGAGGTGCCTGTAGGAGATGGGGCCGGCGCTGCTGACGGGTGCTGCAGCCCTCTCATGCCAATGACCTGGGCCTGTGTGGGTTCTCAGTGACTTGCCAGCATTGAGGAAGAGATCAGCCTCTTGAAATGGTAAGATACTGATTTTTGGCCAAAATCCTTAGTGCTGCATGCAGGTATGCCAAGGGCTATAGGTTTCTGCTGCCAGCTGCTCACACCTCCCAGGATCTTTTTCCCAGAATTTACAGCTCTCCCATGGGTACCAAGTTTTGGAATGAGATCAAATCCTCAAGCTTATCAGTTCTGCCAGTGATAGCACTCACCAGGAAACAGCTCTGTTTAATCACGGTCACCCTGCTCCACTTCACTCATTGAGCTGATAAGCCCAGTGGAGAAGCTGTTTCTACAGTAATTTATCAGGATGGGCAAGCAGGGCTTCCAAAATGCTGCTTGAGCTTCCAACCAGCTGTGTAAGGCCGAGAAAAGGGCAGGGTGTTCCTTATTCCCAAGGCTTGCTTCTTTTGGAGAATCCCAGGACAAGGTTGGACCCAGAAACCAGCCCCTAGTGAGTGCCCAAGGATGCCAACCATCGCTGCTCCCCCTGCGTGGCCACCCCTGCCCCTTCACCCTGCTGAGCCTGAATGTTTCTTGCAATGTTCCCTATCATCAGCCTACTCCAGCTGAGTCTAAACATTACATCTCCCACCAGAGACCACATTGTCCGTCGTTTGGCAGTTTGCAGAGTGGACAAGGGTGGACCTGACTGTTTCACGCCAATGGTGCTCCTCCTGTAAAGCCTGACCCATGACACCCAGGTGGGATACAGCAGCTCAGAGCCAGATTGTGGCCCCCAGCATACCCACAGCTTTTCCAGCAGAACCACTGCCTCTCCAGCCGCTCCCCAGCCTCTACCATGTAGCTGTCACCCCTGCCCCAAGGGGAATCTTGGCGCTTGTCCCTGTTGAGTGGCAACCTACGGAGAGGCAAAAAACCCTGGACTCAGCTCAGTTCACTTTAAATTCCAGTTCTTCACTGGACTCACCATCCTTCTCAGCCTCACCTGTGAAGGCAATTCAGATGCTCTTTGCTCCATCTCCCATTGCAATAATGAATAGATTGGAAAGACCCAGCAGCAGGACAGGCCCTGCACAGCCACCTTCCTCCATCCTCCCAGCTTGGCAATGAACCTGTGCTCAGCCCATAGATGCTGGCCTCCTGTCCAGCTTGTGGTGGATGCACCAGGTCTGTATCTCCCCAGTTCCCTTGCAGGCAGCATAGCAGAGGCAGCAGCAGAAGCTCCACAGTGCTCAGATGGCTCCTCAGAGTCCTTGGGGTTCGTTGTGCTGCTGTAGGAGCAAAACTGTCTTGGTTTAACTCAGTTTGGTTCTGCTAAATCACTCAATTCCGTGTTCTTTCCAGGTACGTGCAAAGGGTTGGTTTGTTTGTGCTGGCATTTTCCCAGCAGCAGAATTAAGCTGAGAGTGCTCCACCTCCTTTTTAAAGGCTGGTCCTTCGCTTGGCTGCCTCCAGTCTTGCAGCCGCACTTTTTCTCTACTCATTCCCAAAAGTCACTGCAAGAGACAGCCCTTAGCTGAATCCTGAAGCACCTTGGTAGGAATTTCTTCATGTCAGGTGATTTAAAGCATTTAACTTTCCTGAGTGCACCTACCTTGCACAAGGGGACCTGGCCCTGTGTCTGACAGTTACGCTGAAGCCACCAGCTCCCAGCTGGGCTCTTCCCAGTTCAATGCAAACATGCCTGTAACACTTTCAACATCATCCATGGATAGCTTTCCCTCTCCAGCAAGGACTTGACCAGCTTATCCTTGTCTATCTCTCACTGCTAACATGCTCACAGGGCGAGTGTACGATGAAAGGAGATTGTAGTGGGGTGGGGGTTGGGCTCTGCTCCCAGGGAACGGGCAATGGCACAAGAGAAAACGGCCTCAAGTTGTGCCAGGGCAGGTTTAGGTTGGACATTGGGAAAAATTCCTTCCCTGAAAGGGCTGTCAAGCACTGGAAGGGGCTGCCCAGGAAAGGGGTCGAGTCCCCATCCTTGGGGGTATTTAAAAGCCGGGCAGACGAGGTGCTTAGGGCCAGGGTTTAGAGGTGGGATGGCAGGGTTAGGGTAACGGTTGGGCTTGGTGAGCTTAAAGGGCTTTTCCAACCCAAACGATTTGGTGATTCCATGCTGTCATGCTCCTGGAGCCCAGTGCCTCCTTGGCCTTTCCTAAGCCTGAGATGCTCCTGTCTTTGCTGTTTGTCACCTGCTTTCATCCCAGTACCTCAGCCGTGTCCTCCTCCTGGCGGGTCAGTGAGGAGCTTGCAGCGTGGCCAGGCAGGTCTGGTACTGTATGTCCTATCTTTCCTCCGCAATGGGATGATCTGCATGTGAAGGGTGAGGAAAATGGTATTGTCCTCTTGGGTGACCCATGGGGAGACCTACTGGTGCCACCCAGTGAAAGTGGGTGGGATTGCTGATGCTATCAGAGAGAAGGAAATTTGCTTCCCAAAGAAGCGAATGTGTTTGCTGATACCAACCACTCTCTCTTACCTTTGTAGCTGTAAAGAATTTCCCCACGGGTGCCCCTTCATTGGTTTTGACTCATCCCTGTTGGGTCTGTCACTGCTTCACAGACCTGCTCCGCATTTCTTAAACAGGGACATCACAATTCAGTAAAACGGGTTTGTTTTAAACACATCAACTGCATGACCAACTTTTTCTTCATTTACTATTTTGTTTTTCTCTTTCCATTTCTTTACTGCTGGGGATTTCTTTTTTTCTCTAGAAGTTCAGCACCTTAAGGATTTTATTTCATTGGCCTTTTTAGAGCCAGGGATGGAGAGCTGGGATAAGCAGACAGACAGGAGAAAAACTACAAAGGAGAAATAAAAAAACCGATGACAAATGAAGCTTAAAAATTCCTCAGAGGGAAAGAAAAAAAAACCACCAGAATTTGGGAGCAACAGCTGAAGCATCTCTTTCTAGCACCCTGCAATGTAACAATCGCGCCTTTACTCACACATTATTTTCCCAGTCCACTCCACCTGCTGGCAGCCAAAATTCATCTTCCCCCGGACTGTGGGAACACCCTAGCAGCCTCGACGAGATGGGATGGGATGGGGTGGGGTGGGGTGGGGTAGCTCCTCCAGCGCATCTCCGCAGGGCGAGGAGGCGCCGAGCCCCCATGCGTGCGGGGCTGGCTGCGGCAGTGGTGCAGCGGGTGCAGGCATCTGCCCGCGGGCACCCACAGGGCTAACGTGGCCCCCACCTATGTCCTGCCTTGGGGAGAGCTGAGTGTGTGCTGGAGCAAAACCTTCACGCTAGAGGTTTTTTGCTGCCGGGGTGCAGCTGCTCACGGGGCAAGGGGCTGCTTAGATTTCTGGGGTTTTGTTTTCATGCATCTACTGAAAGAGAAACTTTACATAAAGAACATGCACATGCAAATACGCCTACCTCCTCATTCTAGCCAGGTTCCATGTGAATAACCAAACCATACCTATCCATATCACATTACTTCCTATACTTCCTAATACACCTGGCAGGGGGGAGCTGTTTAAGTAACAAAGATTTGCCCGCACACATATCTGTACTTCCTTACCATAAAAAGAATATGGAACTATTTTATATGCTGCAATGTGCTTTGAGTAGGTATGTAACCACCCACCTGCCCACATCTGTACTGTATTTGTCACTCGTATCACAGCACATAAATGCATATACATACACATAGGCTAAATACGTATGATATACAAATGAGTCGTTGATAGATACATAGAGATAAGGCAGACAGATAAACACAGTTATGTGCATTTCCTGGCAAGGGCGTATGCACAAGGGGTATTTGAAGGCTTTAAAAATGACGAATACACTCCAGTCATGCAACCCCAAGTCCCACGGCTTGCATATTTATACACAGTAGTCATATCAGGAGAGTTCAGAAGACAGCTCTCACTATCTTAAACTATTTGTAAACACATTCTAATAGAAAGTGAGAAACTCAGAGATATCTTTTTGGCCATGTTTTACAATCACTGATCACCAGCCGTTAGCTACACCCACCCTGCCCGGCAGTGAGGAGGATGAGTGACAGGCTGCAGCAACCCTGCGGGTGCCCCCCTCCACCCAGGCTCCAGCTAAATATTCATGTGGTCACCAAGAGCCGTACCTGAGGAGAGAGGAATGGAGGGAAACATAGGCTCAGTCTGTTCCTCCATTCTGCATTGGGCATGCTTTGTCATGGGGGAAGGAGCCCCACTTGTCAACCCAGCCACCATGGCCAAGGTGGGGCTGGAAGGGGACAAGGGGACCTGTAGCCCAGCCATGGTGACGGGCTCCAGTCCTCAGCACACAGCCCACCAGGCTACTCACTCACTGCAACAGAGGTCATTTCTCCTGAGCATCCCTGGGGCAGGGGACAGCATGGGAAGGCTGCTGGAACACTTCTGTTTGGTCCCACAAAACCTGTCAGAGATGCATGAGGCAAGTTACTCCTTATTCACAGCTTCCAGGAAACAGAGAGTAGAGACAAGTTAGAAGCCAGACATCTTCATCCGTGCTTGCACCCAGCCCAGGCTACAGGCACCATTTCTCCTCACGAAAGCATCTTTCCTTGGGCAATTTCCCATCAGGATAGATGCCTCTTCTGCTCTTCCTTCAGCAAGCAAGAAAATAAAGCAGCATGAACACCAGCACACCCCTACACCCCCAGTTTTTTAAGGCTTCAACCCCCCCTGCCACGTGGGCTGTCTTTGGCCTGAGGGACTGGCATAATTACTGTAATGGTCTTGGTTACGTACAGGCTCAAGTCACATGTTAAAGTGGAGATGGCTCTTTAGGACAGGAAGAGGTTGGCTTCTAACTACAGATTAGCATGTATTTCCTTCTGCAATAGCTGTGAAGTTAAACAGAGGAGGAATCTCAGCTATTACTCAATCTCACCCCTACCCAGATTGTTCACGCCAGTTCCAGTATGTCACATATCAGAGGAACCACATGCCTCTCAGTCACCCAGTCCGTGGCAGGAAGGGGTTCAGATGATGGTCTGGAGCACACAGAGATATGAGACAGTGTCTGCGCTCAAGTCCCTTCTTCACCCCTTGCCCAGTCGCCCAGGGACTGGCTGCAGAGCTGCATTCCTCACCACAGCTGGAGCTACCCCATTGCTTCCTGTGTGCCATTAAACCTAGCCATGAAACAGCAGCAAACATTTAATCAGCAGCTTTAGGATTACAGTTTAGCTAGGTACGTGGGCAGGAAAACCCTCAATGGGCTGCGCTTTCTTCTAGGAACCTCTTACAAGAGCATCCTGTCCTCAAGTGGTTTAACCTGGACCACTGTTGATAGTAAATCAACACAAAGACCAACTATGGGAAAACCCCCCTCCGCTCCCCGCCACTGCTGTACAGGTAAAGTACTGATGATTCAGGGTCTTGTTTTTCCCTGCAAGTCAGCACCCAGCTGGTGCCCACAGAGAGTGCAGAGGGGCAAGCACGGTGTGACCCACTGCTGGGAGATGTGGCAGAGCCTGCCACCAGCAAAGATCTCCCAGTAGACCAGAGTGTGGAGGACCCAGAGTCCTGGGTATCCTGACAGGTCCACCCACTAATTTCTGGTTACAGGGGCAACGTCTCAGCCTGTGGTCCATAGGAGTCTCCTAGGAAGTCTCCAGACCCAGGCAGAAGCAGGACGAGTCCTTGTGAGAACTGAGTGTGTTCCACCAGCTGAGCCACCCTGCCTGAGGTCCCCTCTGCTGATGGAAACACCAGCTAAACAGTCATAGGTGCTGGCCAAAACCTTTAAGGAATTAGCAACATTCACAGAAATTTCCAACTTTTCTGCTTTACAGCTGCCTGTAAGAGCAGCTAAATCATACACATGGGAAACAGCTGGATCTACCAGCCCAGAACCCTGCAGTGGCGAGAGGGAACTACGGCAGCGAGTTTGGCAGAAAATATTCCCTGGATATTTTTCTGCTTCTCCCTTTTCTTCTGAAAGTGCTGGCTGATTAGTGGGGCTCTCGATAAACCCCTCTGGGTCAGGCAGATCCAGTCCCTGGCAGAGGGGTGAGCTCGGTCATCATATGCCGTGGCTCGGTTAGCCAGTCACCAACACGCAGGCAGGCAGCCAAGCCCGGGGCTCACTGCCAGCTCTGCCAGCAGGACCCTCAGTGTCCCCAGGTACCTCTGCTTTGGCTGAAGGTAATGTGAGACTCAGGGATGGGAGCAGGCAGGCAGCAGGCAGACAGAAAGGAGGGGACGGTGCTCATCGGGCTGTGACCTCCATCTAAGGAGACACCCTGGGCACATGAATCCTAATCCCATAATGGTACGTGGGGACCAAGGGCTGCCAGGAAGCCTGGCGCTGCTCTCTGCTACAGCTGAGCAAGCAGATGAGCACCTTTGAAATACCTCCTTTTAAGAGTTCTCCTGGAAACAGCCCAATTCAGGTCCCATGACCCCAATGCCCAGGTCCCAGTGGCTTCCACACCCCCTGTCATCCCCCATCTCTGCAGGGCATCTGGAAATGCCACCCATGAAACTGCATGTTTGTCCACCAGGAAGCAGAAGTTCAAGAGGAAGGATCGCCCTGGCACTTCTGACAAACACCTACCTGAGCACGAGGAAGCGATGAGAGGGTGCCGAGCTGCACAAGGCTGTGTGCAGGTCCCTGCACCCAGGCAAAGCACCCCATCACCAGCCAAAGGCTTGGGCCCACCCCGACCCTGGCCCTGGCAGAACTCTGCTCACCTCTGGCAGACAATGTGAACTTTGCAAACAAACTTTTTCCCCCAACGTGACAGTAAAGCTGAAGAAAAGTCAGTCGGAACAAATACTGTATTTAAGAGCGAATGCATTTTTCCATCACCCAAAATGCTTCAGGATACAACTGTCGCTGTCTCGGAGCATTTGCTGTGCCTCACAGCAATGTCTCCATTGAGGCAGCCTGATGATGGCCTACTTAGACCATGGAAGGCAGGTTCTGTTGCCCCACCTGCCTAAAAGAGCATGGCACCTGCTGCTTCTATGGACTTGACGATCTTAAAGGTCTTTTCCAACCTAAACGATTCTACGATTCTATGATTTTAACACTTTAATAGTGGATCCAGCACAGGCAATCTCATTCCCATCTGTTGATGCTAATTCAGTCCGTATTCCTAATTAGCCACCAGATCAGGTTTGGCCACTTAAGGATCTCTTCTCTGGACGATCGTTGGCTTACATTGTTCTCCACCTCATGCACTAGAACATCTCCATCCCTAAAGCTATTCAAACCTTGTCTGGAAGCTATTCAAACCATGGTGGCTCTGGGGTGGCAGATTTGGCTCCCAACCAGCTCCTGGCACCCGATGCAAGCATCCCCGCTGGGATGCTCCTTGTGGAGCTGGCGAGGTGAAGCTGTGGGGATCGCACCAGTAAAGATGAGGAGCACCTATGCACCAAGTGCCACTGGAGGAGACCAGAGCATAGAGGATCACCACCAACGGTGGGTGGTGAGACATCACCCCACAGTGCATCCCCACAACACAGCCCCATGTCCCACCTCACCACGGGTGGAGCATGTCCCACTCCATCTGTGCCAAGTCCAGCAGCTGGGGACCACCTCAGACTGCCACTGCACCTTGATAAATTAACACGTGCCAAAATCCCATGGCACTTCTTTTAGTATAGCCGGTCTCATTCATGAAGCCAACAGAAGTTGGTGTTGCCAGCCTGGAATGCCAAACACACCACATTTGCTGTCTCCCCATCCCTCACAGATGCAGACAGGCCACAGAGCAGCTCAGCTTTGATGATGTGAGAGTTGCAAAAAGCTCCATCGAGTTGATTTGACCATATCTACAAGAGGCAAAACTAGTTTTGTTAAATAGCCTCGCCTTAACCCGGCCTTGCTTATTCTATCAGCAGCTGTTTGCTAAATCTTTTATACTTACAAGAACAAAACCCTCACTATGCAGCGCTTCCAGGATCAGACCTGAGCCCTGATGCTCAACTTTCCGTCATGCACCTTTTTAGAACAAAGCACCTTCTTTCTGCTCAGGATTTCAGCATGTGTTCCTCTTTCCACTTTTC
>NW_009266282.1:18305-21882 GCF_000687185.1 Egretta garzetta | reverse complement strand
CCACTTTTCTTTTAAAAAATAAAAGAACAGGGAAAGGGGATTTGTGGTTTAGGGTTGGGGGGGGGGAGGGGGTGGGGGTGTTGTTGAGAACAAACAAAAGCAGATTATCATTCCAGCTTGGAAAATTAAGCATTTTCCTTTTGAATTTTATTTGCCTTTTCAGAAGACCCTTTGCTTTTTAAATAAAAAAACCCCACCTTTTGTTATTCTCTAATCAGAATGAAAAAATGTGATAGCTGATACATAACAAAGTGCTGATTAACAAAAGTTATTCTCATCTGGGTTTTGGCTCGTCTGCGCTGAAATGACTTTTCCCACGTTGTTTATTTGATTGCGACACCTTGGCCCTCACACCTACCAGCTAAGCCTCCCTTCCTGCGGATATTCAAGGGAAGAATGGCAACACTTGAGGCAGTTAAACATTTGCAAACGTCATTTCATATTTCAGAGTGCTTTTGGTAGCAACAGCTCCATCTGCAAAGGCTGCACCCCCAACGATGCAGAAGAGATTTCCAAGTCAGAAATACCCCAATACCCGGCTGCTGGGCAAAAACCCACTGGCCCTGAGCAGTCACTCTTCATTCCAGGGCTCTGCTGCGCACCCCAGGACTGGACCTTGCCCACGGCCCCAGGAGCCGCCAGGTGCTCAGCCCTCGGCATAACTCGTATTGCTCTACAAAGCACCACAGCAAAGCTCAAGGAACCTCCTAGAAGGGAAGGGTATGCCTAGATCTCACCTTGCACACACAAGCTCCGCTAGCTTCTTTCCTCCTTAATCCAGCACGAAGCCAATTTTGGATTTACTGCATCAAAACCTGCTTTTTTTACTCAAAGAACAGAAGCAGCTCAATCAACAGCTGCAGCTCTCCTTGCCATGCCCTCTGGGACCAAGCTCATAAGCATAATGACTTTATGAGCCTGTTCCTGCTCTCAGGTCAGCTACTCTGCAAAGGTTGCTCTGTCCAATGTGGCCTGGTCCATTCCAGGACCTGGATGGGGCTCTGAGCAACCTGATCTGGTTGAAGGTGTCCCTGCTTCCTGCAGGGGGGGTTGGGCTGGATGGTGTCTAAAGGTCCTCTCCAACCCAAAACATTCTATGATTCTGACACCTGCGTGCTCCTGGAGATACAGAGCCTCCTCCTGTGCCTCCCGCCTGCTCAGGAATTACTTGACTCAAACACTGTACTTGTACTCGAAATAAATCAACATTTAATATTTTACAGTTACCTTAAAAGTTCTTTGAATGGTATTTTACAGAACAGCACAGACATCACACAGCTTTGGTGAGGCTGGACGTACAAGGATGACCCGAAAGAACCGCGGACTTCTTTCATTTCCAGAAAGCATCAGAGGTCAAAACCTTAGTCAGGATTATGAGTCCCTAGAGCTTGTGCTTGTTTTTCTATACAAGATGGAAATTCTCTTCTCTAGCATTTCTGTAGGGCCAGCTGAAACCAAAGAGGTTTATATCATTAACAGCGGCAGGGGTATATTTAGCACGGATATCGAGATGACAAATAGCAATGTTTTGGCAGGATAAGGTGCTATTTTAAAGTATTGAACAAACCCAGCTGTCAAATTTCAGCCCCATAGGAGAAGATGCACACAAACCTGTTTGGGAAATGAAAAGTCAGTGGTAAAACTTTTTCCAAGTGTGTGGAAAGAGCTATTAAAATCAGTTTCTGATCCCTGGAGCCTATTGGACTTAAAATACTGATGTGCAGACGTGCACAGCAGCGACCTCAGTGTGCATTCCCACGTCACCCTGCAGGCACCCTGCGAGAGAGGGGACAGCCCAGCTCGCTGCGACCTGGCAGTGTCTTGGTATCCCCGCCGAGTCTGTGCTGTGGGCAAGGGATGGGCACTGCTCCATGCATGTAGGAAAAGGTGGGTGCTCCCAGGGTCGCTGCAGGGCCAGGAAAGGTTGGTCCTTGCCAGGCAGGTCCTTGCCAGGCGTCCAAGCTGGCTTTGCATCTTGGTGGACTCAGAGCGCTTGCATATGTTCCAGTGATGCTTTGCCCCACACAAGGGTCTTTTCTTGGAGTCCACAAGGCAACACCATCCTCAGGACAGTTTATTCAAGTAGAAGGATGAAGTGCAGAGACCTTGGGAGCACGTTCACATCTCATTTTTGCTCATCTCTGGCCATTGGCAGAAGCTGCATCCAGAGCTGCTGAGGACACCAAAGAGCCAGCTGGCACCTTCTCAACCTAAGATGTTCACCACTGGGCCCAGACCAAGCTGTCCCCAAACAACAGAGGCAGTGGGAACAGAAAACAGGTCCAGCAGCCAGCAGGGCCAGGGTCCGAGTCGCTTGGCCTGGGAGCAATCTCCCAAACACTTACAGGAGGGATGTGGAGGAATCCAGTGGACAAGCCCGACCCCCGCTCCTCAGAGACAACTGAAGCCCATGGAGGCTCTGGCCCTTTTCCTGGCAGATTTAACCTCAAATGACACTGCTGCTGTGCTACCAGCCCCTGGGGACAGAGCCCAACCTCGTTCTAACTGGTCCTAAGAGCTGACCAGGTCCCATTTTCTGGACGATCAAGGGACCCACGCGGAACTGATCACACTGTGGCTGAGCCCTGCAGCTCCCCAGCAGTATTGGGAGGCCCTTCCAGGCATCACATCCTCCTTATTAAGATCCTTTTAGCCTGCAGCAGGCAGCATGCTCTTCTGCCTGTTCTCATTAGTGCAATCACCAAAAACTACTGAGAAAACATCTTGAGGGCTATGAAACCAGGCAAGGCTTTTCCAGTCTCATTTTTGCTCCTGGGGTCAGAAAACCTTTAAATACTCCCAATTATTGCATCTTTCTGTACCTACAGCCTTGCAGAGGGAATGAAGAGGATGGAAAGCCTCTTTGCAGGGGAGGGGGTGGATCTCAAATGCTATTGTCACTTGCAATTGTCACTAGTGTTTTTGGTGCTGGTCCTTCTCTAGCAAAGCTGCCTCCTCAGGTAAGCTTTAGGCAATCCTAGTGGTTTTCCTAGTACTCCCCTCCCTCCTATGAGTATGGTTCCTGCTGTATTTCAAGGAACTACTGAGGATTCAGCCTCTGGGATGTCTCTAGAGTACCTTGCTAGGGAGCAGGACTCAAGAACATGGACTGAACAGGGAGTACATCTCCTGGGTGAACTCTGAAATTCTGCAGAAGTTGGAAGTTGACCTCCTGCAGGTCCTGGATTTACAGTAAATGCATGTATACATGACAAGCTGTTCGTTCCCTGGTATGGCCTATTGCACTCAATTCACTGGAACGCAAGCAGCAGTCTACAGCCCATGCTGGGGTCTTTCTGGGCCTCATCTGGGTCACTCTGCTCTGTGCTGTTTCTCTGCAAGACTCCCAACCTGCATAAGTTAAAGAAAACATTGAGAAAGCCTGAAAGAACTGTCTTGAGCATCCTCAACCTGTTATGGGTGAAATGCCATCAGGACTTTGGACGGGTGGTCTGCAACTCCACATGTGTTGAAGGCCACCTACCACCACTCAGCCAAGGACATTCATTTTCCAAAATGTCCCCCAGACCACACTGGCCTTTCAATCACTGTCGAAGACAGCCACAGCACCATTTGC
>NW_009266282.1:15850-18269 GCF_000687185.1 Egretta garzetta | reverse complement strand
CTCAAGGAAACCACTCTCCTCCCATTACTGAGGAACCCTGAGAGAGACCAAAGCACAACACCAACATTCCCATTTCCCAAGGATGGGCTAAGCCCAGACCAAGAGCAGCTCAGCCACCATGGCTGAGCCACTTTAGGCTGCAGAATGTCTTGGAGAAGAACGGATGCGTCTCCAGCCCAAAGGAGGACAGTCAGCTTCCTTTTCCTGAGGCTATATTTGTGTTGGATGCGAGTCTGGCCTGAGAGGACACAGGGCTCTTCTACGGCAGTGCTCCACTGAAGGTGGCAATGGGTAAACACAGGAGAGAATGAAACTCAGAGAGGTCCTGGGAAGGCAAAGAGGACCTTCTCAGTGCAAAGAGGTCTCTGTCCCTGGGTTTGTAGCACACAGAGATCTCACACCTGCAGGGAACAAAAAGAAACCAGGTTATAAGTCAGGTGTGTGGCTGAGAATCATGGTCCCCAGGTGCAGCAGAAATATCTGCAAACAAGCAGGAATCAGTGCAGTCTTTAACAGGATGGAGTTTGAGTGCTGAGAGTTCAAGGCTTTAAGCTGGCTCTGACTGGGACCTAGAGCAGAAGCATCCACTAAGAGTAATATGTGAAACTCACTATGGAAAACAAGAACTTTTGCACCCCCCAAGTTTTGGGGAGAGGGAAACATGTCCTTTTCAGTTTTGTGCACTGAACTCTCCCATGAGTTGCACAAAAACCAAGTAAAACACTTCTCTTTAGGGTTATTTAAGAAATAAGATCTGAAATCTCTTTCCATCAGAGGCAGCATAACCTTACAGAGTTCTGCACTCTCTGAGGGAGAAATTAAAATGCTCGTATGTTTTTAAGACCCATGGATCAACTCTTTTGATCTCTTTGTGCTCATGGAAGTATTTTGTCTACAGAGAGTTTTCAAATTCCATCACCCAGGGAGCTGGCTTGGTGCCCTGGGGACATGACTGATGAACAGTCAAATGAACAATTCTTGTTCTACTGCAGTCTCTCCCATGAAGATCATGGGTTCCTTCTGCAACGGGTGCACCAAAGGTGGTGGAGAACCCAAATGAGGTTTAGAAGTTGAAGGCTCTCCTCATATGCCCAGTGCTCTCCAAATAGCTCATGTATGTTGCATAGCTTTTCTCTGGCTTACAACTGGTCTTGCTGGAAGAGCTGTCTTTACAGAGTTGAACAGTTGGCTGGGGACCACCCTTTAGACTGTGGCAGTCATGAAGGTAAACTACTGCTGGAATCTGAGCAGGACCATCCATCCCACCTGAGCTCAGCTGCACGACAGAGCTGGGAGCTATGTCCCCCAACTTGGGCATCTGGCATAGATCCACCATGGTGCTCAGGACCTTGTCCCCCCGGTGGTCACCCACGCTTCACAGACAAGTCCTTGCATGGGATGCACAGACCCAGGAGGGCTGACTGCTGCCAGCAGCTGGCCACATTGCAATTCCTACCTGGTTACACTCTGCAGGATCTTCTGCTCATCCTGGTCCAGGCAGACGGCAAAGGAGGACTGGACACCAATAATCTGGACCTTGTCTACTTTTATCTGGGACACGCTGATCTGCTGATAGGAAGAGTCTAAGTGAGGGAGCTGCCAGGCTCAGCGCGTTTCCCTGTGCAGGGAAGGGGAGCTGGGCAGCCCTATGGCAGACGTGGTGGCCAACAGCAAACGGATTCCCCCAAATGTCTCCTGCCCTGCTTCCCTCCCAGCCGAGCCAGGCTGACCACCTCTTACCAAATGTAAAAGCACCATGACTTATCTTACCTGATTGAAACTTTTTTTGGATTTGGAGTTTTGCCTTTTGACCACCTCTGTCATGGTTAAGTTGAGACACTCTGTCTTCGAGGCTGTAACAAAAGAAAACTGTTATCGCCTGGAACTTCTGGGCCACTGGTGAGAACCCAAGTGGTCCCTGCGCCCCTCAGAGCATCCTGGAGCCCATGGCTCTCAGCAGGACCCCACCATTGGGGTAATACAGTACAGTTCTAGCTTTACTTCCCTCGTGCTAACCCACACAGAAAGAAAGCAACCAGGCACACAGAGATAAACATCCTCTGTAATTTCCAACTGCAAACACAGCAGAAAAGGACATTTAACTATCTCAGGACCTAAACATTGCCCCATCCTCATGAGGAAATTCCAGCTCTCCCAGCTTGGCCTCCCTTGCAGTCCACCTGGAGAAGCTTTTTTGTGTCTAGAATTGCAGTGACACCCTGTGGTTAAACTGCTGAATGTGAAAACCAACGGAGAATCAAGGGTTTCCCTTGGAAGTAAGGAGGTTCACGAAGGAGAAGCTTCTCCCCAGCATGAAACCAAAGACACGCCCCGAAGCAAACCCACAGCACTGGCAGCACGAAGCAAAGCTCCTGAACTAGCATGGAAACACCCAACTCAAAATATAGAGAGGAGGGGT
>NW_009266282.1:8766-15837 GCF_000687185.1 Egretta garzetta | reverse complement strand
GCTAGTTTTTTTCCAAACTTGTCTGCAAGGCTTCACGGATGGGGGAGCAACAGGGGGACAGGAGGGACAGAGATTTAAGTTGAGCCCTGTGGGGCATGTCAGAGCTGTCTCCTATTTGGAAGATCACCCGTTTGCCCCGACTACTCCGCTCACAAACCACACATCAGCTAGACACACAGCACACAAGGAAAGAGGAACTAAAAAACCCCTCAGTTTACCCAGAACTGGGTGTCTGATTGCCAAAACAGCAGCTCTTACGCAAGAATGAACAGGTATTGCTTCTAAATACACACACAGAGTAAAAGTCTTGCTGCTTTTAAAGGGCTCGAAGCCTTATAAATACTTCATCCAAAACCTGATTAGAAAAAAACAAACCTATGAAGCAAAACCATGTGGCAGGCAGCTATCTCCGAGGGCAGGAAGGAAACGGGGCTGCAGCACCAGCTTAGCGGCAAGCGGCTGGGGGGCACGGCCGCTGCGGACAGCAGGACGGGCACCCTCTCCTTTGGCCCTCCTTTGCTGAACAGTGGTTTTACCTGTCTCTCCTCCTTGCTACACAAGCGTTGTTCTGGAAAGCACCACTCTCCAGTGATCATCCCACTGTTTGGACCATGCCAACCCCATCCCTAATGGACATCCCATTTTCCTGGCTGGAAGCTGTAGGACAATGGGAAATCAAATGCCCTTCGTCCCTGATGTGGTGCTAAGGACAGCCAAGCATACAGTACACCCCAAGGAACACCAGGCACCTTCCGTGTATCTGCTGCATTCACATGTCTCTGCTTTGCTCCAGCTGGAAGATCCACGCTGCCCTCTTGTTCCACCAGTCTCTCCCATTGCTCCCTACTCAAAGCCCCAGAGACCACCTCTACCCACCTAGATCTTCATACTTCTTGCAGGCTTTGCTAAGGTTGACGGATGTGCAGACCTTCTCAACATCATTCCAGTGACTTCTTCCACTGACGGCTGTCTGGAAAGACCAACCAAAGACTGTGAGATGCCACGCTCCCTGCTTTCCACCCCTAACTGTCTGGCTGGACCAACTCAGATCTGGATCTACCTGCAGCTGCACAGATGAAGTTTGAGTAGGCATTAAAATTCATTTAACCTTGGACTTACAAAAATTGCCCAGGCTTAACACTAAATAAGTACAAAGGAGCCAACCAAACAGGAGGGCTGCCATGACCAGCAGAAGATCGTTCCCTGGAAGCAAAGTCCGCCAGTGTAAAATGGCACTGAGGATGCGTCCAGTCTACGGAAACTGGCGGCATGTTGCCTATTTTACTGGGCTGAACAGGAGTGGAAAGCCACCCCCAGTTAGCCGGTAAGTAGACATTTATCTTGAGTTTGGTTCATCAGGGCTTGGATTCGGGCTCCTCCAGAGACTGTCAACATTTGCCTCTCTCAGCCCCCAGATGAGAGATGCATTTGCCCCCCACCAAAGTGGTTTTCTGCCTCATTTCTCTTAGTGCAAGCCCTGGGCACTCACCTTGCTGTAGGCGATCTGTAGTGTTAGTGGAATTGCTTCTCTGTCTCCATCTATGCCCAGCCTTTTGCTGCCTGGACCTGCACAAAACAAGGAGCAAATGTCACACAGTGGCCTTTTATCCCCATTCTTCAGCTGGCTACTGATACAGCAGCATGCTCAGTACCTACAGAAAGGGGAAAATAAAATGGTTTGCTGAACACAGCTGTGGAGCAAAAAGGCAAGAAAGGAAAGGTGGCTTAAAAGCTGCCGGAAAGCAATTAATCCAGTGCAGAAATTTCAACACAAAGCACAACAAGCAGCTCTGAAAAACTGGAAGCAGTGCTGGCTAAGCTGGTGCAGAGGGTTCATCGCTCCAGGGAGAATACTAAGCCAATAAAAGGCCGCGTTGCAAACCCAGCTCCTGTTTTTCCGGGCATATTTATGCCCACATTAAATTAGCCTTGAAATACCATGCCCAACACTTACTAACTTTTTTTTTCCCCCCTGGATAATTTTTTGCAGATGTTAAGTGGTGTGCTGACAGACAACCCAAGGAAAAAAAAGAAAAAACCAAAGTCAGAAAGAACTGGTGGTTTCATGAATTATTGGGAAGAAGCCTTGGCCAAGCCTGTATTTTGGGGCAGTGGGGTGGTGACACTTCATACGGAGAATATTTTATGAGCTCTGCTTAGAAGGACAAGGCGAGATCACAGAAAAGCAATTGGTTAAAAAAATTCAGTGACATGTTTAAATGCAATATTGTTGGTTGGCCAGGAGATGTCTCTGCGAGCTGCACTGCACCAGACAGCATGTCCTTGGTACCCAGGAGAGAGCTGGAGACCACGCTGCAGGCAGATGATTAGAATCACAGAATCACAGAATCGTTTGGGTTGGAAAAGACTTTTAAGATCACCAAGCCCAACTGTTCCCCTAACGGATTTCATAGAATCATTTGGTTGGAAAAGACCTTTAAGATAATTGAGTCCAACTGTATCTGTCCACTACTAAACAACGTCCCTAAGCACCTCATCCACCCGTCTTTTAAATACCTCCAGGGATGGGGACTCAACCCCTTCCCTGGAAAGCCCATTCCAGTGCTTGACAGCCTTTTTGGGGAAAAAACTTTTCCTCATGTCCAGCCTAAACCTCCCCTGGCACAACTTGAGGCTGTTTCCTCTTGTCCCATCACTTGTTACTTGGGGGCAGAGACCAACACCCACCTTGCTACAACCTTCTGTCAGGCAGTTGTAGGGAGCTATAAGGTCTCCCCTCAGCCTCCTCTTCTCCAGGCTGAACACCTCCAGGTCCCTCAGCCGATCTCCAGCAGCCTTGGGCTCCAGACCTCTCCCCAGCTCCAGTGCCCTTCTCTGGACATGCTCCAGCCCCTCCATGTCCTTCAGGGAGTGAGAGGCCCAACCCTGAACCCAGCATTCGAGGGGCAGCCTCACCAGTGCCCAGGACAGGGGCACGGTCACTGCCCTGCTCCTGCTGGCCACACCAGTCCTGATACAAGCCAGGATGCTGTTGGCCCTCTTGGCCACCTGGGCTTCTGCCATTGCTTCTTCTTTTTAATAATTTTATAAATTCCTACTGTAAAAGCTTCCCTTGCAGGAAGGCTGCAAAACACACAGATGAATCTTGCTTTGCCCAGTAAACCAAGAAAATGGAAAGAAGGGTTTTTATAAATGACATTCCTGGACAAAGCACAGACAACAGAAAGCAGCAAAAAGAAAAGATGAAGAGCTGCACTTGGCCAGGTGCTGATGAGAGGAAGGAAATGGGCTTGAAGCTGTGTTATTGCAAATACGTTTTTGAGTTAACAGCAGTAAAAACAACAAGGCATTGCCACAGCTTCAGTCCTGGAGAGGAATGCAAGAGCTATGATGCTCCACTTCCAAATTCGTGAAAAGCTGCCTGGATTTTTGCTCACTGTGCAGCCTGGGCTCAGACACCCCTTGCAGTCCCCACTCCCTCCAGCCCCTCTTTCCATTTATCCCCCAGCCCAGCGGTTTGCAGACCCGAGGCTGAGGGCGCAGAAGCAGGTACAGACCTGATGCCTTGATGGCTCGTGTGGCCGCCGAGTGGCCCAGCTCGAGGGAATGGATGAAGACTTCGGTCATCTTTTCTCCCCCAATGAAGGTGAGCTGTCAGGGGGAGGAGGAGGAAGACGTGGTGGTGAGGAGACCCAGCGCGCACCAGCCAACATTCACCCCCGACTCCTTTCCGCAGGAAACAGGTCAGTTTGGGAAAAATCCTTTCACATTTTCTAAATACACCTTTCAACAACTGCCTTAGGTCACGCTTGTCTTTGGCTGTACTTCCGACTGTTTTAACAGATCACCAGCAAGTAAAACAACCCAAAAACCTAACTGCCACTTAGAGAAAACTCCCCAACCCCTTAGAAAGAAAACCCACAATAAGCCTAACAGGGAGGTCTGGGCATCGCTTTAGGTGACACAAGTCCCATGAACAGCAGCAACTCTGGTGGGCGCAGCCCCACTGCAGCCAGTCCCATGCCACAGCACCAAAGTGGTCATTGCAGCCGCACATTTGACCTTCCCCACCACATCTGCCCTGCGCACGCAGCAGGGCGTGGAAAACAGGCTTCATGGAGGGGCTTGGTTTGGAAAGTAGAGCACTGGAGTGACTTCTAGCGATGTGAATAACCTGTCAGCACTGACAGGAGTTGCTTTGAGTCATGGGGAAAGGTATTTGGATGGAAAACTGCCCGTGTGACTTCAGGATTACTTGGGCAGGATCACCATGCTCTCAATCCCTGAGCCAGGAACATCAGTCAAAGGACCATGGGCACCCAGAGAGTAAGAGAAGCCCAAGCTCTGCCTCACCACCACGTGGTAGCTGTGCCATATCCCCATCCACTTCACAGGCAGGTCCTGAGTTGGTGACACAGGCAGAAGACCCCCTTGCCAAGACAGGGCTGAGCCCCTTTGCCTACCTCTGTCTGGTAGAGCTGCAGCAGGACAGGGCGCGTGGCAAAGCGGCAATAGTAGAGGATCATGTCGGCCAGGATGGGCAGCTGTTCCCGGGATTCCTCCTGGGGCTCAGCCTCCAGCTTGGCAGACTGCAGCAAGGGAATAAGTCACAAGCCTGATGGGGTATGTGGTACCCACAGCCCAGTGCCCATCCCATCCTACCAGGCACAGAAACCCTCCTCCTGACCACCCATCTCCATCCTGTGTCCATGTAGCACAGCCTGCTGTACAAGATCATGGTGGCCCAGCACTAAGCAGAAGCTCTCTGCTCAGCTGCCCTGCACCCTGGGGAAGGGGGATGCCAAGCCCTACCAGCTGGCATGCACATACCTGACACAGGACATCCATGGGCAGGTTCATCAGCCCAAGAACATTGCGCTCGTACCATGGGTCCAACATGCCGATGTAGTGGGAGATGTCATTGGTGCTGCTCTCCATCCTGGCCAAGGTGGGATCCTGAAAGCAGACATGCAGGGGTCACACCAGGGCCCCCCCCCCATGATTTGGGCCAGTGGAGGAGACACCAACGCTGCCCTCAGCATGCCTCGCACACTGCTCTCGGGGTCAAGCAAAGCGCCGGAGGCACCACAAGTCCTGCAGTGAGCAGGACACCTACCACCTGGGCTGAGGCCCGGAGCTGCGGGTCCCCCAGGGATGGGGAGGGATGCATCAGTGGAGTCGATGGAGCCAAGCAGCTCCTCTTCACGGGGATGTAGAAAAACTGCAGCTTGAAGTACCTTGTCAGTGAAGGGCAGGTGCTCTCCTTGAGCCTAGGAGAAGGGAGGAGAGGGCTGGGTGAGCCAAGCCCTCTGGCGTGTCCCAGCAGGGCCAGGGACCCGCAGCTGGGTCCACTGTACGACCCAGCTCACCTGAGGTTGCTGTAGGCTCGGGCCACTTTCCCCGAGATGCGGTCAGAGCCAAAGACCACGACACGCAGCGTGGACACCTTGGTATCCTCATCGTAGCTGAGGAAGGGCCGCCGGTGGAGGCTGAGATGCCGGGGGGCAAGCAGGGCCGGCAGCCGCTGGCTCAGGACGTGCTGTGGCAGCGAGTGAGCGCGCCGGGAGCGCGCCAGGACACGGAGCTTGGCCTGTGGTGTGCACAGGCTCTCGGCCCGGCGCAGGGGCAGTGAGAGTGAGCCTGTGTCCGGGCAGTCCTTCAGGTCCCTCCTCAAGACCAGTTGGCTTTTGCTCTTGAACAGTTTATAGATCTTGTTTGTCAGCGTGTGTCTGTATTTGTGGTGGGTCTTCTCCACCTTCAGCTCCGTCCTTCCCACCATGTCCAGGGAGCTCTCATCGCTGTCCTCCGCGTACCCGCTGTCCATGCAGTCCTTCAGGCTAGAGACAAATGACTTCAGGGACTTTCTGGAGGCCACTGTCAGCTCCGAAATGGAGTCCTTGGAGGTGGCGAAGAGGGACACTCGCAAGGGCTTAGATCCCTCCTCTGACAGAGCCGAGTACACAGAGTCTTTGGAAATGGGGCAGATGGGGGAAAGCAGCGAGTCCCGCTCAGGGCAACAGCCATTGGTTTCCACCTCCTCCTCTTCTTCATCCTCCTCCTCCTCATTCTCTGAAGCCATGGGCTCAACAACGCTGCACTCTTTGCTGAGAACATCATTGAGGACATCTGAAAGGCAATGGAGGGAGATCGGGTCTGGTACGGGATCCAGCACAGCTGCTGGAAATGCGATGACCCCAGACAATGGCACTACTACTGCATGGCCAGCACTCTGGATCCCGCACGGTCTCAAACAAGGAGCTGAAAACCTCCTCCTGAAGGTTTTTTGATTGCCATAAGGCACTCAGATGTGATGGCAAAACATAACATGTTTCCCTCCTTGAGGGCACATTCTGTTTGGGTTCTCGAAAGGCAAAGACAAGTTGGGGGTTGCTTCCTTCCTGGGGTTTTGCTTCCTTCCTACGCAAGCTTCACAGTACCCGTGTCTGATCCGGGTTTAACCGGAAGGCAGGAGGAAAGCAAGGTATTTTGATAATCAACCCCAAATCATCCCACTGCGGGTGGCCTCCCAGCAAGGCCAGACTTGCTGCAGAGCCCAAGCCAGAGCTCTGGTCCTGCTTGCTGGGGCCAGTGGGCAATGAAGACTAAACCTTCATGGGAACAGAAAAGGTCTTCCAGGAATGGGGAAGCTGGAGAGACCAGCTCAGCAGAAAGGGAAGCTACCATTTCCCCTGCAAAACTGCTGCGGCCGGGCCGACAGCACGGCAAAGGCACCCACTCCTTGGCCATTCCTGCCGCGGGTGAGGGAAGAGCTGTGACATCCAAGAGGCCTCAACCCTGCAAAGCCCTGACATCTCAGTGCCGTCAGACTTTTCCAGCAACAATTATTTCCAGGGCATAAGCAAGGTTTATTCCTTGCAGAGGAGCTTTCCACCAAACAAGGTCTCCATCCTACCAATATCCCCACAGACACGGGTGTGACGAATCTCTTCCAGCTTAATGCAAGGCACAGCTTTGCCCAGCAGATCAAGCCCTACATGATTTGTCTCCATCAACACAATGTGTTTCGAGTCTGACACCCACCTCACTACAACCTCCTCTACAACTGCCTGACAGGAGGGTGTAGTGAGGGGGGGGTCAGTCTCTTTTCCT
>NW_009266282.1:0-8661 GCF_000687185.1 Egretta garzetta | reverse complement strand
GGCTGCCCAGGGAAGGGGTCAAGTCCCCATCCCTGGGGGTATTTAAAAGCCGGGCAGACAAGGTGCTTAGGGCCAGGGTTTAGCGGTGGGACGGCAGGGTTAGGGTAATGGTTGGGCTTGGTGATCTTAAAGGTCTTTTCCAACCCAAACGATTCTATGATTCTATAAGTCCACCAGTGCCATGTGCCCACAGCTCCGATGAGGGCTTTGCTTGGGAACACCCATGTCTTCTCCCATCCAGGGGACTCCAGTGTCCACTGTGTTACCATCACCACCAACCATTTGTTACTAGCTCTTCCAGGCTCCGGCCACAGTTTGTGCCGCACACCCAGCTGCACGCTGGCGGGGCTGAAATGCTGCTCAGCCAGGCCTGTGACAGGGAGCAGAGGCTGCAGTCTCACTGGGGAGGACGGGGGACTCCTTCCGCTTACCAAAGTTATCCTGATCCCAGCTGTAAGTGTAGCAGCGGGCGGCGGGGATGGGGATGGTGTGGAGCTTGCGGGGCTGAGCCTCACCTGGGAAGAGAGGAGGGAAAGAAGTTAGTTTGCAGGGAACCCCGATACCGCTCCTGGCAGCTCTCCTGGCCAGTGGGAGATGCACCCACCCCATGCACATGGTTTGAGCAGCCCAGGTCATGCAGAGCACTGATGCTGCTGTCACCGTCCCCGTGAAGTCCCATGCGATTGGGACAATGGGACATTTCACACCCCTAAGAGCCATCAGACATCACTGCTGCCATCAGTTCCTGATTTAACATTCTCATCTCACCCACAAAGGCTGAAGAAAAATTTTTTGTTGTTGTTGCTATTTTAATGACAATTTCTGGCTCACCACATGGTTATGAAATAGGACCTGGGTTGGTGGTTCTTTTGTTGCTGTTGTTGCGCTAGGTTGAAACTTTACACAAAAGAGGGTTTTGCAGTTCAGAGGGCTGGCTCCCAGCACCCGCAGCGCAGGAGAGCTCCTCGCCACTGCAGGGCACGAACCCATGCAAAGCCCTGGAGGAAAGAGGGGCACGGGGTGGGGGTTCTCACCCGCGATGGCAGGAAAGGACGCGGCCCCGGCGATGTCCCGCAGCACGGACTGCAGCCGCTCCCGCGCCAGGACAGGATCGCTGCTGGCAGCTGCGATTTCCTGGGCATCAGCGGCACTGGCGTAGATCTCTGAGAGCTCTTCCAGCGTCTTGGACTGGGGGAGCAGAGCCAAGACAAGAGATCAAAGGGGGTTCCTCCACAGAGACAACTACAGGTCTTTGGGGAAGGTCACTAACTACACCACCACTCCCTTCTCTGCCTCCTACCCCTTTCAAGTCCCCCCAAAACTTCTGCAAAGGAAAAAAAAAAAAAAAAAAAAAGTGTTTGAACAACCTAAGGGGCTTTCTACACAAGTTTTTGCCCTCACCAAACACCAAAGGAAAGTGTTTCTCTGGTCAAATGAACACTTTTGCTGCATTTCAAATCCAGGGGCTCTTCCTCTTTCCACTTAGGGATGGGGAAAGGAGTAAAAAGGTAAAAGGCGAGTTACCCCCCGCCCCGCCGCACTTCACAAAACAAGCGCAGGCCTCAGGTCTAACCTGAGAGGAAAAGGGAAAGACACGTAATTTTCCTACAAGAAGTGTTGTTAAAACTTCTTTTCTTTTGTCAATCAAATATTATTTTAGTCAGGAAATTCACCAGCCAACCGCATGAAGCTGCTCCCAGCGGCACCGTCGCACCGCCGCAGCCGAGGCTCTCCAAGCCTACCTTCAGGAGGCGGTGCAGGCTGTCCAGGTCGCAGCGGGTGCCGAAGTTGGCCTGGTAGAGGTGCTCGAGGAGCACAACGAGCGTGGCGTGCTGTGGGTGCTCACTGGCGCTCAGCTTCTCCGCGATGGAGAGGAACTCGCTCTGCACCTCGGAGCGGTTGAGGAGCAGCACCGTCCTGGGGACAAGGGGACAGTTAGTCTGGGCAGCCAGGCTGGAACGCTGGTGGCACATGAAACTCTTGGACAAAGTCACACTAGATGGCAGTGTCCTCTCGCAATAGCCACAGCCGAAGGGCGGTGCAGGGTGCCAGGCCCATGCTCCCTGGGAACGGGTAGTGGATGAGCATCTTCCATCCTGCCCCCCCTGCCCATCCCATGGCACTATCTCTCCTGCCACATCTACAATATCACCAGCCCAATAATTGTCCAACCAGCCCCAGGCAGAGCTCCAACCCAGCACCCAGTTGTCCAAACTGGACACCCAGCACATGCCACGAAGCAGAGGCAGGGGTTGAAAATGAGAGGGGCCCCCAAAACATCTTCCCCCTGCAAGGTGCAGGTCAGAGCATCACTTCTGGGCTTTAAGGAGAAGAGCCACATCCTTCAGCTGCATATTGCTCTGGACCAGCCTGGCCCCAGGAGAAGCAAGGTTGGCGTGAGCAACTCACATCCCTGGATGCCTCCCTGGGCCCATCCCCAGGATGCCATTGGGAACCCCAACCAGGCAATGTCTGATGGACCTGGACTGGGTGGCATCAGCAAATGAATTCCCACACCTGCAGTCCAACATTCATTGACGAGAGCAGCCCACCTCACTGAGCATAAATGTCTCAAAATTAAGGATGGGCTCTGGCCTGCTTTGTTCTAGAAAGCTCAGGCAATGGGCAGAAGCTTTCAGTAAGCCCAAGGTTCAGCTTGTGTACAGCTTTGTGCCAGGTTTTCTGGGCTTTTTATGCAAATATAGCCATCATGCTGCAAGTCATCAGTGGTTGCACTTGCACCAGTATAAGAGTGTAGAGCTGGGGAGCTGTGCTGGGAAAGCCACACATCAGCACCAGTGTAATCATGTAGAGCTGGGGAGCTGTACCAGGAAAGCACCATAGCAGCACCAGCGCAGCTGGGTGGGATACAGGTGCAGATCCTGAGCTGCACAGCGTGACTGGACAAGCCAGAACTGGCAGACACCCCTCCTGCAGAGCGGAGGGGCCTGTGCACGGAGGACTGTCCCTGGGGCCAGGGCTGGCACCGCGGCCAGGAAGGGCACGCACACCCCTGGCTCATTTTCCTATTTACAAATGAGGTGCCCTGGCAGGAGGAGAGGTTCTGCCCTCGAATAAGGTGCAAAGTCTGACTACTTGCAGCTCAGAGCTGCAAGGCTTTCATTAATTGTTGCACTGTGACAGACTCGCTTCTGTTCCCCATGGGCCGGTGGCTCCCAAACACGCAGATCAAAGCGTCTCCTGGCTGTTCTCCAGCCTGTGCCGAGATCAGCAGCTCCC
The DNA here is from genome assembly GCF_000687185.1 of Egretta garzetta. Classification (NCBI taxonomy): domain Eukaryota; kingdom Metazoa; phylum Chordata; class Aves; order Pelecaniformes; family Ardeidae; genus Egretta; species Egretta garzetta. The sequence goes on along the minus strand of NW_009266282.1, from coordinate 5,421 downwards.
TGCGGAGGAGATTTTGCCTTCCCTGGTTGTTTTCATCCAGATCTGCAGCAAGCAGGGCTGCAGGACGGCCGACATGGGGAGCCTGCAGACCCTGACCCATGGCTGTGGAAATGCCACAAGCCACTTTCCTCATCCTTTCCCACAGCTCAGCCCAGCTTTCCAGCTCCTCTCCCTAGCACCCACCGCTACACCTCTGAGATGCTGCTCACTGCAGCCCCTCTGCTGCTCAAGCAGCATGGGATGGCGAGGATGCTACAGAGTGAGGCGCTGGCAGCACCCATGGCCACACTTACACGGTGGAGCTCTGGTAGTTCTTCACGGACAGCCCCTGCTCTGTCCTCACCAGCCTCTGGAAGGAGATCCCTGGGGGAGAGAGGAGAGGAGAGGAGATGTGGCACCACCGCAGACCGCTCTGCTTCAGGAACACATTGACTTGGTCTCCTAATGTGGTCCTGACCTGGCTGAGCCACAGACTGGAGTGGGCACAGCAGCACCAAAAGTCCTTGTGGGGACAAGGCACCATGCAAGGGGACCAGTCTGGGAGCAAGAGAGCCTTGGGACAGAAAGGGTGAAAGCCCAAGGGGATGAGAAGGCAACCAGAGGATGGGAAGGGAGAGCTGCTCCATCCCCAGTCCCTTCTGCCTCACTGCTGATGTGAGATCTGTTCCGAACTGCAGGGGTGATATTTAGCAGCTTCTGCCACTTTCTTTAGCCCCCCCAGGCCCTGGCTCTCACCCATGGACAGCAGGTCACTGCCACCTTCCCTCCGGCAGCAATGGAGCCCAGCCTGGCCCCAGGAGAAGCAAGGTGGGTGTGAGCAGCTCACGTCCCTGGATGTCTCCCTGGGCCCATGCCTAGGATGCCATCAGGAACCCCAACGAGGTAACGTCTGATGGACCTGGACAGGGTGGCATCAGCAAAGCCCACGTCAGTCCCAAAAGGACTGAGGTACATCTTGGGAAAGATCTTATGGCATCAGCAAGATGCAGCACCCTTATTACTGCAGGCAGCCACATCCCAACCCCAGCCACTAGTCAGGAGCACCCACGGGGGGGCCCAGCACCCATGGGCAGCTCATGCTGATCCACACAGGCCACCTGATTACAGCAGTGCTCGCCCCTCTTGCAGAGACATCAGGTCCAGTTTGCAGATAAAAGCTATTCTTGGCAAATATTGACAGCAGCTTGTTCTCAGTTAATATTTACCCTCAACTCAATAAAAAGCTTTTGCTTCAGCTTTGCAGCAGGTCATGGAGGCCATGCAACAGGCGTGTAAGGTCCTGGCCAGCTCACCAGCCAGGGACATGTTTTCACTGTTCTTGGCTCCAGCAGGGGGGAGAGGCCATGGCAAGGGCAGCACTGGGCAGCCCCGACAAGACAACACCTCCCACACAGCATCTTTTGGCAGGGGTAGGGAATCTCATATGCTTGTAGGAAGTGAAAACCTTTTGGACCAAAGTCCCCAGCTCACAGAGCCCCAGGCGCTGGTGATGGCAGAAGAGCAGGATGTAGCAAACCCCCCCACCCCCAGCACTGGGGCTTTCCCAGCGGTCTGTAAAACACAGCCCCAAATGGTGTCACAGCAGTAAATGACCAGGAAGGATCTGGGGAAGTCCACAGTTGCAGCAGCATGGCACAAGCATCCCCGCATCCGTGCTAGCCCTGCAACTCTGAGCTGGAGGCTGGATGCAGCACAACAGCCCAGCCAGACCTTGCCTGGTGGCCATGGCCACTTATGCTGGTGGAGCCTTGAGCTGGGGGTAAATCAGCCAGGCCAGTGCCAACACTGCAGAGGGTTTTGGAGTTTTTTTAATCTTTTTGTTCCTTTGAAAGCATCTTTCATCCCATCTGCACCTACAAGCCCCCATGTCTGCAGGACATTGCTGCCATGACGGAGACCTTGCATTTCACATCTCCGTTGGAGCTCCCCGAAGCAGCTGCCTGGTTTGAGGAAGGGGGGAGCATCCCCAGCCTCAGCCCTTCTGAGGCCTCCCAAGTCCCACTTAGAGCCGGTCTCACTGCCACGGCCCCATGCAGGATTAAACAAGGGCTGAAATCTGCACCGTGTGATAACAGCTCTCCATAAAGCCACCAAAAGACAGGGAGACTAGGAGAAATGGCCTTTTAGAAATAATTGGAAGAGCTGCTCCATTGGGAACAACAGGACATCTACAAGGAGCCCTTAATTAAGGGGAGCGCTGCTGCCGCTGATAGATGTGCCCAAAGCCGTATCACAAGGTAGTGTCTCGGCTGTAAAGAAAGAGCCGGGGAGCCCCTCAGCCCTATGGAAATCTCCACGCTAGGGTAGGCTCGAAGGCTCCAGCCACCTTGATGCCGATGAATGGACCCACTGTTATCCCCCCAGTTACACCAGTGAGCATCTCAAACAAAGCCCAGGGCTGGGCGGGAGCAGCCAGCACGTGCTTTGCCATGGAAAAGACCCCTCAGACTGAAAGGCAGCCAGGAAATAGTTACACGTTTTTCTAATTCACACTGATCTGGAACTGAGAGTCCCTGGGATGCTCCCACTACCTTGCATGCAAGGCAGCCACCGAAAACACAACCCCACCATCCCGCCTGCTCCTCCGGAGGAACCTGGTCTCACCCTGTGCTGGACCACCAGGAAAAATCATCCAGAGGATGGAGGCAGAGGTCCTCGCCTCCTGAAACAGCCGAGGTGTGGAATGCACAAAGTAGATGTGTGCTCAAGGAATTCGTGAAGCAAGTGGGGTATGAGGCAGCAACACCAGCAGAGTCTCAGCAGCAAACGCAGGGCAGTCGCAGCAGCGGGTGGTTTTGGGGCGAAACCCCCGCAGCGGGGCGTGAGCACTTACCGGGGGCCTTGAGCTCGTCACTGATGAAGGTGAGCAGCTCGCGGGAGATGTCACAGTAGGGCACGGGCCAGGTCAGGAAGCTGTGGAATACGCTTGCAGCTTTCAGGAGCAGGTCAGAGCCCGGTGGGAATTGGGGAGCCTGCAGGAGGTAGGGAGACACGATTAGAAAGGGAGCAAGGACACGGGCCTCGAGCGCTGCGTAAAAAATCGAGGGTTTGGGTTGGAAGTGGGAGGAGGAGGAGAAACAGATCGGAGCAGAGGTTCATCCCATGACACCCCATCCTCTCCCAGGGAAGGGCCAAGGGATCCCCACTGGGCACAGCTCTGAGCTTTATCCACTCTGCACCTTCCCAACCTCCCGGCTGTGGCTCACATGCCCAAGCCTATATATAAATTTCTGTTTAACAACCACAGACCCATATAGATGAATCGCATTACAGCCTGTGCTTTTTGCAAGATCTGGCAGCAATGATTTCCTTGGGATAATGATGCATTGTGCTAATAATAATCATAAAGAAGTGTTTCCTGTGAAGGCTCCGCTCTTTCTTTTCATTAGCGGTGCCTATGTATTTTGCACAAGTATAAAGGGCAATGAAACAAATTTGCCTTCTCTGCACAGAGGTATTGTCCGTCTCCCTTTCTTTAAATAAAAAGATTAAAACCACGGAAGCTCATTTTTTTGCCCCTCAGCTTGTGCAATGGTTGCCTAGTCTTGATCCCTGTAGATTCGTACAAGATCTTTTTTTGAGATAAATCGATCAAAGCAGACGGTGGTGTATCAGATGAAAGCCACCCCGATTTCAGTGACTGTTAGCATGTCTCTGCAGGGCTGGACCCCAGCGCCTCCCCGGGGGCTGGGATCAAGCTACGTGCAGCAGCCTCGGGACTTACATACAGGACGGCATAGTAGAAGAGCAGAGCCAGGGGCGTTACAAGATCGTAGTCGCACTTCTCCTGCACCTATAGGGAACAGCCCGAGGGCAGAAGGATGAGCTGGGCTGCTCACAGTGAACGTTACCCGAAAGCATCCCTGGAGGTGCCCTCCCCACTGGTGCAGCCAAGCACCAACCCACACCATCACATCACCATCCCCAGCAGATTCCCTTGTCTCCACAGGAAAATAACTGCTAAAGCCCCAGTATCCCACATGGATAGCTGCCACTCTGCCTTTACCCTCAAGAAGGCGGATTTGGCCGAGCTCCCAGCCCTCTGATGCTCCTGATCCTTGCAGAGTTGCATGAAATTCTATGGAAGTGGCTCAAAGCAGGCAGTTTGGAGAGGCAAGCAGGCAGCAGAGCCCTTGCAAGCAGCTTGCAAAGCTCAGCAGCACGGCGCAAACCATGCATTTTTGTCCCAGCCTTTGCCAGTGAACAGCTGGCAGAACAATTTCACCAAGGGACATAGCAATGGCTCAAGCATATGCTTGCAGACACTGTCTCCCCTTGTTTATGAGCACACCACAAAGGGCAACAAACCCTTATGTAAACCCTAGAGTAATAAAACAGTATTTGCAACCAGGTCAATTTAGTCATTAAAAAAAAAAAAAAAAAAAAAAAAGATTAAACCAAATCATGCTAATCTTAACTTGTACCTGCTCCACAGCCTGGCAGCTAAACAGCCTTTCTTTCCTAAAAAATGAAAGGCAGCATTTACCCCATCACATGAATCCCAGCGCTGAGGATTTAGGAAACACATCATCGTTTCCTGCCACATCAAGGGAGGGGCCCCCCCCCCCCCCAGCCGATGGCTGGAGCTTCTCTGGCACATGATGGGACCACGGCAGGCCGATACGATCAGCCCAGCTGCTGTTTCATCTCCCCGCTCTGCTTGACCCGACTGTTGCCTGCTGGGCTGCGAGGCCGTGCAAATCCTGCCCGTGGTCCCCAGCCCCGCTCCTGGCCCTGCAGGAAGCCTGGCAGAGCCGCAGCAAAGTTTCCATCAAAAACAACAGGAAACCTTCAATTTGCTCTGATTCGGACTAGCGGCTCCCAGCTTACGCAGGGGGGAGGTCTGGGGAAGGTTGGCTCCATCCACACAGCCCTGGGACCCTGGCTGCCCCTGCACGGTGCCAAGCAGAGCTTTGGGAAATCAAAACCCTTCCCCGTGGATCTGCAGCACTGCCTGAAGAGCAAGTCTTGGAGCTGGGGTTTCCCCTTGCAGTTCCCATATGCTGAAAGCCGGCAGGATGCACAGGGCTGCTCCTGCCAGCGTTTCCGACCTGCTGACCCAGCATCACCCGCCTCCAAGCTCCAGCACCCCAGCAATACCTTACCACAACCCGAAATCGCCCGCCGAGCTCTGCAAAACTCCACTGCAGGCTAGCCCCAGAGCTGATGCCATCTCAAAGCCCGCAGCCCTAGCTGGCAGCCCCTTGACTCACCTCTTTGGCCTTGCCAAGGATCTTCTCCACGAGGATGAGGTAGTTGCCGGCGTCTCGGCTCACCAGCTCCTGCAGGCTCCAGCAGTTCAGGCACAGCCCGGCTGAGGGGGAGACAGAGCCACCATCACTCACAGCCCCACTCAAGGAGGACTCAGGAGGGTCGAACAACGGGAAGGGGTCAGGGTGAAGGTGTCTGCCGCCTGTGCCA
>NW_009266281.1:0-399 GCF_000687185.1 Egretta garzetta | reverse complement strand
CAAAGCGTCACCGGGTCTGTGTGGGGATGGGGACATGGGACATGGGGACATGAGGACATGACCTGTGGGCACAGGGGCACCATGGGGATGGGGACGTGTGGGGCACAAGGGGACAGTGGGGACAGAGCCCTGTGAGGCACAGGGACACTGGAGGGACAGGGATGTGTGGGGCACAGGGACATTAGGGGGACAGGGTCATGAGGGATACAGGCATCATGGCACTGTGGGGACAGGGAGACGTGGGGCATGTGGGCATTGTGGGGACAGTGCCATGTGAGGCACAGGGACACCATGGGGATGGGACAGAGGGGACTGGGGGGCCAGGGCCCCGTGGGGCACAGGGACATTAGGGGGACAGGGCCCTGGGGGGCACAGGGACATCAGGGGGACAAGACAGAG
>NW_009266280.1:0-398 GCF_000687185.1 Egretta garzetta | reverse complement strand
GTGTTTGGAAGTTACTGGGGCACCCCACCTCAAACTTCCCCTTGCTGTGGTTTCAGTTCTGCCTTTGCCCCCCAACACAGGCACCCCCAGGAAAGGGGAAGAGAAACTGCAGGGTGAGGGGAGGCACCAGGGGACAGCCGGGGAGGAGCAGTGGGTAGGGGACATTGTGGGGGTGAGGCTGCTCTGGTCACCCCATTGTCCCTCCAGCACTTGGACACTGGTGACGATGGGGACAGAGCAGCAGGATGGCCCCCACCATTCTTGTTCCCACACCCAGGGGCCACTTGAGGAGGGGGACAGGGTCCTCCACCAAAGATGGTGGGAAGGACAGGGGAGTGACAGGCTGCAGCCCAGCCCCAGGCCCTCTCCTGGGGGCATTTATAGGAGAGTTGGAGCTC
>NW_009266279.1:0-398 GCF_000687185.1 Egretta garzetta | reverse complement strand
GAAACAAACTCGCCTTTTGCCTGTGCTGTGAGTTTAGCAGTGCTCCCAGTGAGTTTCAGAAACATCAACTGAGCGCAAAGCACGGACAGAAAGGAAACTGCCAAAAAGAAACGGGATACGGAGCAACCTTACACAGGCCTGCTTTAATGCAGTTTTGCAAAACAAACCACCACCAAACCAACCAGCAACCATTACCAGCCCGGGGAGAAGGGTATTTGCCCATTCTCATCAGAAATGCCAACACCAGCACAAGGAAGGCTGAGCGCCTGCAGCATGGCTCCTCAAGTGTCTCCATTTATGGGACCAATTTTCAAAGGTGTCTGAAAACCTTTGAAACAAACACCTTTGAAAACTGGCCCCATCCTCACTCTCTGTTGAACAACCAGACTCTCCTGCAA
>NW_009266278.1:0-399 GCF_000687185.1 Egretta garzetta | reverse complement strand
TCCGTCCGTCTGTCCTTCGGAAACCAAGGGGCGGCCGGAGGGGTTTGCTGCCAGGGGACGGGTCTCACCCCTGTTCCTTTGTGTCCCCACAGACCCATCACACCCTCCTGCTGGGCTCGGGCCACGTCGGCCTCAGGAACCTGGGCAACACGGTAGGTGCCTGCGTCCCCGTGTCCCCCGCGCCGCCTGTCCTTCTGTCCTGGGGTGTGCGAGGGACCTGGGGTCCTCCTGGGCTTGCAGTGGCTGTAACCAAGCAATTCCCTCCTGCCAGGGCTGGCATGTCCCCAGGGATCCCCCAGCCCTTTGGGGGTCCCCGTGGCGCACTGTGGTACGGTCAGGGGTGCAAGGGGATGGTGGGGGACGCGCTGAGGCCTGGTGGCTCCCCCCCAGGGCGTCACC
>NW_009266277.1:0-398 GCF_000687185.1 Egretta garzetta | reverse complement strand
GGGCTTACTTAAGGATGACTATTCAGTATACAATACAAACTACATATGTGTAAAGGAAGTTGATACAATTTCAGACTGTAAAAACTAAGAGGTACAGTAGTTAGGGAATGAGATTTTGCCTCAGGAGAGTCTATTGCTCAATGCTTTGAGGAAGTCAACGAATCTGCAGTCATGGCGTCCCACTACCTGCACTGGTGCTGAAATGGGAAGAGCATCTGCTGACCCCAGGATAAGACAGGACAGTGGGCTCTGGAACTAAGTGCACGCTACCCTGTTTTCTACTATGAATCTCTATTTTTTGATGCTGGCAAAGAAGTTTTTCTGGCAGATGTTCAGACTGTCAGCTGCTAAGATTTGTCCCAGTGAGGAAAGCCTTTGGCATTATGCTATGAGAGGGT
>NW_009266276.1:0-398 GCF_000687185.1 Egretta garzetta | reverse complement strand
GCTGCCTAGAGTTTTCCTGTGCATTTGAGCAAAGTGCCTTTTTTGTTAAGTTTTTTGGTTAGTGGTTTGTTGGGTTTTTTTGCGCTGGGACCTCGGACACTTGTAATTTCAATACTCAATACCCTATGTCTGGCAGAGATGTCTTCCTAGCTCTCATCCTAGAGGACTGTGTCTTCTCACAGAGGACAGCAACTCTTAGTTTGGTTGATAAATCTGCCTGGGCCAGGTGATCTGTGCTCTGCCTCTACCTGGGGCTCAGACAAGGCCACTCATTCCTTCTCTGGTGTGCTAACAGTACATGCTGTGGCTTTTGTCACCTAAAGATGAAGAGAGACTGTCATGGGATGAGGCCTGGGATGTCCTCATCTGCTCTGGTGAGACCTCACCTGGAATACTGT
>NW_009266275.1:0-398 GCF_000687185.1 Egretta garzetta | reverse complement strand
AACCCAACGCAACCCAACGCAACCCAACCCAACGCAATGCAACCCAACCCAACGCAACCCAACCCAACTCAACCCAACCCAACGCAACCCAATGCAACCCAACCCAACGCAACGCAACCCAACCCTGGGGGCTCCCCAGCCTGCGCCAGCGGAGGATGGCCCTTGGCACATGGCTCTGCTCGCCAGCGTGGTGCTGTGGGGGATCGGCCCCCCGCTGCGCCGGGGAGGAATCCACTGAAAAGAGGGAGATAAGGTGAAAGCAGCAGGAAATGAAGGAGAGGAATCAGATGGGAGAGGGAGTGGGCGGACAAAGCCGCGCGCTCCACGTTCTTCCGTAATGAATGAGGCATTGAGAGAGTTTATTATGTCCTCAACGCCGTTCCCAGGCTGATCCTTGG
>NW_009266274.1:0-398 GCF_000687185.1 Egretta garzetta | reverse complement strand
CCTTGGATGCTGGCTGTGAGGTCACTTCTGACTCATCAGAAGCAGGGAGAGAGATACTCGGAGGTCGTGAAGGTCATCAGAAAGCTTCCCGCAACAAGACGATACCTTTGGGGAGGTCAGGAGCAGCCCGGGCAAAAGAGATGGGAGATCTGGAGGAGTGAAGAGAGTCTTGGCCAACAGACAGAAAAGATTTTGAAGAGGTAAAATGGGTTACGGAGAAGTTACTGTGAAAACACTGACTGAAAACTTCCATTTTAAGCCCTTACACTGTCTCTAACCTTAAGCCCTAAATATGACTCCTCACCCTGCCAGCAATCCACTGTCACCAGCCTAACTGAGCATGGCCTATCCCTAACCTCAAACCTTACATCTAAGCCAAACCCCAAACCCATACCCTC
>NW_009266273.1:0-398 GCF_000687185.1 Egretta garzetta | reverse complement strand
AGGAGGAGCGATCCCCTGTGTGTCCGCCGTGGCGATAAAGAATACCTGCTTCGTAGTCTGGCAGATTGACTATTGAGTCCTGATTTCGGCTTTTCCGACCCAGATGGAACCCTCTCTGCTCGGCTGCAGGATCCGCTGAGAAGGGGACTCCCTAGGGTACCCCGGGATTTTCCTGGAGGGACTCCTCGCCTCATCCGAATCACTGCGGGAGCAGACAAGGACCGTCTTCTGGAAAGGTATTCTTTAAACATTTTTACTGGGTAAGGCTAGCCAGGGGTAAAGACCCATAAGTTGTGTAGGAACATCTCACACTGGGAGGTAGCATGGGGTTACTAGTGCCTACGTGCCTTGGGGTGGGCGAGCCTGGTGTTAAGCTCGAGCCCCAAAAGGCAGTACTG
>NW_009266272.1:0-398 GCF_000687185.1 Egretta garzetta | reverse complement strand
AGAGCGGCGCAGCGGGTGGCAGGGGGGAGTGGGGACCCGGAGGGACCCGGTGTCACCTGGGCAGGGGCTGGTTCTGGTCGGTGACGAAGCTGCTCTGGAGCTGGAGGTTGCTGTAGCACTTGTCGGAGCTGCACTCCTTCTGGAACTCGATCTGCAGGGACGGGGACGTCCCCGTGAGCCTTCCCCCCCTCCCCGGCCAGCCTCCCCGGGGCGCTTGCAGCCCAGCGCCTCCCGCGCCCCCCGGCACCTTGGTCCTGTCCTCGTGGGTCTGGTCCTGGTTGAGGACGGGGAAGGCGTCGAGGGAGTGGGGACCCAGCTGGAAGGTCCGGGGCTTCTCCAGCAGCGAGTAGTTCAGGGCGAGCACGATGGGGTGCAGCTTGTCTCGGATGTTGTCCTGC
>NW_009266271.1:0-397 GCF_000687185.1 Egretta garzetta | reverse complement strand
TTGGAGCAAATGCTAAAATAAAATGTAACTCTTTGCTGAGAAAAATCTAGGAGGCACTCAGTTTCCATTAGTTTGAGACCCACAACTTCAAGTAACAGATGTCAGCATTGTTCCCAACTGATATTTATTGGTGAAGAATATCTAATTCTAGCTTGCCCAGAGAACAAGAGACATTTAGGTAGAATACTCACAAAATTAGAATTGCAAGATGGAATAAAAGAAAAGTTCTGAAAAGGAACTTAGGAATTTCTTATGGTTATCTTGAGGGAAGGAACATGACTTCTGGAACACTCAAGGATCCCTCCCCTGACTGAAAAGCAAGTCTAAATATGTGTATAAATATTTTCATAATTCTATACTTCAGAAAGAAAACGGAGATGAGATGAACTGTGTCTGC
>NW_009266270.1:0-398 GCF_000687185.1 Egretta garzetta | reverse complement strand
ACATGCTCAGTAATAGCACAAAAAGCAAGTTAAATAGGGAATAAAGAAGAAAAGATAAGCTAGATCACCACTTTATATATCCATGGCTTGCCCACACTTTGAATACTGTGAGTTGTTCTGATCCCCTCATCTCAAAGAGGGTACAGCTGAATTGGAAAAAGCTCTAAAGGCAGCAAGAGCAATGAAAGATGGCTTTGTGGTGAGGAACAAGGAACTGCTGCTTAGTGTAGGATTCTTCAGACTGGAACGGAGACAACCTGGTTTATGGCAGAGGTTTGCAGAGCCAGGAGTGGCATGGACACAGCGAGCAGGGATCAGCTGCTCAATGTCTCTCTTCATACAAGAACCAGGGGCCATCTCAGAGGAAGCTGGTAGGAGCCAGGGTCAACCCAAAAAAA
>NW_009266269.1:0-397 GCF_000687185.1 Egretta garzetta | reverse complement strand
ATCCACCAATGCAGTCACTCCATTGTAGAAGGCTATCAGATTAGCCAGGCCCTTTGTGAAGCCGTGCTGGCTGTCTCTAATCACCTTGCTGTCATCCATATGCCTTGACATGTCTTCCAGGAAGATCTTTTCCATGATCTTACTGGGCACAGAGGAGAGGCTGGCTGGTTGCTAGTTCCCAGGGTCTTTCTTTTTATTCTTTGTAAAAATGAGGCTGATGTTTCCTTCTTTCCAGTCACTGGGAACTTTGCCGGACTGCCTTGACTTTTCAAATATTATGGAGAATGGTTTGGCAACTACATCAGCCAGTTCCCTCAAGACCCTGGGATGCATCTTATGGGGTCCTATGGACTTGTGTATGTTCAGGTTCCTCACATGGTCTCAAACCTGATTTTCT
>NW_009266268.1:0-397 GCF_000687185.1 Egretta garzetta | reverse complement strand
CTCGCCTCCATCTCCTTGGGAACAAGGTGAGTCGGAAGCCCTTTCTCCTCCTCCTCCTTCTTCTTTTTGACTTCCAGGTGCATAGCTGTCGTTTGTCCTACACTGGGTCATGTGGGGCTACTTCTTATGGGAGAGGGAAGTGCACAGAAGCTGTGACAGGGAGAGAGCCCGAGGCTTGGCTGAAGTGAGCTGCGGGCTAGACAGGGACCTCCCTGGGTTTGGTCACTCCTGGCAGGGCTTCTTGGGGCTGAGGGGAAGGTGAAACCCACAGACATCCTGAAAATGCCTCCAGCTCTTGTGGAGAGCACATGTATTTTCTGCCTTGTAGCGGGGTGACAAGCTACTCCTCAACCCATCTCCCCTAGTCTGCTTCTCCCACGCTCTCCCCAGGTGCAGC
>NW_009266267.1:0-397 GCF_000687185.1 Egretta garzetta | reverse complement strand
CTTTTTTTCCCTTATTTATTTAATTGATTTATAAACAAGCAAATGTTGGACACTCACAGACAGAATCTTAAAAAGAATTTCAAAACAAACAGGATCTTTATATAGGGTAATACTCACATGGGGAACCAAACATCTCAAATGGGATAGTTGGTCATTGAGTGGATAGTGATGGGAGGTTGTTTCAAGGGTCCCTGCAATGACATCTTCAACTGTTCCTAGTGAGACTCCCCAAACCTTTCTTCTTATACCCAATTCTTAGACCCACCCAGGGTGTGGTCCTACCTTCAACTACGTAGAAAACATCTCCTAACTACAAAAGACTGTCCTACCTGGCCATTTCTGCATCTGAGGAAGGAGTTTGTGCTGCCTGTTTAAAAATACCTTATTTATGTACAAA
>NW_009266266.1:0-397 GCF_000687185.1 Egretta garzetta | reverse complement strand
AAGACCACCAAGACAAAGGGCGCCGGCCTTCAGCCCCCACCTAGGGCCAGGCAACGTAATCCCACGTTTTGGGATTCTCCATGGCACGGGCAACTGATTTTGGGGAATTTTTCCTTACTCAGAGCTCTTGGCGCACGGGTATTTTACTGCTTTTTTTACAGTAAAGCGTCTCGCGGTGACATTGCTCCCATAACGTCCCTCAACGGAGCATTTTACTTCCATCCTCTCCCCCCCCGACTCCGCTTGGGAATAACACGCGATCCCTCACCAGCTCCAACCAGAACTACAGCTTTTCATCGCGATAAAGCAGTTTTTAAGAGTTCCTTACCCCTCTGGAGCCCTCTTTCTCCTCTTTTTCTCCTGATTCTCCTTCCGTTCCCTCCTCTGAAAGAAACAA
>NW_009266265.1:0-397 GCF_000687185.1 Egretta garzetta | reverse complement strand
AGGGAAAAGGAGGGAAGTGGAAAGGAAAAAGGAAAAAAATGAAGGAAAAGGAAAGAGGAAAAATGGGAAAAAATTAAGCGGAAGAAGGAAAAAAGGAGAAGAAAAGGGAAAATTGGGAAAGGGGAAATGGAAAAGAGAAAGGAGATGAGAGAGGAAATGGGAAAGGGGAGGAATAAAAAGGGAAAACAAGGAAGAAAAGGGAAAAAAGGGGAGAGGGGAAAAAGGGGGAAATGGGAAAAGGAGGAGGAAAAGGGTGAGGGAGGAAGGAAAAGGGAAAGGAAAAGGAAAAGTGGGGGAAACAGGAAAAATGAGGAGGGGGAGGGGAAATGGGGAGAGGGAAAGGGAAAACGAGGGAGGAGAAGGAAAAAGAGGAGGAAAAAGGGAGGAAATGGGGAGG
>NW_009266264.1:0-397 GCF_000687185.1 Egretta garzetta | reverse complement strand
GACCAAAGCCTTGCAATGGATCCCCAGTACATGGGTGTCACAGCCCACCTCTGTGCCAAGACAGGGACCGGGCTGTGCTTGGGGCAAAGAGCTGGGACTCTTCGTGGTTGGGTGGTGTCACTGGTGCAGGGGTGTGTGAAACCAGAGTAGATTTGTGAGCAGAGAGGAGGTAGGGAGAGGTGAGCAGGAGCCAGGCTGGCCATGTGGGATCATGTGTGCATGAGGTCATTGCCCATCCCAGCCAGAGTGGACAGGGGTTCTGGAGGAAGATGAGGGTGCCGCACAGAAGAGCTTAGCATGGTCTTGCAGCTCAGTTTTCACAGAAGGATTGAGGTTGGAAGGGGTCCCTGGAGGTCACCTGGTGCGACATCCCTGCTCAGGCAGGGCCACCTAGAGC
>NW_009266263.1:0-397 GCF_000687185.1 Egretta garzetta | reverse complement strand
GAGGACTTCTACCGCAAGGAGATCGAGGTGGACGCCTCCCCCTCCGTCCTGGAGATCCTGGACACGGCGGGCACCGAGCAGTTCGCCTCCATGCGGGACCTCTACATCAAGAACGGGCAGGGCTTCATCCTGGTCTACAGCCTGGTGAACCAGCAGAGCTTCCAGGACATCAAGCCCATGCGGGACCAGATCATCCGGGTGAAGAGGTACGAGAGGGTGCCCATGATCCTGGTGGGCAACAAGGTGGACCTGGAGGGCGAGCGGGAGGTCTCCTTCGGGGAGGGCAAAGCCCTGGCCGAGGAGTGGAGCTGCCCCTTCATGGAGACCTCGGCCAAAAACAAAGCCTCGGTGGACGAGCTCTTCGCGGAGATCGTCAGGCAGATGAACTACGCCTCGC
>NW_009266262.1:0-396 GCF_000687185.1 Egretta garzetta | reverse complement strand
GGGGAGCTGGGTATTAGCAGGATTCACAGTGCTACCATGGGTTTCCATGATGAGGGGCACAGAGGAGACTTGTGCGGTGCCTGGGGAGGTGCGGGAGGCAGGGGCATGCAGCAGCATCAGCATGACCCGGGGCCTGCAGGCAGAACCGGCAGGGACCAGAGGGACCCACAAAGGAGGGAAGGTGGCTTGGTTTATTTAGTATATACAGGCTTGCAAAACATGCTCAGCATGGGTCTAGCCATTGAGACAGGAGCAGAGCTACAGTGATGCCCTCCCAAATAACCCGCCTGTGGTTCTTGCATTTGGTAGATATCTATGGCTATGGAAGCATTTCCATCTCCTTCCCCCATGGCCCACTAAGTCTCATCTCATAGAATCATAGAATCACTTTGGTTG
>NW_009266261.1:0-397 GCF_000687185.1 Egretta garzetta | reverse complement strand
CTCTTGCAGAGCCCCATCTCAGCTCAGCCACAGCTCCGGCAGCCGCAGATGGGTTTGGTGATGTTTTCCTCATCAGCGCAACCAGGACTCCCCTCACCCTCCGGCAGGTTTCCAGCTCACAGTTTGGGAAGTGCTGGGAGTGGCGCAGCGAGGGGACCCGGCGGGGCACACAAGCAAAAGCCCCGGCACTGAAGAGGAGGAATTGCGGGGGCTCCTGGGGCCTGACGCAGCTTTCGGGTGCTCTGGGTGGGAATATTTATGGGAAGTTTGGGAGTAATCCACCCAGACATTTCCCAGCTGTGGGGCACGTGTAAGGGGGAATTACGCTGAGTTTTTAAAACCGCAGGGAGGAAGCGAGCGAGGTGGGCCCTGGGAGAGAGCCGGGCTGGTGACCCGC
>NW_009266260.1:0-397 GCF_000687185.1 Egretta garzetta | reverse complement strand
GGTGCCTCCAGCAGTGAACCCTCTCATCTACAGTATGAGGAACCAAGAGCTCAAGGAGACCCTATGGAAACTGGCACAATGGATGCTGTCTCAGCGACAATAATTTGCCTCCTCTTATCCTCACATTTACCAGTTTTTATCTTAGGCCATGAGTCTTATTTTTTCTCTTGTGATAATCCTGTTTATAGATAATTTGCTGGGTTTATACTACTTGTCTTGAGGATTGATCCTGTTGTGTCTCACTCTTGCACAACACTCGGTCAAGTGTAGCATGCCCCATAGAAGATCTTCAATAAAAGGGAATCTCACAGGTGCAGTGCCTGACGGCTGGGCTCTTCCTCCAAAGTTGCTTCCAGGAAAATGCCCAAGGAATTGGTCTTCTAAAGAGTCTGTTCTC
>NW_009266259.1:0-396 GCF_000687185.1 Egretta garzetta | reverse complement strand
TGTTCTGTGGGCTCACCTTATGTTACTTCCACCATCCTTCAGGTAGATAATTCTTACGATTAGGAAATGGTCTTTAACAAATCCACTTCTGGCTGCCCAGCCAGCAGGGAAACGGGAGTGGGTTGGAGAGCATTGCAGCATTACCTGAGGGTGTGTTGCTCCCCAGATCACGTCCTGTAACACTAGGGGACTCCTGCAGTTGTTTGGCATGATGTGCAGGCTCAGGTTTGACCTCCAAGAATGCTATCCATTCAAAGTGCCTGCCTGGACAGGAAGGTTCCTAGCTGGAATGTTTACCGCCAAATCCCTGTTTGGCTAATTTAATGTTTCCTGGCCAGGCTCAAGTGAGGGGTGGGCTTTTTATTGGATTGGAGTTCCTTTCTTTTTTTCTTTTTT
>NW_009266258.1:0-397 GCF_000687185.1 Egretta garzetta | reverse complement strand
GCAGAAACCTGCTCCTTGCCAAAAAAAACCCCGGCTCTGCCACCAAAAGAGGCAGGAGCTACTTTTTTTTGTGCGCCGAGGCTCTGCTCCCCCTTGCAGGGGCCGTGCAGCGGACGCACAGCGAGGGCCGGGGCACCATGGAGCAACAGCATCTCCCCAAAACCTGACCCCCTGGGTGCGCGGTGGCAGCTCGGAGCCCAGGGCCTGGCTGCTGACAGCAGGGATGGGTTTGTTCTGCAGGAGGGTTGGAAAAATTGGGATTCTTTCCTATCTGAACAGACGACACCACGTAGCCATCCCCAGACGTGCCGTGCTGGCCAGGGAAGGGGCAGACCGGGCTGATGGGGTTTTTCGGCAGCGCCCAGCTCTGCTGGCTCTGCACTGCAGCCTGCGCTCA
>NW_009266257.1:0-396 GCF_000687185.1 Egretta garzetta | reverse complement strand
TCCGTATGTTGCTGGAAGTGCTATGTATTTTGTCTGTGTTTTATCCTGGGACCAGTCCAAGGCCCCTGCCCCTCCATCTCCTTGGAATACCAGGCTGGGCGCCTCTCGGATGCAGACGGGGAGTGTGGCACTGGGGGACACGGAGGGGTGTGTGCATGCATGGGAGGAGAGCGATCCTTCCAAAATGTCAGCTTCTGTCTCCGCACCACTCCTCAGGCAGTGGCTGGCATGACAGATCCAGCTTTTTGGATACCTGGCCCCACCTCAACATCCAAGATGCAGCCCTTTGCCCTCTTGTCTCCCTTCCTTTTAGCAGGGAAAGCCTATATTTAGCCTGGTCCCATCTCATCATCATCCATTTGGCGGCAAAGCTGCATTTGCTTACATTTCTGAGGA
>NW_009266256.1:0-396 GCF_000687185.1 Egretta garzetta | reverse complement strand
CTTAAGGTAGCCCCAGGAACTGAATCAATAGAAGATATACTGCACGCATAATTCAGATATGCTGCCCAAAAATGAACACAATAAAATAATTTAAATTATTAAATGGTTATAGGAATGTTCAGCTTTGCGACATGTTTCATTGTACACTACACTTTGTTAGTCAACTGCCCGTGCTCCAGTTTCTTCCTGGCACAAAAATGAACTTTTTTTTCCTCCTTTCTGGAGCCACAATTGCTTGTGACAGACTGACACAACTTAGTCCCAGGATGAATATGTTTCTATTCAGAATGGAGGCTCCCTTCTTATTTCTGTGCTGGAGATTATGCTGTGGAGCTCTCTAGCAATACATACATGTGTTAAAGGGCAGAGGTACATATATATACATACACACACACA
>NW_009266255.1:0-396 GCF_000687185.1 Egretta garzetta | reverse complement strand
AGAACAGAACAGTTCCAGCTGGAAGGGCTTACAACGACCATCTGGTTCAGCTGCCTGTAGGAAGGGCCCAGCATCCAGAGAAATAAGCTCAGTCCTATCTGAGAGTCTGTGGGAGCTTTTCCTTTCCTTCCTGCCTGGTTCATGGCGGGTTTTAACACGAGCTTTCTGTATACCCAGTTCCGAGAGAGGAGATCGCCTATGTGACCTGTACCTACCGGTCAATGTGCATCGACCAGCCTGACTTCCTGGCCACCATTGATCTCGACCCCAGATCTCCATGTTATGGCCAGGTACCTGTGTCTTGACTGTGCTTTTACTGGGCTGTTGGCCAGCTGCTGGCTCTGTGCTTTGTGGTGCCCCCAGTTCAGGAGATTTACTCTTTTTTGGTGGCCAAAT
>NW_009266254.1:0-396 GCF_000687185.1 Egretta garzetta | reverse complement strand
CCCCCCCTCCACGTTACTGTTCAGCGGGACGCTCTGTGGTACGGAGCATCTCCTTGGGCACTCACTTTGGGCCAGCTATCCTGGCGGTGTCCCCCTTGCCCACCCCTTGCCCACTCCCTGGCAGGCAGAAGGAGAAACGCAGAGGGCCTGGGTGCTGTGCTGGCACGGCTCAGCAGCAGCTAAAGCCCTCGTGTGCTGCCAACACTGGCTCGGACACCCATCTACAGCACGGCACCAGACAACCTGCTAGGAGCAACAACTGGCTGCATCCCAACCAGGGCCAGCACACAGGCCCAGGGCTGCACGGGGTCCCAGGCTGGCCAACGGCAGCGGGAAGGGAGGGCCAAGGACCAAAACAAAGGCGCAAGCGGCGTACGGTGCTTGGAGGGAACGATG
>NW_009266253.1:0-396 GCF_000687185.1 Egretta garzetta | reverse complement strand
GAAACCCTGGCAGGACTGTGCTGAACCTCTGACACCACTGCTTTCTAAGGAAGCATTCACTGAACTACTGTCTTGCCAAATACAGCAGTCATGTTCACTGTCTACCATACCATGCCTGAAGGTGTGTATTGTAAACCAATAGCACCTGTACAATTAAGGAAAAAAACAACCAAACAAAAACCATCGTACCACATTCTACCCAAGTTTCCTATAACTTCAGAGCCCGAAAAATGAACTGACACAGTATACGCTCACATGATTTGATGTGATACATCTAATTCACCTCATGTGAGAAGAGACAAGCTTCCTCTTAACCTTTCGAGGAAATACTACTAACGGATGGGTGGCAAAAAGACAACCAAGCAAGCAACCAACCAAACCCACAACAAACAAAAA
>NW_009266252.1:0-396 GCF_000687185.1 Egretta garzetta | reverse complement strand
CTGTGCTGGAGGAGCTGTGGGGAGAGGAAGAGGTCCCTGACAGAGAGGCTGCAGGAGAGGGAGATGGCGACCCACAGAGCACATCTCTTGCCCCGTTAAAAGATGAAGAGGCAGAGGCCGCAGCTTCTCCCCTGGCCAGAGACCCCTTGGATGAGGGGCCCAGAGCACCTATCATCACAGCAGTGCTGGAGGAAGATGCAAAGCTGCGGGCCTCTGCCTTGCCTGCAGACCCCATGGAGGAGGCCTACACCGCACGCACGGAGCCTAGCCGTGCCCAGGCCACTGCTCCCCAGGAAAAGCCCTTGCTGGCTGAGGGGCTGGCAGGGGCGGCTTGCTCAGTGCCTGCCCAGCCCCTTGCCTATGGCTCTCCTTCCCCCACAGGCATTGCTGCCCTCC
>NW_009266251.1:0-395 GCF_000687185.1 Egretta garzetta | reverse complement strand
CCCAAACCATTCTGTGATTCTGTGATTCTGTCGTCTAACTTTGCATGTCCATGGGAGTCAGAGATTGCCCAGTCAGAGAGCAGGAATTCAGACGCACCCCTGCACTCACTGTTTCCCAGTGGTTGTTTCCGGGCTCCTCCTGGGCACAACAGAGGATGTTTCCATCGGCCTCCCCATGCCCTGCGCAGGGAGCCCAGGGGCGAGCTCTGGGTTTGAACTCCAGGAAAGTGGGTGCTGCAGTGCCAGAGTCCTCCTTGGAACAAGCTCTTCACGGATGGGCCCGTGCCTGGCACTGGATATTACCTTAGATCACAGGCATCGTTTTTCTGACCTTGCCCTTGTGTTATTCACCGAGCTTCATACACTGAGCTCTTTTAATAACCAAAATGCCAATG
>NW_009266250.1:0-395 GCF_000687185.1 Egretta garzetta | reverse complement strand
AACCTTAATGATTCTATGATTCTATTCTATGATACAGCCTTTAATACTATAGGTGATACTATAGCATTTTTCTGGATTCATAAAATCTTTCTATTAGTTTAAATGCTAATATTCTTTTGCCAGTAAGAGGTTCTTTTTTTGTTGAATAGAATCACTGATTTTGTTACATGCTAGATTATTAACCTGATTCATTTTGGGAAAGACCTTTAAAACAAAACATATCTAAATAATTTAAAGAGAGAAAGAGACTTGATATGGTAATATCTAATAGGCTTGATATGATAATTGAAATACAGGTACACTGCCATGATAGCAAGGCTTTATGAATGTTTTAGAACAACTTTGAATGAATTGTGGAATGAAATGTGAAAGTCTGAACTCCTTGATTTAACATG
>NW_009266249.1:0-395 GCF_000687185.1 Egretta garzetta | reverse complement strand
CTGAATACGGCAAAAGCTCCGTGGATGCTGATTTCCTTTATTTGTTCAACAGCTGAGCTGAAAAATCAGGCATGGGGAAGTTTTGTGTCAAACCTAGTGACAATTTTGAGATGCTTGGGATTTTTCCTGGTTTCCCTGATAAAAAGAAGAATCGGACAGAGCTGGTGTTGATTGCAAGGCAAAAAGATGTGTGTTGCTTCCTATGGAGAAATACCAATATCCAGGGCTGGCTTAGGATGCAAAATACTGGGATGAAAAATCAAACTGGTTTGCATTCAGAATAAATAAAATGATGGAGCTTCTTTCTTGCTTTTGCTGGGGTGGTTGTAGGAAAGGGCGATAATCCAAAGCAGCAACTGTGTTTGTGTCATGGTTTAACCCCGGCCGGCAACCAA
>NW_009266248.1:0-395 GCF_000687185.1 Egretta garzetta | reverse complement strand
CAAACATCCTGTTACAGTCACACTCTAGTCTCCTTGCTGGTCTTGCCAATGGTTGGCTTTGAAGAGACAAACGTGCATGTATGCAAGGGTATAGCTATATAACCACTTGAGGATTTCATTCCTGTGTCAGTGGCTTGTAAAAATGACAAATTAAATCTGGAACACTGGCAGTGGAAGAACCAAAAAAGCCCTTTGTGGGAAGTAAGAGGAGCAAATCTTTAGGGAGAAGTGCCTGGAACAGGACGACTAGACGTGGAATCAGTTCCTCACAAACTTACCAGGCTGCCAGTTGTCTTTCAAGTTTTAAGTATTTTACACTCATTCCTTTCAAAAGTCGTTATGTTTTATATCCCTGCTCATTCAGTTTTCCCTCTGAAATGCAGGAATTGCGACGT
>NW_009266247.1:0-395 GCF_000687185.1 Egretta garzetta | reverse complement strand
GCTTCCTGATGTCTTCAACCAGGGAGGATCCGCCCAGGCAATGGAACAGAGCTTGCATGGCGCTCATGGCGCTCCTGCACACAGAGCAAAGCGTGGTTACACGCAGAGCCCCGGCCCCAGCTCTGGCTCCGGGTCAGAGACCAGGGAGCAGGGGACAGAGCACCTGTGGGCCCGGTCTGGAAGATGTTTGGCCCCCCTGTAGCACTGGCCAGGGACGCAGCAGCACTGCTGAGAGCCCTGCAAGCTGAAGAAGACCTGGGAGACCAATGCCATGAAGAGCTCCTCTAGAAGCAACTGCACATGCCACTCGCTCCAGGGCCCCAGGAAGATCTGGTGCATGGCAGCAGTTACCTGCAGAAAACACCCAAGGACCGCTCTCGCTGCAGACATCCCTG
>NW_009266246.1:0-395 GCF_000687185.1 Egretta garzetta | reverse complement strand
TGGGGGGCCAGGAAGGCCCTTGCACGGGAGCACAGGCTGCCCCGAGGGCGCTGGGCAGCTGGGATAGCAGCACAGGGGGTCCCCATGGCGCAAGGAGGGGACGCTGGCTCTGGGTGACACCGGCTGGGGCTGGGGCTGCACGGGGCCTTGGCTTGCTCAGCCCCTCAGCTCCACATCGTCACGGGGCGCTCCGGCCACCAGAGTGGCTCCAGGCACGTGCCAGGGGCTGCTGCCGTGCCCCCATCCTCAACGAGACGCATCGGCACCCAGGACATCGCGACAGCGCTACGTGGATTCTGGAATGGCTGCTTCTTTACAGACATTTCTTACCAGCCTGTGCTTGGGCACCCAGCGATTGTTGGTAGGCAATTCTTGAGACTTCAGGAAGCCATCGG
>NW_009266245.1:0-395 GCF_000687185.1 Egretta garzetta | reverse complement strand
TTTTTTCCCCCCCTAACCCCTCCCCCCCAGACATCTGCTGGCAACGGGCGCCCAACGAGTACCGCGACTCCTACTACGCCGTGGTCATCGACGGCTTCATCCATTGCATCACCAACTGCACCCCCAACCGCAAGACCACCATGGATTGCCACCACGGCCAGTGCCACGTCACCCGGGCCGGTCCCCAGTGCTTGTGAGTGCCACCACGGGCTGGGGAAGGGGGGAGGTGGTCCCGTGGCCACCAGCGTGGCCGGTGGAGAAGCCTCCAACCACCCCAACGAGGAGATGGGTTGGGGTTGGGCCTGATCCCATCTCCCTCCTCCCAGTTGCCAGGATGAAGCCCTCTACTGGTACACGAAGCCCCAGTGCGCCGGGCGGGTCAGCAAGTTGGCCAC
>NW_009266244.1:0-395 GCF_000687185.1 Egretta garzetta | reverse complement strand
CACACGTCCCTGCTGCTGCTCTGCAGGGAGACACCAGCGCGGTGCCGCGGGCAGGCACGTGCCTGCTGTGCCCGGGCGACGCGGTGTCGTGCTGAGCCGGAGCCTGGCGGGGAAGGAGGCAGAGGGCTGCGTTTGCCAGCAGCGCATCCCGAAGACCCATCCAAGCAGATCCAGGCTCCCCAAAGCCCAGGACCTACGGGCTGGCTCCTGCAGGTAGCACCAGCAGTTTCTCTGTAGAACAAAAAAAAATAGTGAAATCCTGCAGTAAATTGCTGTCTCATCACAGGGATTTAATAGTGGGGGCGTGGGCGTGGGCTCGGATGTGCCAGAGCAGCGATTGCGTGGGAAGAGTCTCGTCTCCTTTTTTCCTTAGGGAAGAGGAGCACAGGCTCGGC
>NW_009266243.1:0-395 GCF_000687185.1 Egretta garzetta | reverse complement strand
TTTTTTTTAAAGACTCTGACCACATTTAGTTGCATCAAAACATAGGGAAGATACCTGCTGCTCTTCCCTTCTATTTAATCTGATGGTGACTAATAGTACAGTAACTGCAGAATTGCTGAATAATGCTTGAGAATATCTTCTAATTATTGTCAAGTGCGTGCTTTTTCAAGATGCTTTTTCAAGTATTCACAGGACCTCCCTGGACTTTTCTGAAAAAATACATAATTGTGCTTTCCAAAATGTCATAGTCAACACAGGGATCTCATCAACAAATCATTTCAGTGATAGCCAAAACTTTAAAAATATTTCTGAACTTGAAGATATTTTTTGTCAAAAAACGCAAATAAGAGATGAGAATCTTTTTTAATATTTTGAAAGCAAAATATATTTTGTTT
>NW_009266242.1:0-394 GCF_000687185.1 Egretta garzetta | reverse complement strand
TGTCTAATGGCAGCTCAGCGCTGTTTGATGTACACTGTGCAGTATGCAGGATCATGAAGAATTGCTGGGATGAAAGCAACTTTGGGCCCTAGCTGTGCTGAAACACAAGAAGAGAATCAGCTGGTTCTTGGTTTTGGTGGTGTATCTTGACAGGTGGCTGAAATAGGACAAAGACCTCCAGAGCTCAGAGCCTGAGCCTGCACAGCCTGGGCTTGGGGTGGGATGTCCAGATCTAGTCACCTATACGATAGGTACAAGCTCTGTATTGGAGCTGGTCTCCTCAGCTCTTTTTATGCGGAGGTTTGGCCCAGAGTGTGACTCTTCTTATCTAAAATAGACACCAAAGCAGAAGAAAGTGAGATGGGCAGTGTGCCCTTGTTGCCAAGAAGGCCAA
>NW_009266241.1:0-395 GCF_000687185.1 Egretta garzetta | reverse complement strand
CGTCGCCTGTCACCATCCGTCACCGCCTCCTCTTTCCAGAACAACATCCCGGTGCTGAGCCCGGCGCTCACCGACGGCTCGCTGGGGGACATGATCTTCTTCCACTCCTACAAGCGCCCGGGGCTGGTGCTGGACATCGTGGAGGGTGAGTGGGTCCCCAGGGTCCCCCCCTGTGGCACCGGGGTCCCCCCCCCGTGACACCGGGGTCCCCTGATGTCCACCTCTGCCCGCAGACCTGCGCCTCATCAACACCCAGGCCATCTTCGCCAGGAAGACGGGGATGATCATCCTGGGCGGGGGGCTGGTGAAGCACCACATCGCCAACGCCAACCTCATGGTGAGGGGGGGACGGGGTCCCTGCCGTGTCCCTGGGGACGGGGAGGGGACACGGGGCT
>NW_009266240.1:0-394 GCF_000687185.1 Egretta garzetta | reverse complement strand
GAGCCCCCAGCACCATCCTGGCACGCACAGGGGCCAAGCAGCCCCGAAACACCTCCCGAAACATCTGCAGAAGTAGATGGAGCACTGCTGAAACACGGATGGAGTGGCTGGGTATCTCTCTGAAAGCACAGGGGGTACCTTGGGGGTGGAAAGAAATAGCGAGAAATATTTTTTAGTGAGAATAAAGGGAAAGTAAAACTTGGTTGGGGCATGGAGGAGCACAGCCCGCAGCCCACGCTCAGGGAGCAGGGAGGTTAAACTCCCCTGGAGGGACCTTGCATGTGCAAAACCAGTTGAGACCATCTGATTTCACAGCTGTGGGCATGTTCTGTGGCACAGCCCAGCCCGGGGTCCCAGCACCCTTCTGGATGGATGCCCACAGCCCCGGCAGCCC
>NW_009266239.1:0-395 GCF_000687185.1 Egretta garzetta | reverse complement strand
GGCGGGGGTCGCAGGCGGCCATCATGTTCTTGGAGTCGAACATCTGCTGCGTCAGCTCGGGCACCGTCAGGGCTCGGTACTGCTGGCTGCCGCGGCTGGTGAGAGGGGCGAAGCCCGGCATGAAGAAGTGCAGCCGGGGGAAAGGCACCATGTTGACCGCCAGCTTGCGCAGGTCGGCGTTCAGCTGGCCGGGGAAGCGAAGGCAGGTGGTCACGCCGCTCATGGTGGCCGACACCAGGTGGTTGAGGTCCCCGTACGTGGGAGTGGTCAGCTTCAGGGTGCGGAAGCAAATGTCATACAGGGCCTCGTTGTCAATGCAGTAGGTCTCGTCCGTGTTCTCCACCAGCTGGTGCACAGAGAGGGTGGCGTTGTAGGGCTCCACCACCGTGTCCGAC
>NW_009266238.1:0-394 GCF_000687185.1 Egretta garzetta | reverse complement strand
CCCCGGGTGGGGGCCAGCAGCCAGCCCCTTTTTGGGGGGCCACGACCTCCCTGGGGGGAGCCTGGCTTGGGGGGATCCAGGTCTGGGGCTGCACCAGGGGGCCCTGGGCCCCTGTTTTGGGGGGCCTGTGTGGTGTGGTGCCAGGGGGCTGCCCAGCACGGCTGGGGCAGAGGGGCCAGGGATGTGTGGGGTGCTCCCCGGGCTGGGGGGGTTCTCCCCCCAGCTGCAGGGCGGCACAGGGGGGGATGGGAGGAATCTGCCGGGGGCTCAGCCACCCAGGCCTGGAATTATTGATGTTCCGGTGGCAGGAAACAGCAAAGCCATAAATCGGCGCTGACACCGGTGTGGCGGGGCAGGAGCAGCCCTGGCTCCCTGCCTCAGTTTCCCCAAAATC
>NW_009266237.1:0-394 GCF_000687185.1 Egretta garzetta | reverse complement strand
GTGAGGAGAGGAGCTGGAGGGAATCGCGCCCGTCCAAGGAACGATGTATAAAGCATTATCCGGGAGATTCTGAAGCTGGAACTACCTGAAGTGGGCAGGAGCTCTGCCCGACCTGCGGGGTCCGTCTCCGGGGGATGCCATCTGTCGCCGCTCTTGCCAAGAGGCGCGGATCAGGAATTAATACAGTCATCATCAGACGGGTTTTAAAATTTGGACTCGGTACCCAGTGTCACGGTGCGGGCAAGGGGATTTTCAGCCGCGTCATTGAAAGAACCCGTTCTGTGCTTTCCTCTGTGGGCAAACAGTCCGGCGTTGCCAAAGACGCCGAGCGCGTGCTGCGGCGCCCGTCTTTGCCGGCCATGAAGGAACCAGCCAGCTGTGGTCACCTGCAATT
>NW_009266236.1:0-394 GCF_000687185.1 Egretta garzetta | reverse complement strand
AAGGATGTTGGGGGTCACCAGGTCTGGGGGGGACACACAAAGGGCAGGTGAGGGGGGACCCCCAAATGCCTGGGTCCCACTTGGAGTGATGGGGGCCCTGGGGTGCTGAGAACGTCCCAGGGGTGCTGGGGTCCCACTGGGTGTCTTGGGGTCCCCCCATAAGGTTGTTGGGTTCCACTGTGGGGTCTTGGGGTCCCCCTTGGGCCCCGCCTGAGGGCTCTGAGGTCCCCCTGAGGGTGTCAGAGTCCCCCCTGAGGGTGCTGGGGGTCTCCTTGGTGCTATCGGGGTCGCCCCAAGGGGTGCTGGGCTCCCCCTGAGGGTGCCAGGGTCCTCTGTGGGGTCTTGGGGTCCCCCTTAGGGTCCCCCTGAGGGTGCTGGGGTCCCCTCTGGGGTC
>NW_009266235.1:0-394 GCF_000687185.1 Egretta garzetta | reverse complement strand
TTGTCCTTATGAGTGGTTTTAAATTCCCAGCCTCGAGCTGGAAATGTCGTACAGTAGACACCAACAGGTCCAGGAAATTCGTGAAGCACATTGAAGGTAACTTCTCGGAGCAGGTACTCCGGGAACCAAGTAGGAAAGGTGCCCTCCTCGAGGTGTTGTTTGTAAACCGAGATGGACTGGTGGCCCAAGTGGTGATTGATAGGTGGCTGTCTTGGTCAGAGCGACCACAAAGGTCCGACCACAAAAGCCCTCTGATTATTCTCCACTATGGATTGTACAAGCTGGCAGTGACGAGGTTGCAGAGAGGAGTTCAAAATGGATGAAAAGGGACTTCAGGGCAGAGGGGAGGTTGATCAAAGGGTCAGGAGCACAGGTAGTGTTTTCCTCAATCCCA
>NW_009266234.1:0-394 GCF_000687185.1 Egretta garzetta | reverse complement strand
GAGCCGGTGGTTTCCTGATGCGGTGCTCCGAACTGGGAAGTCTATTACTTGATATTGCAGTGTGTGGTTTGTGTTCAAAATGGACGTGAATGACCAGGAGATTAAATGGGATGTAAAATTAGTATGACTGGGGGGTGGGTGGGAGCAGAGAAAAAAAAATGAAGATGAAGTAGGAGCACTTTCAGTCCTGGGCCTCAGCACGATGGCTTTCCTCGCACAGAGCTGCCTTTGTTTAAGTAGCACCTGGTATGGATTCAGGGGGGTTCATCTGGGTTTTTTCACTGCCTGTGACTTCTTCCTTCCTTTCGTGTCTGCCTGAGTTTGAAGTTTTCCCAATTATTTTAATCTAAAGTTCAGGAAAACCTGCAGCCTCCACAGTGATGGAGGGCAGGCG
>NW_009266233.1:0-393 GCF_000687185.1 Egretta garzetta | reverse complement strand
GTGTGCAGAGCTCAGCATTTGCAGCCTGCTGGAAGCTGGGCTGGTAGCAGACATACAGTCCTCTGCTGCGGCCTTGCTTCTTGCAAAGGAGCTGGGGGGGCTCATTCCAGACCCCCAGGTCTCCCTGAAGGAGATGGCCAAGGCCACCAGGGAGATTGTCAGGCATTCTGTGCTTCCACCGGGGGAAGTAGGTGAGGCACCCACTGCTGGAGGCTGAGCCTGGGGCTGTGTCCCCAGAGAGCACAGGTCAACGAGGGCCCACGGATGCCCTATGTTGGGAGCTGCCTGCCTTGAGCTTTGCTTTGTCTGCACGTGTTTTGCTTTCTTGTCATACCAATAGATAGGAGAAGGAAAAGTTGTCTCTGTCTCGAGGCAAGAGAAACCCAGCTGCTG
>NW_009266232.1:0-394 GCF_000687185.1 Egretta garzetta | reverse complement strand
ATCAAGAAACTAGAAATGAAGTGGCTTGGACTTGTTCCATTTGAAGTGTGCTTTAAGACTTGTACTCCCGTATGTGTTTAGACGATTTAGAGCAAACCCAAGCCAAATACGGTCTAAAGACTACAGGTGGATAGATTGTAATCTTTACGCCGAACCGTGGGAATTCTTCAGTGCAGGAGTGACAAGTACAAATGCAGGATGATGAGGTGGTTAATTTTAAGATGTATTGCTTGAGGCTTTCAGTGGGCGATGTTAAGTAATTGACGGGAAGCAGGTAAGTCAGCCTTCCTCTGTTTGGTGCTTTCATTGAAGGGAAGGGGCAGTGCCCGTGATTTCTTTCAGTTGTTTTCAATCTCCTCTGAGGAATTTGCTTTAGTCAGCTTTCTTCTCTCTT
>NW_009266231.1:0-394 GCF_000687185.1 Egretta garzetta | reverse complement strand
TAGCTGAGAGTCACCTCGTTGGTTCCAGTACAGTTAATAGGGCCTAATTAATCATATTCATAAGTGTAATGAGGGCCTTGCCCACAGGGGTCTTCAGAAGGTCTGAGCTTGGGGCTGGCGTTCCGGAGAGGCGACGGGAACGAAGGAGTCCCAGAGCCCTGGAGGTGGCTTGGGACCCGGCTCCCAGGTGCTCCAGCCGTCCTCGTCCGTAGAAGCACGACAGGACAAGGCTGATCCTTCCGGCCCCGTATTCCAGTATCCTCCGTGTCCCGCAGAGGTAGAATGCGTCAGGAGCTCCTGGGTGGCCGGTCCCACTTCTCCCCGGGGACGGTTGGCGTCAGGGCCGTGGACGGCTCTCTCTGGGCCCTCGACTGGTCTGGAGGGGAGGCTCCCG
>NW_009266230.1:0-393 GCF_000687185.1 Egretta garzetta | reverse complement strand
AATCATACCGCTGCTTACTGTATTTACGTATTTGGCTGGCTTTAAGAGTGGCTTTCGTACGTAACCCAGCCAAAAAGTAGAAAGGGTTGCCTTCACACCTACTAAGTTGCAGGATCAACACTTAAAAAGAGACCCTGTAGGCACATTTCCTTTCAAGTCCTGATGACAGAGCTCAAAAGAAAAACAAGACTATAAACCCAAAGGTCAGAAAAGAATAAAGCTATACGACCGTATCTTCAGAAAGGGAGGCGGACACAAGCTTATTCGAGTCTGCCGATTGGTTCAACTAGGCTAGTCAAAGCCCCGTCTTCTCTTCCCACGGGCCATTCGTTTGGTGTTTAAATGAAGAACAATTTTAACTGTAAAAGCTGCTTCCCTTTCAGGAATTGAATT
>NW_009266229.1:0-394 GCF_000687185.1 Egretta garzetta | reverse complement strand
CACCCCCGCCCCTCGGCCGGAGAGCACTGAGCAACTTTCCCCGGGGAGGGGAGGGAAGGGGAAAGGGAAGCCCCGGGGAAGAGGGCCTCCTACCTGTGCCTGGCCCCAGATTCTGAGCCAGCCTTGGCAGATGGGTGCCAGGGAGCTTTTCCCCTTGGGGAGCTGTACTGTGAGCTTAGGGGCACGTTGGCATCATCAGGCACACGGGGATGGGGCCACAGCAGCGGCATCCTCACGGCTTCAACACCCTCGACCCACCGAGTCAGGGGAAAGCTTGCTGGAGCGGGGGCTTGCACCTGCCATGCATCTCATATAGGGCCATCCCCAGCCTCTACTGGCTGCTCGTAACTTTGGGATAAATGCCCTCATCTTTTAGTTCAGTCCAAAGGTGTGA
>NW_009266228.1:0-394 GCF_000687185.1 Egretta garzetta | reverse complement strand
AGATTATGCTCTGCAAAACCAAACGGAGCTGCTTTTTCCTTTTTTTTAATTTTATGCAGCTTAGAGGCCTTGACGAGGGTCTTCAAAGAGTTGCAGCTCGTAGCTGTTTTTATTGGGAAAATGAAAAATGCGGGCTCCCGAACCAGAGCTGTTGAAATGAAGGCCCTGGGGGATCGAGGTTCTCTTTGTTTTTAATTAAGAGCTGGTATCTCCTGTTGGCTGCCATTGCGCACTTCTGCAGGAGCAAGACATCGGTCTCAAATGGATTTTTCTCGTGGAATTAATTCTGCTGCTGCAGAGCTGTCCAGGAGCTGTTTCAAAAGGTGGCCAGAACGGCCGAAACTCAGCGCTTTTGTCTTGATGGCAAATACGTGGTCTTTAACATAATGTCTAA
>NW_009266227.1:0-394 GCF_000687185.1 Egretta garzetta | reverse complement strand
CGGGTCGCCCCCCCTCCCCGAGCAGAGATGCCAGCCCTGGGACACGGAATTTGGAGAGCCCTGCTTCACTCTCTTCCTTCTCCAGACAATCCCACGCGGACTTTGAAGCGAAGATCCTGCGTGAAATCGCCAAGCCCTGACTGCAGAATTTATTTTTTTTTCCCCTTAGCTGGAAAATAATTTCCCGAACGCAGCCGTGGGCTATAAACCCTGGGAATATTCCGGCCAAACGAAGAAGACCAGAAGATGCCCACAGACATGACCATAACCTTTCCAACGGAGCTGCTAAACTTTGCAAACCGCCCGGTTTGTCTTTTTTGATTCCACGAGGCTGCATATAAATGCCAGGCAGCTTTTTCGCGGTGATATGGCACACGCATAAGTTTCTCAAAAG
>NW_009266226.1:0-393 GCF_000687185.1 Egretta garzetta | reverse complement strand
GGATTTCCATGCCAATCCACAGGAAAAAAACCCATGGATTTGGTTTGGGTTGAGTGCCTTGAGACCAGCGTTAGCTGGGGAGCTTACAAAGAGAAGAGGAGCAAGGTAGAAGCCCCATTCAAAGCTGTGAGCTGGCAGAGTGGCGCTCGGACACTCACCTCTCAGGGAGGTGGGCAGCATGGTGTTCTCCAGGTTCACGTCTGGTCTGATGGTGCAGACCAGGCCATCATTCCCCGCGCCAGAGCTTGAGGCTGCTGCGAGGTGGGAAGCCTCGACTGCAGAAGCTGTGTGGAGCAGGAGAGCAGGAATAAGGTGATTTGCAAAGCGACTCGCAGCTTGCAACCTTTTCCAAATTCACCTGCGATGGGACAAGCCCCACCTTCCCTCATCCCG
>NW_009266225.1:0-393 GCF_000687185.1 Egretta garzetta | reverse complement strand
TTGACTATTAGTAAGGCTGAGGCATTGGTTGTTACTATCAAGCCATTCCCCTTTTGTGGTGAAAAATTCAAATTCAGTCCAGTAGCTCAAATGTCACAGTTTCTGTAGTGAAAGAAAAAAGCAAGGAGTTTCTAATTAATGGTTTGATACTATATTTGCTATTGGAGGTAAATTAACTACAGATTTTGTTGAGTGTTTCTTCAATTATGATGTTGCAAATAAAAAAATTGAGGTGGCTTGACTTCCACGTTTCTTTTATGTGTATCTTACCAAAACCAGCTAACCCTTGATGAAGACTCTGCTTTGTTCACTTAGGTGCATCAAACCCCAAGAAATGTTAGCTTTGTAGGTAATTATTTCAGGACAGCATTCATTGTAAAAAAAAAAAAAAAA
>NW_009266224.1:0-393 GCF_000687185.1 Egretta garzetta | reverse complement strand
GTTGTGAGAAAACGGTGTCAATTGCCCTCAATTTGTGAACACCACCGAGCCAAAGCAGAATTACGCGGCTGGGCGTTCGTGGGCAGGGCCAGATGTTGAAACAGGCCCTGGCGCGTACGTGCCTCTCTTTCCGTGTGTTTGTATAAACTACTCTGTCTTCCAGTTAAATGCCAGCTCCCTGCTTGTGATTCTTACAGCTTCTTGATAATACTGCACTCTTTTTCTTCTGGTGGGGACAGATTCCTATAGGATAAGCCACTCCTTGTGTCACCAGCACTCCTCTTTGTTTTCTGTAAAGACGAGAAAGGAGCAGCATATGGGCTACCAAAACTGCAGTCAGCTAAACAGCTTGTGGCTCTTGGAAGATGCTGTTTTAAAGGAAGAATCTCTTTT
>NW_009266223.1:0-393 GCF_000687185.1 Egretta garzetta | reverse complement strand
TTCTTCTGCCAGTGGGCAGGCCCAAAAGGCATCTTTTAAATCAACCACACTATACCAGGAGTTATGGGGTCCTAACTTGCTTAGCAGTGTATATGGATTTGCTACTATAGGGAACCGGGTGACAGTTCTTTTGTTTATTTCTCTTAAATCATGTACGAGCCGATATTTCCCATTTGGTTTCTTTACAGGCAGAATGGGGGTGTTGAAGGGTGACATACAAGGCTCTAGGATTCCTTGTGTTAACAATCGATCAATTTCTGGTTTTAATCCTCTTCGTCCTTCTAGGGATATTGGATATTGTTTTACCCTCACAGGTATGTGGGGTTCAGAAATTTGGACTTTAATCGGTGGGATTTCCAGTCTACTAATTGTGTCTGGAGAGTGCCAGACATC
>NW_009266222.1:0-392 GCF_000687185.1 Egretta garzetta | reverse complement strand
GAGCATCTTTCATATAAGGAGATGCTGAGAGAGGTGGAAGTGCTCAGCTTGGAGGAGAGAAGGCTCAGGGGGACCTTATTCATGTGTATTAATACTTGATGGGAGCGTAAAGAAGATGGAGCCAGACTCTTTTCAGTGATGCCTGGTGACAGGACAAGCGACAATGGGCCCAAACTAAAATACATGAATTTCCACAAGAAAACACTTTTTTTTTGACTGCAAGGGTGGTTGCATGCTGGAACGGGTTTCCTGGAGAAAATGTGGAGTTTCCATCTGGGGAGATCTTGAAAATGTGACTGGACATGATTGTGGTAACATGCCCTAGCTGACTCTGTTTGAGCAGGGACTTTGGACCAGACGATCTCAAGAGGTCCCTTCTAACCTCAGCCATC
>NW_009266221.1:0-392 GCF_000687185.1 Egretta garzetta | reverse complement strand
GGGCAAAAGGGAAAAGGCAGAGCCCAAAGGAAGCGGGAGTGCCCTGAGAGCTGCCTGAAGCCCAGGCTTTCCAGCAGCCCATGGCAGCCCAGCACACGCTGACCCAGGGCGTCCTTGCCACAGAGCCCCAGCGGCCCTGCTGGGCTGCAAAACCTGGCGCTTTCCCCCTGCTGTTCAGACGTGGCCACCTCTGGCACGCTCTGGGCTTGCACATCCTTGCCCGTGAGCCAGGGGAGCAGCTTCCCTGTGGAGAGGGAAGAGCTGTGCCCCCAGGGGCACCCTGCCCTCCTCCTCTGGGCTGCTGGGGCAGGGCTGCCAGCCCTTTGGGCAGCGGGGCTGCTCTGCCCTTCTCCCACCGCAGCAGCAGCAGCAGCAGCAGCAGCAGGAGGAGG
>NW_009266220.1:0-392 GCF_000687185.1 Egretta garzetta | reverse complement strand
CCCCTGGGTCCCTCTCTGCGCGTCCCCTTCCCCTCCATGCTGCCAGCAACACCTCAGGGGGGCTCCAGCCCTTACCAGGGTGAGTTTTGTCCTTCCTAAAATTGTTTTCCATGGGATTTTGAACAGGACATCACCTCTACAGAGCCCTTACCCTCTTTGGCAGGCATCAACACTATCCAGGAATGGCATCAAAACCCACCCCTCAAGCTCCCCAAACCTCAGACCCTGGCAATTTAACCCATCTGTGTCCAACCCCAACACAGCCGGGGGCTGGAGCCACCTCCTTCCACCCGGGGAAGCCCTGCAGGGCAAGAAGCTGAGCAGCTCCCCTGGCTCGGCAGAATCACCCGGATGCCGGAGGAGCCCCACGTCTCCCTTTATGAAGTCTCTCT
>NW_009266219.1:0-392 GCF_000687185.1 Egretta garzetta | reverse complement strand
GAAAAAAAACAGAAACAAAAAACAAACAAGCACATCAACAAATGCTATGCTGAAAGAGTACTCTGGTTTTGCACTGGCCTTTCCAGTTTGAGCCACCTTATCACCATGCACTGTGCTGCCTCACGCATGCCTCCTCCAGCCTCACCTTCTTTTGCAGAACCCTTGACATGATCCCAGCAGCCGCCTAGCCATGTGCTGCTCAAGATCCCTAACAGAGGGAGTCCAGCTGCCACATTGGGTCAGTGGAGACTTGTTTTTCAGTGCTGCCACTGATCCGGTCCCATACTGGCATTCTATTGCACAGTGGTTTGGCAAATATATTTAATGTTTGTCAAGAGGCAAAAGCTACAATGAGAAGAACTGTGGTTTGCCTTCTCTCCCATGCAGTTTGT
>NW_009266218.1:0-392 GCF_000687185.1 Egretta garzetta | reverse complement strand
GCTTTTGTGGGCTCATTGGTTGATCTTAACAATTCATTTCGTCAGGGCTTTCCAACCAGATGCGTTTTCACCTTGTTTTAGCAGCCTCTTTTCCCCCAGAAGGGCTTTGCGGGGCGGTTTTCCTGCCGGCCTGAATTCCGGGGGGTTTTTACCTATTCACTCAAAGTGGTGTGGCTTTGGTGTCTTTGGTGGGTTATTTTTCCATCCCCAGCAGGTGCTTGCAGGGTCTGTTGATGTATTTATTGATCAGGGGTTTTTTTGGGGGTGTGTGTGTTATTTAATCGGGACATTTTCCCTCGCTCTCACCCCTCCGAGTTCCCTAACTGCTTTTGTGTCAGGCCTTTAGTTTGGGTTTTGGCCGCATTTCTGCTCCTTCCCTCCCTCATTCCCCC
>NW_009266217.1:0-392 GCF_000687185.1 Egretta garzetta | reverse complement strand
CACTCATAATCAGTATGCTCCCTTCGGCCTATCTGAGAGGAAATAAGGGTATAGTTTAAATGCAAAGGGAATAAAAGCAGGACTTTGCCGAGGGTAGGAAGAATAGAGTGGGATTTGGTCTGAGAGATCAGCAGCAGTTCACATGGTGAATCTAATTACACCTGCTGACAAGTATCAGCATCACACCTCATGATTTTTTTTTCTTGTGGCTTTTTTCAACACTTAAAATACTCTGTATACTGTCAAATAAACACATTAGAAACGCAAAGTGAAGTCTCTCTCAAATTAGAATACACACACAACATCCTAGTTCTGGAAGCCTCAGCTGCCACCTGCTAGGGAACTAGCTACTGTTTCAGGCTTAGCTTGGCAAAACTACAAAAGTTGTATAA
>NW_009266216.1:0-392 GCF_000687185.1 Egretta garzetta | reverse complement strand
GCCCCCTGCCATTGACTCCCCATTGCATGGTGGGTGAATGGCTGAGGCTGGTCTGGAGCTCAGTTGTGACTGGTGGCTCCCCTGCTTAGTCAAAAGCAAATCCAGTCAATAGGCATCTCTCTGCTGGTTTTGAGATTAACCTCTTATTCTATAAGTTCTTCAGGGTAGAAGAGATTTTTTTTTATCTTGGTGCTTGTACGAAGCTGGGCAAAGGAGGGCCTTTGAGCTTGAAGGCCATCTCTTCTCCTCTAATGTGCATCTTGCTCACTGTTATCAGGCTTGGTTGGGTCTCAGAGTTGTAAGCAGGAAAAAAAAATATAATCTGTGTGCTCTGAGCTGGTCCTCAGCCCACTAACAACGGGGAAGAAGGTTGTTAAAAACCCCTGTATTGT
>NW_009266215.1:0-392 GCF_000687185.1 Egretta garzetta | reverse complement strand
GAAGCTGAAAAGTCCTTGACTTAGTGTAAACACCGCTTACCAACAATTAAAACTTCACTGTGTTGTCAACATCCTTCTCACACTAAATCCGAAATGCAGCACTAAAGCATCTACTAGGAAGAAATTTAAGTCTATCCCAGCTGAATCCAGGACAGTATCCACCCCTTATTCTGCACTGTCTATGATGTCATGCCCAGGTGCTACCCTTTCAAACACATTCTAATCAATCACCACCACGTTCTCTGTCCTTTGATATACACACACAGATATAATTCCCTCAGTCTCTGAGCCATCCCTCTAAAATTTCCATTGAGTTCATTTAGTCCATGAACTTTGGCAAAAGTCTTTCAGGGCAGGACAGATGGTGTGTAGTGTTGGATTGTTGCATGCTG
>NW_009266214.1:0-392 GCF_000687185.1 Egretta garzetta | reverse complement strand
TAAAGCTAGAAGAGCTGCAACTGAGGTGAATGCTGCTTTGGGCAAAGAGGCAGGGAATAGAAGCCTCTACTATGATTGCGTTTAGTGTTTCGACCTGGGAAGAACTGGGACCTATGTTGATTCAGGGAGTGTTAAAGGGAGATAAAGAGGCTACGGGACTGTTTACCACTTGGGGACTGTTGAGAGACACTGTCACAACATTGAAAAATCAGCAAGATGAAAGAGATAGCACTCGTAAGCCCCCTCCTCTTGAACCCCCACCTGATCGAGGTGGAGGAGGGGATGAGGGGGAGGAAGACCGTTCTGACAGTAAGGGTGCCTGTGGGCTGATGAATCCCGGCCCCAGCAGGACAATGTAAAGGCTGGTCTTCCTCAGTCCTCTCGATGTCTTT
>NW_009266213.1:0-392 GCF_000687185.1 Egretta garzetta | reverse complement strand
AAAAAAAAAACCAAACCAAAAAAAACACACTAGATTTTTATTTTCTGCCAATGCTCACAGTACATCTTTTCATGTAAATTTTACCACATATGTATCCTATCTCAGACTCAAAGTTTGTTAATACAGATGTTTCTTTTCCTATAGTGGTTAGTTCAGCTCCTTCTTTTTCAAGCTTCCCAATTCAACTTCCTCCTGCCTAAGGCACTGATTTACTCTTCTCTACCATTTCAGATATCCTGGGCATCTAAGTTCCAGGTAAGAGGTGGACATCCCTCCAACACAGTCCAGCTATCTGCTGTGATGGAGGTGCTGTAGCCCTTTACAGTCATTCCCCAGTACAAAAAAAAACTCCAAGAATTTAAAAAGTTCTCATCTGCAAACAATAAAATTAT
>NW_009266212.1:0-392 GCF_000687185.1 Egretta garzetta | reverse complement strand
CATGCTCCAGCAACGCAACATCTTTCTTGTAGGCGAGTTCAAAGAACTTTTGAAAACCTTTGCCCTAGACAACCTTTGTAGAAAGAGGCAATCATTATTCTCTGCCCTCAAAATCCAGACAGCAAAAATAAGAAATGATAGCTTCTAACATTCCTTGTTGCTAGACTTGGGGTTTTTTTGTTGTGTGGTGAAAAAGTTAGTTTCTGGATTTTACTTTTTCAATCGTATGCTCATTCTACTCTTTTGTTCTTCTAAAGTACTTAGTTGTATTTATTTTAGGTCTACAGGCACTGATATAACCAGTCCTTTGACCTGTTTGCACCAGCACGAGAATTCAGAATTAATTTTTTTTTTTTTAAAGTAATATCACTACTGCTATGAAGTAGTCTGCA
>NW_009266211.1:0-392 GCF_000687185.1 Egretta garzetta | reverse complement strand
GGGGCGGAGGAGCGATGGGGTCAGGCGGGTGCCACAGGCAGGAGGGCCAGGGAAGGAGGGAGCTGATGGCATGTGTTGAAGGCCAGGGGTGGTGGGCAGAGGTTGCTGGTATTTCCCAGTGACCCAGTTACAGCTGGGAAGTGCAGGAGGTGTCGGTACCTGCTGCTGATTTTGTGGTGCTGGTGGTTGAAGGCCTTTTAGATCTGTGGCTCCGCTCCCCTGAGAAATCCAGCTCCGAGGGAGGAGCATCTCAACCCTGGGGATGCTCCAGCAGGAAAACAGGGAGACCCTGCTCAGGTGGCTGCAGGGCAGCGGGAGACAGGCTAGGATGCATCGGGTCCACCTGGCTCTGGAGATCCCCGTGCTGGGACCAGGGGCGGTGCTGGGGTTCA
>NW_009266210.1:0-391 GCF_000687185.1 Egretta garzetta | reverse complement strand
TTCTCAGTGCTGGTCTTAATGCAGGTTTTGTTGCAAGGGGTTGGTCTCTCACATTGTGCAGGTTCCTCCCCTCTCTCATTATGCGCTTCATCTACTGTATGCAGGGCCGTGTGCCTACCCTGTGCAGGTATCTTAGAGGGTAAGGAGGGGTTTCTCTTGCCGCTCTGTGGTATAACTTTCTTCCACCCCTCCTTGTGCCTTGTAGTGCTGACTTCCTCCTGGCACAAGGCAGATCCCGGACCTGCCTGCGTGGTGGCCACACAGAGTTGCCTTGTGTGCATCTAGATGGCCGAGTACAGCCCCACCGATCAATCTCCTTCTCAGAGCCTCCAGTACTGCTCATTCTGCCCACCTCCTCCTGCAGCACAGCCACCAAGCACACAGCCTCTTC
>NW_009266209.1:0-391 GCF_000687185.1 Egretta garzetta | reverse complement strand
AGGGCGTTGTGCAGATGCGAAGCGCAAAGGAACCCTGGGACCTACGGGAAGTTTGCGTTTTTCAGAGCACAAAATTTTAAAAATCCTCCTCACAGAGTGCCTCTCAGTAGAGCTTTTGGAATTTACAAGATAAATACTGGTAATTCGGTTCTTATCTTCTTCAAATCCAACCGTAAGGCGATTCTGTGCAAAGGACGCTAATGACGGTCGGGGGGAGGAAGAGGTTGCCCATCGGCCAGAACACCCTGGGAACGCTTCCCCGGTACGGGACACCGGGAAGTTAAACGGATTTCAAACACGCTCTTGCAACAAGAAGAATCCATCGGGTGAGGATCGTCCTCGGCACCGCTCCTGCTCCCCAGCGCGTGCCTTTGGTGGGAATCGCGGCCGC
>NW_009266208.1:0-391 GCF_000687185.1 Egretta garzetta | reverse complement strand
TAACTTGACTGCATTTAAAGAGACAGAACAGAGCAATTCTGAGTGGGAAAAGGGACTTTTGTCTTTAGCCCGGGCAGTTACATAAGTTGAGACACTAAGTGGTAACCCATCTGGAAAAACTGCCCCTAGACTGGTACTGCTCTCCCTTTCCAGGAAGTATACCGGGAATGAGACTAGCACACCTCCCCTGGAGATCGGGTTAACCATCAAAAGATTGCTTAGCCTTCTCGCAGGAGTGATCATCACCAGCATGAACCAAATTCTGTTCATAGATCAACAAGCTCGACCCAATTGGTGGACACCCTCACTTCTTTTCTTTATCATAGCTAATCAATATGGTAACTATAGTACATTCTGTACCATACGTGTTTCTCAGTTGTGGGTGCAATCT
>NW_009266207.1:0-391 GCF_000687185.1 Egretta garzetta | reverse complement strand
AGGGCCCGGGGTGGGCCAGGCTGTGCCGTGGTCCTGCTGAGTCGGCACCATCAGCGTGACGGTAACCAGCGGGCAAGACCGCAGCTCCGTGGTGGAGCGGGAGGTTCCTCTTCCAGGCGCTGGAAGGATTTCGGTTCCTATATCTGTATCGAGCACCACCTTTGTGCCAGCTCCGCAGCCAAAATCCCTGCTCTGTGCCCCTCGGCGTGGGGGGGGCTGACCCGCAGCCCTGCCGGGGGGCTGCACCTCTCCTCGGGCAGCGCTTTGGCCAAGTGGGACGTTGTTCTCTTCCCAACGAGTCGTGGGGCTCGGCTGCCTTCCCCAGGTGAATCCCCAGTGGTCCCAGGGTTGGGAAATGGGCTCTGGTGGGGACGGTGCCAGCTCCCTGGCA
>NW_009266206.1:0-391 GCF_000687185.1 Egretta garzetta | reverse complement strand
CCCCAATTGAAAAAATATGAATTTACTGGAAATGGACCCTTCTGTGGAAACTTATCAGGGCTGACAGATCACACAGGTCAAGGTTGAGTACTAGAAGGATGTGGGAGACCCAGATTCATGGTCTGCATCAAGTGGACCAGAGAGCCTGGTTCATTCCACTGCTGTGGTTCCTCTGACAGGATGAGGCCTGTGCTCAAATCCCTCGCATAATATGGATATTGAATCCCTCACACAACATGAAACAGCTCTCTTGGGAAGAGGGAGAGCAACTCCGCACAGACGCTCACAGGATGGGGAAAATGTTCAGGATGCCAAAGACTGAGACCTCAATCCCTGCTTCAAGCCAAGAAAATATTTAAGCAGCTCTCATCTACAGCACCTTCAAAATACC
>NW_009266205.1:0-391 GCF_000687185.1 Egretta garzetta | reverse complement strand
TAGGAGATTCTAGAGCTAAACTTTTTGTATCTTCTCACTACTTCTGCAAAACCTGTCCAGTTGTAAGAATGAGGAAAGGATCATACTGTAAGAGTGAGGAAGGGTGTGTGATGGACTTAACAGTGCTTATGTTGTAAGTGGCTCTTAAGACCTAAAAAGTCTTAACAGCCTTTAAAAAATAACAATCTGGTTTATATTAATCTGTATGATTCCACCAAGAGCCACTGTATTACCTGTGACCTGCCTTTCCAGATTCTCCACCACACTTGATGGAATTAAACTTAAAAGATGTGGAGGATAATGGTCTTTAGTTAATAAGTGACCTGTGGAAGGCACAATGTATATGTCTTCACCAAAAGGGTTTTTGATCATTGGCACAGGCTGCCCAGGG
>NW_009266204.1:0-391 GCF_000687185.1 Egretta garzetta | reverse complement strand
TGAGCTGAGCTGAGCAGTGGGAGGCTGAAGCACACGTGTGTCGCCTTTTTCCAGATGATTGAGCCCGTGGAAGTCTTCTGGAAGTGCAACAAGGGATACCTCGGTGTGGTTCACAGCCTGCCTAATGGTGACATACTGATTTCCAACATGGGAGACCCAGCTGGCAATGGAAAAGGTGCGTTTTCCCATAGTCATTCCAGTAACCATTCCTCTGAGAAAAATACCGGGCTTCAAAACTGCAGACTTGGAGAGTTTCAAGCAGCCAGCTTGAGATACTTGCTCAGAAGTCCCAATCCTCCTGTGCCGGCATAAGCACAGCGATCCCCCAGGAGCCTGAGGTGCAGAGCATGGACACGGAGATACGTGCTAGAGGAAAAGCCGGTCCCTTCCG
>NW_009266203.1:0-391 GCF_000687185.1 Egretta garzetta | reverse complement strand
CACTGTAGAAGGCGATCGGCCTGGTTAAGCAGGATTCCCCCTTCACAAATCCAGGCTGGCTACTCCCCATCACCACCTTGTCCTTCACATGTTTGGAAATGGTTTCCAGGGTTGGTTGCTCCACCACCTGCACAGAGGTCAAGCTCAGACCAACCAGCCTGGGGTTCCCCACGCTCTCCTCCTTGCCCTTCTGGAAGACAGGAGTGGCATTTGCTTTCTTCCAGCCATCAGGAACCTCTCCTGACCACCATGGCCACTCAAAGATGATCAAGAGTGGCCTGGCAAAGCCATCAGCCAGCTCCCTCAGCACACATGGGTGCTTCTCAACGGGCCCCATGGACTCACGTCTGTCCCGTTTGTTTGAATGTTCCCTAACCTGATCCTCCTCCAC
>NW_009266202.1:0-391 GCF_000687185.1 Egretta garzetta | reverse complement strand
CCAGGGACCATGGTCTTCATTCCTCACCCCTCCCTGTCCCCGTGTCCCCAGGGTGCCATCGTGGCGGTGACAGGGGACGGGGTGAATGACTCCCCGGCGCTGAAGAAGGCCGACATCGGGGTGGCCATGGGCATCGCCGGCTCGGACGCCGCCAAGAACGCGGCCGACATGATCCTCCTGGATGACAACTTCGCCTCCATCGTCACCGGCGTGGAGCAAGGTGGGGCTGGGGACACCATGGGGGGAGGGTGGTGACATGAAGTGACACCAACCTGGTGACTCTGTCCCCACCCATCCCAGGCCGCTTGATCTTTGACAACCTGAAGAAGTCCATTGCCTACACCTTGACCAAGAACATCCCCGAGTTGACCCCCTACCTCATCTACATCAC
>NW_009266201.1:0-391 GCF_000687185.1 Egretta garzetta | reverse complement strand
GTGTGTGAGGGTGCAGAGTGGGTGTGCAAGGGCATGCGAGGGTGCAGGGAGGGTGTGTGAGGGTGCAGAGTAGGTGTGCAAGGGTGCAGAGTGAGTGTGCAAGGGTGTGGAGTGGGGGGTGTGAGGGTGCAGGGAGGGGGTGTGAGGGTGCAGAGTGGGTGTGCAAGGCTACAGGGAGGGCATGTGAGGGCGCAGGGAGGGGGTGCAAGGGTGTGCAAGGGTGTGCAAGGGCGTGCAAGGGTGCAGAGTGGGTGTGCAAGGGCGCAGGGAGGGGGGTGTGAGGGTGGGGGGTGGGGGTGCAAGGGTGCAGGGAGGGCGTGCAAGGGCACACAAGGGTGCAAGGGTGCAGAGTGAGTGTGCAAGGGGGCTGGAGGGGGTGCAAGGGGGCGGG
>NW_009266200.1:0-390 GCF_000687185.1 Egretta garzetta | reverse complement strand
TGGCCGTAAGAACCACTGCTGCCGCCCAGATAGGTTCCTCCACCCTAAGGCAAGACAGCATTTGATTACCTCCCTTTTGTCAGGGATCCAGCCTGCATTAGGACAAGCAAGCAACTACATCCTAAAGCTATGCAGGGCAGTACAAACGGCCCGGACTTCCCCCTGGCCCTCAATGATGCTGAGAGCAAGGATTTCACACGCTGGGGATTCCAGATAAAGAAGTAGCATGTGGACAAATTTTGAGTGTGAGAACATACACTTTCAGAGAAAATGCCCTTTGAAATTCATATTCTCCACGATGGCTAGCTGCTTTTGCAGTGCCACGGCACGCCACTTTCTCAAACGCCTTATTCTGGCTGGTGACTGACTGATGCTTACCTGGCCATAGGA
>NW_009266199.1:0-391 GCF_000687185.1 Egretta garzetta | reverse complement strand
CCCTAGCTGGCCAAATTACAGACCTCTGAAAAATGCCTCTTTTACGGGTTACTTTGCACAATTAAACACAGAATATTTCATCTTTCTCCTCCTCCACTCAGGCCCTTTACATACGCCAGCAACAAGCACCCTACTCCATCCCCACAGGCTCAGCACACCGGGTCCTTGCAACTCCCCATCGTTATGTTCTTTGGGACGCAGGATTTGGGATTTTTCCAATCTCGGCATCCTCCAACATCAAATAAAATAAAATAGTAAGAAACATCAAATAGCATGAGTCCCTTCTAACAGTTACCTTGCACAAATAGCATCAACCTCATACTACTTATGCTAGAGCTGTGTTTCCTGTTTAAAGTCTTGAGGCCGCCCCTCGAATACCGTGTTCAGTTTT
>NW_009266198.1:0-390 GCF_000687185.1 Egretta garzetta | reverse complement strand
ATTATAATTATCAAAATAAAAATAGCTTTTAGTGTTTCCAATACCTTCCATCAAAGGATCCAGAAGTTGTATTAGAAATTACAGAAACTATGGACATGATGATCCTTGACAAAGATGTAGAATCAAGTCAATTTCATGTTTTTCAGCAATTACATTTCTGTTCAGTTTTGGATAAAATTGATAGTATTTATGAGATATTGCCAGAAATGTAACTTTTGTACATTCAAATGCAAAGTTTTTGCTGGCTCTCCTTGAGCAGAGTGCTTAGTCTCTTTAATAAGGGGGTTATCTATAAAAGAAAATGTTCAGCCTTGCGCTATGAACTGGAGAATGTTGGCAGGGGCTGGTCCCTTGCCTGTGTCCACATTATCTAGCAGCACAGCACGACAG
>NW_009266197.1:0-390 GCF_000687185.1 Egretta garzetta | reverse complement strand
AGGCTGAATCAGCCAAAAGAATGAATAGGGCTCCAGGCTCAAATGTAATAAAAAGCAAAATCTTAATTTGAAGTCCTGGAGCAGAAAAAAATTATTCACAATTTCCAAGAAGTGATAAAAGTTACTCAGAGAGCAAATAGCACATCTCCGGTTTTAGTAAAGACAGAAGTTATCAAAGTGCCCAGTTTAAAGCCCATTACAATGAGTAGCACAGCACCAAAAATCCAATAAATATCTTCCAACTGACACATAGGGAACTGCATCGGTCTTAAACTAGTCCGAATTGGGCACTAACAATTTAAACTTTTTCATATGCCTTGTTCGATACTTTGTGGGACTCCACTCACTGCACTGGATGTATCGGAGGGCAGAAACCGCCTCTAGAAACGT
>NW_009266196.1:0-390 GCF_000687185.1 Egretta garzetta | reverse complement strand
GGGAGCGTGGGGCACCCCGTGGGGCAGCGTGGGTCTTTAGGGGTCCCTGTGGGGCAGCGTGGGTCTTTAGGGGTCCCCGTGGGGCAGCGTGGGGTGCCCTATGGGTCCCCGTGGGGCAGCGTGGGTCCCTGTGGGGCACCCTATGGGTGGTTGTGGGGCGCCATGAGTCACGCTGTGGGTCCCCATGGGGCAACATGGGTCCCTGTGGGGTGCTGTGGGTCACACTGTGGGTCCCCATGGGTCCCTGTGGGGCACCCTATGGGTCCCCATAGGGCAGTGTGCGTCCCTGTGGGGTGGTGTGGGGCACCCTATGGGTGGT
Organism: Egretta garzetta; assembly: GCF_000687185.1. Lineage (NCBI taxonomy): Eukaryota > Metazoa > Chordata > Aves > Pelecaniformes > Ardeidae > Egretta > Egretta garzetta. The sequence goes on along the minus strand of NW_009266196.1, from coordinate 71 downwards.
TGTGGGGTGCCATGGGTCACGCTGTGGGTCCCTGTGGGGTGGGGCACCCTATGGGTCCCCGTGGGTGGTGG
>NW_009266195.1:0-390 GCF_000687185.1 Egretta garzetta | reverse complement strand
ATTTATTTATTTATTTATTAAACAGAGCATAGTACTGCTGCATGCACAAGCTTCAGTGAGACATAAAATCAAGATACTGGTTATTTGTAGTTATTAAATAACCTATCCCAGTCTCAAAGAATAATTTCTGCTTTTTGTTCATCAAAAAAAAAAAAATCAGTATGATTATTTATACCCTAACCACAATGTCAGCTATGCATACTATTTCTGCTTGATGCCTGTTTCTAATAATTTTTCAGCCTTGCTATGCTTTTTTAAGGAGCAACTGATTCCTACTCTAGGGTGGCCTCCAGGACTTTAATCTGTTGATATTCAACTTAGCTAATCAATGAACATTTTCCATAGATTAATTTATTTTTGCAAAATCCTATCAGATATCTGACAATTTAT
>NW_009266194.1:0-390 GCF_000687185.1 Egretta garzetta | reverse complement strand
ACCATTTCCAGGCACATGAAGGACAAAAAGGTGTTTGGGAGTAGTCAACAAAGATTCAAAAAGGGGAAGCCATGCTTGACCAACCAGCTAGTCTTATATGTTGAAACAACTGGCATGGAAGATGAGGAGAGAGCAGTGGATATTGCATATCTAGACTTCAGGAAGGGTTTTGACTCTGTCTCCTGTAAGATCCTCATAGAGAAGCTATGATGAAGTATGGCTGGATGAGCAAACAGCAAGGTGGATTGAAAACTGGCTGAGTGAGCGTCTGGGCCCAGGGGGTGATGACCAGTGGCATGAAGTCTAGTGGGAGGCCAGCAACTAGGTATGTCTCCCAGGGGACAACATTGGGTCCATTCCTGTTCAACATCTTCATTAATGATTTGGATG
>NW_009266193.1:0-390 GCF_000687185.1 Egretta garzetta | reverse complement strand
CGCAAAACGAGAATACATACCTCGCATTAGTTTTAAAAGAGATTAACGTGTTTCTAGCGGGAATGTATTGGTGACCAGAGTATTTGATTTTTCCATTATTGAGTGTGATTTATGCATACATCTGATGGCCAAAACGCTCCAGCGTGCCCTGCACCAAGGATGCTGTACGTGCTGAATTTCTAGTGGTTTTTCCCTATTTCCATACAGGTATTTCAAAATTTCCATGCAGCTTCTTCTTCACTTCCATTTTGATTATAAATCTCAATTATTTTCCTGTGTCAATTAAATAATGTATGTGTCATCCTCAAGTGAGGATGAGAGGTTTGGTGCGTGGGATCTTAACCAAAGCAAAACTTCTTGTTTGGCCTGGAGCAGAGGAGGCTGAGGGGA
>NW_009266192.1:0-390 GCF_000687185.1 Egretta garzetta | reverse complement strand
CACAGAGCGGGCCCTGACCTCCCCACCCACCAGAGCCTCCCCCAGCATGGGGAAAGGCCCCAGGCCTTGCCCTTGCCCCTCAGCCAGGCCTGCAGCCCCCACACCCACCAGGGTCCAGGCCTGGCTGGCAGGGGAGAGTGAGGGAGCCCGGGGCAGTGCGGAGGCCTGGGGGGAGCCCGGGGTGGTGAGAAGCCACCCCTGAGCCCCCACCGCTTCCCTTCCCCAGCTGAGCAGCGAGACCCTCAGCTTCTCCTTCACGGTGGAGCGGGACATCCTGGTGCAGGGCTTGAAGCCAGCTCAGGTGAAGGTCTATGACTACTATGAGACAGGTGAGTGCGGGGCCGGGGGTGCCCGCGGGATCGAGGGTGGGCACTGGGACGCGGGGAGGGG
>NW_009266191.1:0-390 GCF_000687185.1 Egretta garzetta | reverse complement strand
TTTTTTTTTCAACATCTTTATTTGGTATACGTTGTGATCGTGCTTTTTCAGTACAGCCTCGGAAAAGGCAAATTTAAGCTGCCTTGTGAAAACGATGGGGGAATTAATTTCAGAAGCAGATGCTACTTCATTGTCTGGTTCTTTCAATACTGTGAACTTGTAAATAGTTGGTCAGTTTATGGAGGAGGCACTGTAGCAAAACACTGGGCTGCTAATAGAGGTACGTACTTAGAAATGGCAGCACATCCACATCACCTTATATGAATTTCAAACGCAGTGTTACATTAATAAACTATAAGTCAGATATAAATGTAAAAGTAGATTTGGAAATAAAGCTGCTCCAGAATCTTAAAAGTTAGTCAGTAATGTGTAAGAACATATGGAACACAG
>NW_009266190.1:0-390 GCF_000687185.1 Egretta garzetta | reverse complement strand
ATTCTATGATTCTGTGATTCTATGATTCCTTGAAAGACAAAAGGCAGGGTCCTCCTCTGGGCTAAAATAATCTTTCTTTGCAGGCTTAGTTTTCAAGCAAATCAGGTCCCTGCATGACCCATCATATGGTTGCCCAAGCTCCGGTGCCGCTGACATGGGACGGCATAGGAGGGAGGCCACGGCTGAGCAGCGAGCGCGGAAATACGCTGTCGGTGCTACTGTGGCTTTGCACGGGATGAAAGTCCCCACGTAACCTCATCCACGGGAACCCCACTGGCCATTTACCAAGGTTCATCATGCAAGAGTTTTAAGAGCAATGACAGGAGTGTGGCTTGGAAGGAGATGAATATACCAGCCTGAGACAGCAGATGTGAGCAAGAACATTTCACA
>NW_009266189.1:0-390 GCF_000687185.1 Egretta garzetta | reverse complement strand
TTTACAGCTTGGCTGCTCCTACAAGTCACTGCATTCTCCCTCTTTGTTTCTGTAGCAAGGCTGGACCAAGGGCCTTCTTTCTGGCCATCTGATCAGTGAGGCTGCAAATTAATCTCTCCTCCAGTGGATATTTTGAAACTACTATCGCTTACACTAACTTCTTCAGACTGATTTAGATTTGTTTCTGGAATGACTGATGGAGACAAACTCTGTAAAAGGCTCACATAAGCTTCAGCGAGTAACTTCCAGTACCAAGGGTTGAAAGGATGCAAGCAGATCAGCTGCTGCAGACACGTGATCTTTTTTTCTACGTTTTCCAGACCCTGGTAAATGGCAAACTGGAGGTTGAGAACCGTCGTTAAGTGATCTGTGTTAGTAGCGCTGTTTCTC
>NW_009266188.1:0-389 GCF_000687185.1 Egretta garzetta | reverse complement strand
TAAATTTGCTATATGAAAACATAATTTAAAAACTTTAATACTCTTTTTTATACATACGTGTGTAAAGATAGCTACAATTTTAAAAATGTATTTCTCTTATGAGTGCACATGCAAGCCAGCTCCTCCCACGCATGCACAGGACAGGAGTTTCTGTGTTACTAAAACATGTATTTTGTGAGGCACAGCTACTATACAGTTAAACCCAGACCTTCATATATCAGTGATGACTATTTTTTATGTGCATCTTTCTATACAACTAAACCAGCTTCTGTAAATACTATTACATATGTGATATGAAAAGATCATTACTAAATTTCTATATGGAGAGACAGATCCGGAGCGGGAGGGGTGCGGGTGTGCACGCCTGTGTCTGGGCTCACTCATGTACA
>NW_009266187.1:0-389 GCF_000687185.1 Egretta garzetta | reverse complement strand
TGGCTTGGGCTGAAGTACCGAAAACTGGAAAAAAGGCCTTGGTTTGATTATTCTTTGCCGGCCCTTTTAGTAGACTAACTTGAGAAATACATTACCACCTCTCCCTGAGCGGTTCCTCTCATTAGCACATGCTAAGAAGCTTCTTATCCCTGCCTAGAGGCAAATAATTCTTTCTAACTTTACTTTCTTCAAGTTTTCCACACTTCAGTAGGTCCCAGCAGCCACGCCAGGCTATGCTGCAAGCTGCAAAGCTCCCCGAGCCCCAGGAGCTGAAGCTCAGGCGTCTCCCAACGTACGGGCTCCCTGACCCTTGCTGCGCTGGATGTGCTGCACTGTCACAGATGCTACAACCCCAACTCCAGGCTGCAAACCAGAACCTTACGTGGTTG
>NW_009266186.1:0-389 GCF_000687185.1 Egretta garzetta | reverse complement strand
CGGCTTGGGCCAACTCAGTGGCCAAGCCCTTTGTTAGATCCAGCCCTAACACCTCAGGAGTACTTGTTCCTTCTTGAGACTTGTGAAGTCAGTTAAGCTTGGTGGCTGTATCCTATTGAAATCAATGCCAGTAAAAAATGTCTACATTCAGATCCATTGTGATTTATAGGTGCTTGCATATGTATTTAAGACCCTAATAGCTTTGAAAATTTGACTGCTATTACTGAACTGTTTGCAAGGCCTATAGTAGCCTACATCTGTTTAAAATACTGCTGTGACTGATGGGTGTATCTGATTGTGTCTGTCATTCTCATTTAGCTCTTCTGTGCCTGCTGTGTAACCTAGCCAAAAAAATACTTACTGCTACTTATTATGATAAAGGAAATGTT
>NW_009266185.1:0-389 GCF_000687185.1 Egretta garzetta | reverse complement strand
CACAGATCTTCTCTGCCACGTTAGAAGCTCTTTGAGGCCTCACTGGGATTGCTTCTGTGACCTGCGTTCTGGGAGGGAGCTCTCAGCCCTCGATAGCCACGTCATTCTCTCTGGGGTCAGCTTTCTCCTGCTGTGGCCAGCCCTTCCTCTGCACAGCAGCTTTCAGGGGGAGACTGATCCTGGCACTTACCAGTCCCTTTTGGGGCAACAATTCCTTGCCGATGCATACGTGTTCAGTACACAAAAATTTGCTATCATGGCACATGCAACCCCAACGCATCACAGCCCTGATGCTCCCGAGGAATTCAGGTCGAGGAGCTAGACTTCCCAGCCAAAGCCGACTTCAGCCCCGTCAACTGCGGTTGGTGGTGCTGAGCCCTCCTGGGATC
>NW_009266184.1:0-389 GCF_000687185.1 Egretta garzetta | reverse complement strand
GTGTCTATAGGGGCACACGGGTGGGTAAGGGTGTCTATAGGGGCACCTGGGGCTATATAGGGTGTGGGCGTGCCTATAGGGTGGGCAGGTGTGTATAGGGGTGCACGGGTGCCTATGGGGTGTTGGTGTCAATAGGGGGTCTGGGTGTCTATAAGGGTGTTTGGGTACGTATAGGGGCAGGTGGGTGCATGCATGCCTATAGGGGCAGGCTGATATCTATAAGGGTGCATGGGTGTCTATAGGGCTGGGGGGGTGTCTATAGGGAGTATGGGCATCTATAGGGCAGGTGGGTGGGTGTGTATAGATAGTATGGGTGTCTATAGGTGCCTATAGGGGTGCATGGGTGTCTGTCAGGGGGTACCAGTGTCCATAAGGCCGAGTGGGTGCCT
>NW_009266183.1:0-389 GCF_000687185.1 Egretta garzetta | reverse complement strand
TAGCAGGTTTTCCTCTTGCAAGTCTGCTCTCAAACCAAATGTGCCCAAGCTGACGTGCTGCCGCCCATGCATGCACCAATGCCCTCAGCCTGGGGCACAGACAGATGGAGCTGGAGCTGTGTGTGCAAACTCTTCATTCCACATCAAGGGACTAACAGCTGAGGAAAAAATGTTAGGCCAGCTCAGATGACTGGGGTGCTGTGACGTGTGGGTACAGGAGGATCAGGAGGCCAGAAATATTAGGAGGGAATTTGCCTCAGTGTGAAGGAGCTGCTTAGAAAATATAAGATTGCAGATGCTAGACCTCAGAGGAGCAGACTTTGGCCTGCTCTTGTGACTTCTGGGGGGAGGGGTGTGTGTCCATGTGAGCAGCACAGAAGGGCAGCAGA
>NW_009266182.1:0-389 GCF_000687185.1 Egretta garzetta | reverse complement strand
TGAAGCTAACGCTGCCGCTGAGTCAAAAAAAGGCACAGTTGTCTAAAACATGCAGAAGCTGTAGTGGCCTGTATCAACAGCTGTACCAAAGATGATGCACAATACTCTTTACCCCGCTCGGTTGTAGTCTTCAACAACCTTTGCCCAAAAAGGAAGCTTGGATTCCTCCCCTTACGCTAAAGGGGTTTTTCCTCTCTCAGCCGCCGTTTCACCGTGGTCGCCCTGTCTTCTGCCGTGAAAGTACGAGACAGATGGAAAGGATCCGTAGTGGTCTGCAAGTGCAAGGTACGTCTACGATGCGTGCCTGCATTTGTCCTAAGGTACTTGTAGTACGGACTTGAACATTAACGTTAAGAACGCGCCGGTGGCGGGGGCCGGCCCGGAGCCGC
>NW_009266181.1:0-388 GCF_000687185.1 Egretta garzetta | reverse complement strand
TTTTTTTTTTTTTTTTTTGTTTTGTTTTCCAGAAAAGTGAGCTTGCACTGGGGGTTTTGTGTTAGCCTCTGGCTGCCTGCCCTTCTTCTCTGTAGACAGTCCCAGGCCTCCTACAGAGCTTTTCTGTCTCCCCTCAGCTGCAGCTCTCACAGGGAGAGGAGGGAGTAGAGAACCTGGAGTGCAAAACCAAACAAAGCCCACCACATGAATTGTTTCTTTGCCAGGAACATGGTTTTGTATAAACCATCTCACAATCTGTAAATGACTGGAGTTGGCAACAGCTGTCACATTGGTTTGGCCCTTGTCGTGGTTTAACCCCATCTGGCAACTCAGCCCCACACAACTGCTCGCACATTCCCCCCACAGCGGGATGGGGGAGAGAATTGGA
>NW_009266180.1:0-388 GCF_000687185.1 Egretta garzetta | reverse complement strand
ATGGGTCAGGGCTGGGTGCTGGGGGTGGGGACCCTCCCCCCAGCACCCATGGGTGCCCCCCAGAGTCCCCTTAGGCTCAGGGCTGAGCACTGGGGGGCAGGGCTGGGTGCCATGGGGCAGGGTGCTGGGGTCCAGGGGTGGGTGCTGGGGGGACAGGGACCCCCCTATGGGTCAGAGCCCCCCCCCAGCACCCATGGGTGCCCCCCAGTGTCCCTGCAGGCATGGGAGTGGGTGCTGGGGGTCAGGGCTGGGTGCCATGGGGCTGGGTCTGGGTGCCATGGGGCAGGGTCTGGGTGCCATGGGGTGGGTGCTGGGGGGGCAGGGACCCCCCTATGGGTCAGGGCTGGGTGCTATGGGGCAGACCCCCCCCCAGCACCCATGGGTGCCC
>NW_009266179.1:0-388 GCF_000687185.1 Egretta garzetta | reverse complement strand
CAGAAAGATTTAGAAGTGCTGAGGAAGACGCTCCGCCTCCCCACCCCCATCCACTGCCTCTTCCTAAGCCAGTTTGACACCGAACACGCTTTCCGCCAGGACCTCAGGTGGGCGCCGATGTTTCTGGTCTTTAACCTTGCAGGTGATTGCCTCGTGTCACCATGCTGCAGGGTGGGGTGGAGCGAGACCTTTCCAGGAGAAAGCACTGACGGGGCCGTTTCCTTGTAGGAATTTCTTCAGAGAGCCGCAAGAAGCGAGGTTGCTCCTCGTCCAGTTTCATTTTGATGAGCCACAGAGCAGCAAAAGGCTCCTGGCCTGTGCCAAGTAAGCGCCCTTCCTTCGTCCTATCTTTTTCCTCCTCCGTCCTTTCTCCTTCATCATCCTTTGT
>NW_009266178.1:0-388 GCF_000687185.1 Egretta garzetta | reverse complement strand
TTGCTTGCTGCTCTCTTCTTCCCGCCTTACATAGACTTTCTGAGCTTCCCTCAATAATTCATCCAACCCTCTATTCTGCCAGTCTTCTAACTTTTCAATCTTCTTTCTGATATCTTCCCATGATTTTGCCACAAACTGAGTTTTGAGGAGCGCTTGCCCTAAAGGGTCGTCTGGATTTACCCCAGAGTATAGTTGAAGGGCTTTCCTCAGTCGTTCCAGCCACTCAGTAGGGCTCTCATCTTTCTTTTGCATTTCATTAAATGCTTTATTGATATTCTGGCCACGGGGTACTGCTTCTCTAATCCCCTGAATTACTATAGTTCTCAGGTCCTGCATATGAGTTCTATGCACCGGATCCTGATTATCCCAATTAGGTCTTTGGAGTGGC
>NW_009266177.1:0-388 GCF_000687185.1 Egretta garzetta | reverse complement strand
ACATTGGGGATGCAGGGACATGGGGACAGGGACGTGGGGACACTTAAGGGGCATGGGGACACATAGGGGACACAGAAGGGACAGGAGGGATGTGGGGACACAGGGGACACGGGAACATGGGGACGTGGGGCAGGAGGGACATGGGGACAAGGGGACAGTGAGAGATGGGGGACGTGGGGATGAGGGGGAGGCGGGAATGTGGGACACGTGGGGACACATGGGGACACTTGAGGGGCACAGGGACACATGGGGGATGTGGGGATGTGGGGACATTGGGGACGTGGGGACCTTGGGCATGTGGGGACATTGGGGACATGTGGGGACAAGGGGGCGTGGGGACACGGGGGGACATTGGGGACACGGGGGGACATTGGGGACAATGGGGAGG
>NW_009266176.1:0-388 GCF_000687185.1 Egretta garzetta | reverse complement strand
TGGGCTGGGGGAGCTTAAAGGGCTTTGCCACCCAAACCATTCTGGGATTCTATGGTTTAATTTACTATTTACAGCCCCCTGGCAGGGAGCTACCTGCTCCCCGAGGCCTTCCCAGATGATCCGTGATGGAGAGGGGTAGGACAAGAGCTGGGGCAATTTGGGTGCGGAAGGGTACAGAGCCGTACCAGAAGAGCAGAGCGTTTATTAATGAAAATAATAATAATAAAAAAAAAAGAGGCAGTACACACATAAACTCTTTTTTGTTTTGTTTTGGGGTTTTTTTGAGAACCCCAAATGCAGGCAGAGGCGGTGGTGGCAGGAGGTGGTGGCCACTAGACGGGGACATCCTCCTGGATGCGGACCCGGAGGGGGCAGATGCGGAGGGCTT
>NW_009266175.1:0-387 GCF_000687185.1 Egretta garzetta | reverse complement strand
GAGTTCTTTTCAAGGTTGGGCAAGAAACTATTTAAAAAAACCCCAAACGAATAAACCAATAAAACAGCAGTAAAAATGCTTCCCTCCCCTCTTATTTGGTGCTTTGGTGACGGCATCTGGACTCCTCTGTCCCTTCCTGGCCTCCCTAGTCCAGGAAAGACACTGGTGCGTGGGGTGTGGGCCCAGCCTTTGCAACGGTGAGGGGCTGGGGCACACAGGGGGAGGCTGAGAGAACTGCCTCTGGCCGTCACGGTCGTGAGACACTGGAGCAGGTTGCCCAGAGGAGGTGTAGATACTCCATGCCTGGAAGCGGTCAAGGTCAGGTTGGCTGAGGCCTTGAGCAATGTGATCTAGTGAAAGGTACCTGTCAGCCTCACCTCTGTGCCT
>NW_009266174.1:0-388 GCF_000687185.1 Egretta garzetta | reverse complement strand
CCTGCCGGGGGGGGGGCTGAGCAGCCCCCAACTCGAGGGGACCACCCCAGTCATCTCAGCACCCAGCCCCCGCCCCTGGTCCCCTCACAGGGGTCCCTGTGTGCCCCCCACAGGGAACCCCCAGTGACCATAACCCCCTGTAGCCATGGCACCCATCCCTGTCACCATGGTGCCTCCATTGCCATGGTGCCCCAGTTGTCACGGTGACCCTGTTGCCAAGGTGCCCCATTGCCATGACACCCCCATCACCATGGTACCCAGCTGCTGAGGCATCCGGTTGCTATGGCACCCCCATCACCGAGGTCCCCCATTGCCACAACACCCCATCACTGAGACGCTCTGTTGCCATGGCACCCCATCGCCATGGCACCTGGGTGCCCACCAGGGT
>NW_009266173.1:0-388 GCF_000687185.1 Egretta garzetta | reverse complement strand
AGTGAGCTTCTCAAGGAACCGGGCAAGTGCAACAATGACCCAAACCAAGCTGGTGCGGGCACCCGATGCTTGAACATGCTCTTCTTCTCCTGTGCTGAGCACCCACCCACCTGCTCTTGTAAAGATTTGGGGGAGTGTTGGAAGCCCAGGGAATGGGGGAATATTATCTATCTGTTGAGGGACAGGGGATAGTAGTGAACAAGAATGTATAAATCTATGTTGGACATAAAGATGGTATAAGTATGTGGTAAATGTTGTGAAGAAGGGACTTGGGCAATGAGAAACAGACAGAAAGGGATGCATGCTGTGGGATGTTCATCCTGCCCAGACATTGGGCTCCAGAGAGGAGTGTTTTGTTTCCCTGACCGGGAATCGAACCCGGGCCGCG
>NW_009266172.1:0-388 GCF_000687185.1 Egretta garzetta | reverse complement strand
AAAAAAAAATTCAAAACCTCACAAAGAATAAAAAAAATCAAACTTTTAAAAATGAAACAGGCAATGTATGTGGGAAAGCCTGGGTATTGGTATTTTTATGTAATCTGAGGTAGAAAGGGAAATATATAGTAACCCATAGTATTCTGCTATATCAACACATTCAGCTTTCCAAAACATGTATTTGTCATCATATCTGCCTCCGTTTGTAACTGAAAAGAGAAATTATAAAAGCTTATTGCTTGGTCTCTGGCCTTTCTGTGCAAAGGGATGTGGACTGCTTTACCAATTCTGAGACTTTGTTAGGGACTATCCCTATGAATGCTTGTAAGGCACTTCCCAGCAACGTGGGCTTAGGTGGAGGGAGAAGAAAAGGCAGGGTTTGTATGTG
>NW_009266171.1:0-388 GCF_000687185.1 Egretta garzetta | reverse complement strand
AGCAGCTTTAAAGGTTTTCTGCCGGGGTGCTTGTTTTAATTGTGCATTTTAAAAACACCAAATGAAAATGCTTTCTGTGTTGTCTAAAACTGGACGTAAATGTGTCTGATGTTCTGTGAAAGTGCTGAAATATTAATATCTGTTTGGGATTCAGGGAGCCTTATTTCTATATTTTTAATTTTGTACTCAAAGGAACGATTTTCTAAGCAGTGAGATGAGTGTTCTGTCCATGGCGCATCCGTACAGCAGCTTAGAAGGACCACGTGTCCCTGTGTTTGGTTTCATTCTCTGCTGATAGCGTGGGAATGGTTGCTCCTGGGTAGCAGAGGGTGCGTCCTGTGCGGGTTTCTCTCTTTGGCAGAGAGGAATGGTCCCTCGGGGATGCACC
>NW_009266170.1:0-387 GCF_000687185.1 Egretta garzetta | reverse complement strand
GGCCGGATCCTGTGTCCCCCCCAAAGAGGGTGGGGGAGACCCTGGGGGGGCAGCGTTGGCTGGGTCACGCAGAGCAGGTCTGGGGGGCGCAGGTTTGGGGGGACCCTGGGTGCAGGGCTGTGGATGATGCCCATGGGGCGCCTTTGGGATCCCCCTGAGGCAGCCCCAGATCAGCCCGGGGTGACTCCCGGGGGCGAGGTGCAGCGGTGACGATGGCGGGGCCGGGGGACAGCATCGCCCCGAGGGGCCGGAGCCGCCCCGTGCTTTACCCCTGTGCCCGCTTTCTCAGCCAAAGGGACATCGTGGCTGCGGGGACGGGGCTGGAAAGGCCCTTGGGGTGCACCCTGGGGTGGGGGCACCCATCCAAAAGCGGCTGGTGGAGGGGGC
>NW_009266169.1:0-387 GCF_000687185.1 Egretta garzetta | reverse complement strand
GGTCGGGCTGCAGCACCAGCTGTGGACGGGGCTGGCAGAAGCGGAGCCGGACCTGCACCAACCCCACACCCCTCAACGGGGGGGCTTTCTGTGAGGGCCAAAATGTGCAGAAAACCGCCTGCACCACCCTCTGCCCAGGTACCCACCCTGCCCAGGGCACCGCCACTGTCCCCACTGTGCCGCTGCTGCACTCCCCGCTGCACCCATCGCAGTCCCTGTCCCCCCAGGTGTCTCGTCCTCTCACCCCCCGTGTGTCCGTCTCTGCCGGCCCCGGGGCAGGGGAGTGGGATGGCAGCGGGGCCCTGACCCCCGACTGTGCCCACAGTGGATGGCGCCTGGTCGGAGTGGAGCAAATGGTCGGTGTGCGGGGCTGAATGCACTCACTGG
>NW_009266168.1:0-387 GCF_000687185.1 Egretta garzetta | reverse complement strand
ACTTGGTGGATGATGTGGAAGGACGGGGAAGTCCGATATGTACCTCAAGGTGATTTGATTTGGGGTGAGAATAGCCCATGACGTGGATGATATGCTGTTAATGGCCATACAGCACTGTATGTTGCCATTTTTATGATTGCTGTATGTGATATCAATGGTAATACAGTAACAATCGTCCAGATTAATGAGGCATTAACTTTGGTTAAATGGATCAATTGCAGCAGTGATGGAACCAGAACAGGCTTCAGCATGCAACAATCCGACACCACACAACACCTCTTCTGCCCTGAAAGACTGTGATGACAGATGGAGCCCAAAGTTATGGACAACATGAACTCAGCAGATGTTTTAGAAGGATGGCCCATAGACTGAGGGAATGATATCTGT
>NW_009266167.1:0-387 GCF_000687185.1 Egretta garzetta | reverse complement strand
GTAACTGACTTTCATTCCCCTGAAGTCCAGGGGGAAAATCAGCCTCTTTGCTGCTCCCTACGGTTCTGCCTCTTTTGAAGTCAAAAAGGCAGGAACAAAGAAGAAACTGGGCGGGAAGTGGTAAGAGAGTCCTCTTTGATCACACAATCAAGTCTTCTCAAAACCCATACCCCAATAGCTTGATGCTAATCGCAGTTTTGGTTTCAGCTCGCTGAAACCCTGTAAACAAAGGGTCTCTCACCAAACAGTACTTGATTCTTACATGTCATCTATTGTATGTGCTAAAAAGACAAACAAAGCTTTCCTTGGGGGCACCTTCCCTCCAAATCACTAGCATAATTCCAATGCATTTTTCTCTCTCTCTCCAAACACGTAGCTCAAGACCAA
>NW_009266166.1:0-387 GCF_000687185.1 Egretta garzetta | reverse complement strand
GCACTTCCATCCTTCCGCGCGCTGGTTTGCACTTCTCCCAAGGATTATTCTCACTTATTTGGCTCTGGATCACTGGAGAATTGCTGCCTACGTGTAGCTCGGATTTCAGGAGCTGTTGATCACGTCTCTTTCTGGATTTTAAGCACGGGCACCGTTATAATCACTCAGGATGGGTACGAGCTCTCCTTTGCATGGGTAACCGATGGAGATCACACGCCCCGGGGCTCTGTCTGGGCCCCAGCCAGCTGCCACCATACCACAGCGGTCAGGGTTTAGCTTAGTGCTCAGCGTGACCCACGGTACCAACTGCCAAGGTCTGCGTTACCCTGCCCCTCGGGAGGGGGCTGTGGGGGCTCTCCCCACTGAGCAAAAAAAAAAAACCAAAGC
>NW_009266165.1:0-387 GCF_000687185.1 Egretta garzetta | reverse complement strand
GAGGACGGCTCTTCCTCTGAACGGAGAAATCCCTGCTGATGTAAGAATTACATTGCTTTGGAAAGAGTTTTGCCTTTGTGCGCGGAATCGTGGAGCAGAGCTCAGTGCAGAGGTGAGGCCGCGAGCCCGAGCCTCGGTTCCCACATCGCAGCGAAGGGGCCGTGCGGGCACCCCGCAACCACCCCAGAAACAACCGGCTTGCTCCCAACGCTGAGAAATCCACCTCCACGGGTATTTCATGTGCCCCGAGAAGTGGACAGGAGCTGCTGGGATTCTCAGTCCTGGCCTAGGTCTTTGGTTTTTATTACAAATTTCTGTGATGTCTCACCTGGCTCCTGAAACACGTAAGGGCTTTTGAGGAAATGCAAATTTATGCTCTGAGCAGCG
>NW_009266164.1:0-387 GCF_000687185.1 Egretta garzetta | reverse complement strand
CAGCAGGACCACAACTTCCTGGGGGCAGTTGAAGGAGTCCTGTGTCCCCTTTCTCCTTTCCATCTGTGGACTCTCCCCCCTGCCTGACCCACCTAGTGACCCTGTCTCTCCCTGATTGCAGTGTCACAGCTGGACAAGTGCCTGGAGGCAGCCAACACCCTCCTTGGGAGCAGCGTGAAGCCAAGTGTCTTCAGGCTTTGAGAACGCATGCCTTCTGCTACAGACTGGCAGCACCTGCAGAGCTAAAAAGGGCCAGAAAGCAAAGCCTAAATTCACCTACCATGCTGGGATACCACTGTTGCTACCAGCTAGGGTCTTACATTACAGATGAATTCTCACCACTTATGTCTTATACTAGCTGGGCTGAAGCTGTATCATGCTGAACTC
>NW_009266163.1:0-386 GCF_000687185.1 Egretta garzetta | reverse complement strand
GGTGGAAGGATTGGGAATATGGGAAATTTCCTTAGTGGGCACTTGGTGTCCCCTCTTCCCTGGCAGTAGATGGCTTTCCTGTGAAAATGGCAGCTCTGCTATTCCTAAGGGGGTCTCAGTCCCTGCACCCATGTCTCAGGGCGGGATGACTCCTGGGGAAACCCTGATGGTGAATGGGATCAATTTGTGTCAGGAGAGGTTCAGTAGTAGTGAGAAACCATGAGAAGCCTTTGAGAGAGGACCATCTGGTGCATGAGACAGGAGCAGAAATGACAGAAGTGAGCAGAGAGGAGCACGGGAGGACCATCACGGGTTCCTCCAACCTCCAAAAATATGTGGCACCACTTTAGAACCATAGAATAGAATCACAGAATTGTTTAGGTTGG
>NW_009266162.1:0-386 GCF_000687185.1 Egretta garzetta | reverse complement strand
TGACACAAGGTGCATGAAAAGTAGGACACCGCTGTTAGCATCTGGGGCTTGCTTTTAGGATACCGGGCCAATGTGGTGAAGCTTTTATTACCAGACTCGGTTCCTTCCCCGCTTCATCAGTTACGAGAAACGGAATTCTTCTTGTAAGCAGCTAAAGGTGGACAATTTAAAAACCATTAAGACCTCAGTTTATGAGAAGGTCTGTTGTCTGTTTAAAACTGCGTTTTTCTCCTGGTACCCTTCACTTTGGCACCAACAGAAGCACCAGGAGTTGAGCCTGACAGAGGCAACTTTTGACGCGTGATGAGAAATACTTCACGCAGAACACAGAAAAGTCTTCTGTAGTTGTGAACAGCCTGAAATGCCATGATGTGAATGCGTTCCCT
>NW_009266161.1:0-386 GCF_000687185.1 Egretta garzetta | reverse complement strand
CATGTGCCATCTGTGCCACGCCGTGCGCCGTGCCATGTGCCGGCTGCGCCACGCTGTGTGCCTTGCTATCTACACCATGTTGCATGCCGTGTCATGTGCCGTCTGTGCCATGCCGTGCACCATGCCATGTGCCGTCTGTGCCATGCACCATGCCATGTGCCGTCTGTGCCATACCGTGCCCCGTGCTGTGCACCATGCCATGTGCCATCTGTGCCGTGCCGTGCACCATGCCATGTGCCATCTGCGCCATGTCGCGTGCCGTGCCGTGTGCTGTGCCGTGCACCATGCCCTGTGCCATCTGCGCCGTGCCGTATGCCGTCTGCACCACCCCGTGTGCCGTGCCATGTGCCATCTGCACCATGTCCTGTGCCGTGCCGTGTGCCGTG
>NW_009266160.1:0-386 GCF_000687185.1 Egretta garzetta | reverse complement strand
AATGCTGTGATTCACCTCAGCTCTGTATCATCCCAGACTTTCCTTCAGAATCAGCTTCTCTTGCTGCATTTCAGCTTGTCTGTGGTGCAACAAGAAAACAAATAGATCGTGGCTTATTCTGTGGCAGGGTCTTGTAAATAATGATTGTTAATGCCAGTAACACATATGCCATGGAGTAAGACAAGACAGTTGTTAACTTCATAAAATGAAAGCAAGAATCTGAAAGATGCCAGCCCAGAGAAATGTGAAAATAAAGAAGACGTAGAGATACTTGTGGATATGATCTGAGCCACTGGATTTGAAGCACGGTGACTTTGGGTTACATACAGTGAGCTGCCACATTGTAGAGCCATGAATCAGTTGTCTGCCAGTAGCTTTGCATAAAT
>NW_009266159.1:0-386 GCF_000687185.1 Egretta garzetta | reverse complement strand
AGTTCTAAGCCCCCCACTTCAAGCCAAGGACACACGTGGCACAATTCACCAGCCCAACAGCATTTTCTCCATAGAGAAAATGTTCTTGGAGAAAATTTTTTCATGGAGAAAACATTTTGTCCATCTTGGTGCTTCTCCCTGGGGCATTCAGATAACAAATGGTGCTGTCAGACAGGTTTGGATTCTGGAGGGCAACATGCTGCTTGGAAGGAAACCTCAAACAGATAACCAGGTGCCCTAATGTCATCAAGTGACTAAGGGAAAACCAGATGCTTCTCCAGCCCCACAGTCTGCATGGACAACAGCCCCACAGATTAGACGAAAGCTGGGATACATATGCTATGTCTCTCCCATGTTTTTTCCCTGACATCACTCACAGACTCCAT
>NW_009266158.1:0-386 GCF_000687185.1 Egretta garzetta | reverse complement strand
TGAAGGTGTAGAGGCTTTGGAGTTCTTGCTGGGCGGAGCGGCTGGCCCAAAGGCCTTGGTGTCACAAATGCTGATTTAGGATCCTGCCAACTGTGCCAATTTGTCAGGTTTAGACACTTGGATTTACGACACTTGTGTTGGAATGATTCACAGGGGGACTAGGGTGCAGGGGATGAGGGGGACCCGCCTGCTGAGCCACCAGGGTCCAAGCAGATCCCCTTGCTTTCCAAACTCCTTTTCACAGAGGAGTCTCAATGAGGAGAGGTCTGATCTTAGTTTCAGGCTCGGTCCACAGTTCAGTGCAATGCTCACATCAAAGGCCTTGGTGTTTCTCAACAGGCAAGGGTTGAGCTTCCAGGAGTGAAGGGTTTCAGCCCACGCTCCAC
>NW_009266157.1:0-386 GCF_000687185.1 Egretta garzetta | reverse complement strand
TCTTCATTAATGATCTGGATGATGGAGCAGAATGTACCTTTAGCAAGTTTGCTTATGATAACCAGACCAGCAGGAGTGGCTGATACAGCAGAGGGTCGTGCTGCCATCCAGAGGGACCTCAGCAGGCAGGAGAAATGGGCAGACAGGAACCTCCTGAAATTCAACAAGGGGAATTGCAAAGCCCTGCACCTGGGGACAACTCCAGGCACCAGTATGTGCTGGGAACTGCCCAACTGGAAAGCAGCTTGGCAGAAAAGGGGCTGGGATCTCGTGGTGGACACCAAGTTGGACATGAGCCAGCCATGAACCTTTGCTGCTAGGAAGGCTAATGGTGCCCTGGGCTGCATTAGGGAAAGTGTTGCCAGCAGGTTGAGGGAGGTGACCCT
>NW_009266156.1:0-386 GCF_000687185.1 Egretta garzetta | reverse complement strand
TTTGCCACCAGCATGTGAATATGAATTTTTCCTGTGGTGGATAGAACAAGTATAGAATTCCTTGATTAAATAGGGCAAGAAAGATGGTGGAGGGACTAGAGGCCAGGACTTAGGAGGAGTGGCTGAGGATGCTAGGTTTGTTCACCTTAGGGAAGAGGTGACTGAGGGGTGACCTCATGGCTGCCTACAACTTCCTCGTGACGAGGAGCGGAGAGGGTGGTACGGATCTCTCTTCTCTGGTGTCTGGTGACAGGACATGAGGGAATGGCTGAAAGATGCATCAGGAGAAGTTCATACTGGATATTGGGAAAAAGCCCTTCACTGAGAGGGTGTCCGAGCACTGAGACAAGCTTCCCAGGGAAGTGGTCATGGCCCCAAGCCTGTCA
>NW_009266155.1:0-386 GCF_000687185.1 Egretta garzetta | reverse complement strand
CCCAGCCATGGGACACAACATCAGGGGACACGGAGAGGATGCTCAGGGACACCAGGGACACAGACACCATTCATGCAGTCATTCCAGCTTTATTGGTTGAGCCAGGGCCATGGTGGTGAGGTGGTTGCCGGGGCGCCAGGGGACACTGGCTCTGCAAGCACCCATGGCTGGTGTCACCTCAGCGGCAGTGGCTGCGTGTCCCATGCCGTTGGTGGATCCTCACTGGCCGCTGGCAGGTTCTAACAGGCCAGCGTCGCCTCCCCCCATAGCGGCGCTGAGGGCAGCTCTGGTACCAGAGACTCCGGATGCTGCCTTGCAGCCGGGTGCTGCGGAGCTGTCGGCTCCTGCTGCGGGAGCCATGCTGTGCTGGTCAGCCACCCTGTCCC
>NW_009266154.1:0-385 GCF_000687185.1 Egretta garzetta | reverse complement strand
CACCTGTGTGATGAATTTAAGCTTCATGACAACAGTGTGCTTGCTCCTTTGGATTTTGTGAATGACAGGGATCTGCTAAAAGCAACTGCTTTACTAGCATAGCAGAGCTTAATGCTAGGAGCATGGCACACATCATGCCAGTATAACCAGGTTTATTTGCACAGTCCCCATCAGAGATCTGCTTGTCTCTCAGAAAATAATCTTCCTTTCTCTTTTCCTTCTTCATTTATATCTCCCTGGATCTGGAGGATGAGAGCCCCTCTTAGCACTCACGCAAGCAGCCACCATATAAGAGAAACACACACAACAGGTTTATTCCGGACGGGTTTATCGCTAAGCCACGCAACTGTCCCATGCTTACTGTCATCCTGCTATGTAACAGTGC
>NW_009266153.1:0-385 GCF_000687185.1 Egretta garzetta | reverse complement strand
GAGTTCTGCAGTAAAGCTATTGCAGAACTAGCTGTTCAGAGGAAAATTATAATCTCAAAGGGGAGACACAGAGAGATCTTTGTCTGAAGGAGAGTGACCAAGTTTTTAATCACAAAGAATGAAGGAAAGCGTGATTAAAAGCATCAGCAAATTGAATACTGAAGTTGGACAGAGGTCTTCTTGACACGATACTCAATGAAACGCTATGGTGCAGACTTTAAGGCTCACAAAAGAAAATACTGGTTTTGCATCATGTGCAACTGGACTCTAGGACTCGTGCCAGAAGAAACCATTGCAGCCGACAATCCAGCAACATTAACACATGAATGGAATGAATGGACACAAACATCAGGAACTATACCAACACTGTCATACGGGAAGAAGT
>NW_009266152.1:0-385 GCF_000687185.1 Egretta garzetta | reverse complement strand
TTTTTTTCTTTAAATGAAAGCAAATGTTGCTGGCGCATAATCAGAAGAGCATTTTCTTTGCCACCTCCTCTGAATATGTGTGTGGCTTTGACAAGTAGAAAGGAAAACCTACTGAATGGCCATGGCATGTAAAATGATGTAGCATAGAATGAATCATTTTCAACAGCCTTGATGAAGTGGGAGATGTTCTGATTCGAACTGGAACCATCCACCTACTTCTGTTCATTACATCAACACTACTGTTCTCTGCTCTGAACTCTGAGATCTACTCATCCACCCACACAGCTAATCTACAGAAACCATTCTAAGAGGTTTTTTCCTTACCCTATAATCTTTGATAATTTCTACCCATTTTACGTCATCAGCTAATTTAGATTTTTTTTTT
>NW_009266151.1:0-385 GCF_000687185.1 Egretta garzetta | reverse complement strand
AGAACTGAAAACAAACAAGGCCGTAGACGCTGCGGGTTTGGTGGGGATTATTTTGCCCAGTCCTCCGGCACTCAGCCCCGCCGCCCCGGCGCCTCCTCCCTCAGACGTAGCAGAGGTAGAGATAGGTCTTCTCTATCCGCCAGTCGGTGGGGATCTCCTCCGGCTTGTGGCCCTTCATGTGCTTCTGCATGGCGGAGAGGCTGGGGCAGTACTCCAGGCAAATGGTGCACTGGTAGGGGGAAGCGCCGTTGTGGGTCCGAAGGTGTTTGATCATGGCCGAGTAGTCCCGGGAGCGCTGGTGGCACAGCTTGCACTCGAAGGGCTTCTCGCCTGCGGGAGACAGGGGCGTCAGCGGGGGCTCGGGGCCTGCGGGCGGTAATTAACT
>NW_009266150.1:0-385 GCF_000687185.1 Egretta garzetta | reverse complement strand
CAGCCCATGGAGAACCCAAGCACAGCAGCATAGTGGGGTGGGGGGCAATTTCTTCAGCCTGTTCCTAACCTAAGTTCTGAAAGAAGAGCCCAACCTCCAGACAACATCAAGGAGAAACCCCCCTTTTATTACAGAGTTGTGACAGGAGAGGCCAGCTGTGTCATCAGGCCAGACACATATGTAAGGACCTCTGCGTCAGACAGACTGGGTTCATGCTTCTCAAGAGGAAGAGTGGATGCTAAATATGATTACCACAGATAAAACACCCAAAGCAGAGGATACACTGGAAGTCACCTATAAAGAGACATGGAAAGATTACTTCTGAAGAAATACTACTGATGGAATCAGCTTTTTCAGTGCATCCTTGAGCTCCTGGTTCCTCATG
>NW_009266149.1:0-385 GCF_000687185.1 Egretta garzetta | reverse complement strand
CAGTAGTTAAAACTACCGCTGAAACACTTTTGATGGCACATGCTGGTCTATCTGGGTTATTTTATTATGACTTTTGTAATCACTTAATTGAGCTAGAATCGTTTCTTTGTGATCAGGTGACAGGAGTTTCACTAATCTTCTCGTTCCGCAATGCGTCCTGACATCCTTTGTCACTTCTCCCTCTGTTGCCAGGAGGAGTGATGGCTGTGACATGGAACGAGACTGGTGAGTAGTGGCTTCACCAGTAGGCTTGGATTTTGTGAATCCCTCTCGACAAAAAGGACCTGGCAGGTGCTCCGTCCCTCAATTTTGACGTGCAGAATATCTAGAGGGAATTGGGGGATGTTTTCTCCTCGTCTTCCTCCTCCTCCTCCTCCTGTTCCTG
>NW_009266148.1:0-385 GCF_000687185.1 Egretta garzetta | reverse complement strand
GCCGAGTCCCAGGCACTGAGCCGTGCCGAGCTGTGCCGAGCCGTGCCATGCCGTCCCACACTGTGCCATGCCGTGCTCTGTTTCACCCCGCCGTGCCATGCTGCGCTATTCCGTGCCGTACTGACTCATACCACCTGTGCCATGCCACGCTGCACCACTTTGTGCCGTGCTGTGCCGTGCCGTGCCGTGCTGTCCTGCCCAGCTTGGCGAGAAGCTGGCCAGGGGCTCCCATCTGCAGGCCTCAGTGGTGTGGGAAGGGCCAGTAGAGGAGCTGGGCTCTTCCCGGTGGTGCCAGGGCCAGGGCTGCGGGCACAGCCGGGCACACGGGGGTCCCACTGAGCACCAGGAGATGCACGTCACCGGGGGGTGACACAGGCACTGGCTG
>NW_009266147.1:0-384 GCF_000687185.1 Egretta garzetta | reverse complement strand
TCGCCACGGTAGAGCATGCAGCAGGCCATGTACTTCCCATGCCTTGGGTCACACTTCACCATCTGGTTGTTGGGCTCAAAGCAGGAGCTGGTGATTTCAGCCACCGAGAGCTGCTCGTGATACGCTCTGTCAGAGGAGATGATGGGGGCGTAGGTCACTAAGGGGAAGTGGATGCGTGGGTAGGGCACCAGGTTTGTCTGGAACTCCGTCAGATCCACATTGAGGGCACCATCGAAGCGCAGCGAGGCCGTGATGGACGAGACAATCTGGCTGATGAGGCGGTTCAGATTAGTGTAAGTGGGGCGCTCAATGTCCAGGTTTCGGCGGCAGATATCATAGATGGCCTCATTATCCACCATGAAGGAGCAGTCTGAGTGCTCCAGG
>NW_009266146.1:0-385 GCF_000687185.1 Egretta garzetta | reverse complement strand
AACAACTTGCATTCCCTGGAGGATCCTGTGAGCCCGTTTCCTGACCCACGGTGTGCATCAGGGTCTCCCTTTTTGGTCCTACTAGCCCAGAACAGCCCAGTGGTTATCACAGCACTGCAGCATCCCTGGGATCCCCTTCCCATCCCTCCAGTGTCTGCGTGATCCTGGGGAAGGAGCAGGTAGCACTGTTGCTCATTGCAGCTGGGATGCGTGCTGCCTTTACATCTGAGTCCCTGTGGCACCCATACACCTTAGCATTTTCTTCCTTCCAGTTTTGACACTAAGCAGCTTCCAGAAGACATTTTAATCACATACCAGTACAAGAAGAACAGGCGGGGTTTTAAGTAACGGTTTTGTCTTAGAGGCTACTCACTTTTTGTCCATT
>NW_009266145.1:0-384 GCF_000687185.1 Egretta garzetta | reverse complement strand
GACACGCGCTGACACGAGCTCATGGGCGTGAAAAAATGCGCCCAGGCACGCTTACGCACGCGCACACACGCGATGACACGCTCACCCCCCGTGCTCCTGCACACCCGTGCACGCTCCCATGCACCCGTGCATGCTCTTGCACACTCGTGCACACTCCTGCACGCTCCCACACACTTGTGCACGCTCTCATGCACACGTGCGCGCTCCCGCACACTCCTGCACGCTCCTGCAGACCCATGCATGCTCCTTCAGATCTGTGCACACTCCTGCACACCCGTGCACGCTCCCGCACACCCATGTGGGGTCCTGCACACTCATGCACCCTCCTGCACACCCATGCACACTTGTGCACGCTCCCACACACCCGTGCACGCTCCTGCACAC
>NW_009266144.1:0-384 GCF_000687185.1 Egretta garzetta | reverse complement strand
GTGCTGGTCATTTTACATATGTTTTGTTGGTACGTGCCTCAGACAAGCTCAGTGTTGGTATGTGCCTCAGACTTGAAAACTATTTAAAAAACATTTTGCCACAGAAATGCGAAAATGCTTCCCATATCACATTTTGCCTCAGAAAGGTTCTACTCCTACTACAGAACTCCTCTTTTAGTTTGCTAAAAATAGTCTTTTCAAGAGACTGTGTGCTTTAAAGTTTGTTCCAGTCTTGCCAAGTAATTTTATCTCTCTCAGTAAGTCTCTTTTGAAGCACAACCTGCAGAGAAATAGCGTCTTTTTCCTTACTTTGATGGTTAGTTTCTCACTCTATTTTGTTGTTGAATCCTGTGTCCTTAAGAATGATGTTTCAACCGTACTACA
>NW_009266143.1:0-384 GCF_000687185.1 Egretta garzetta | reverse complement strand
TAATGCAGGAAATAACCCTTAAATATCTTGATGTTTTAAGGGTTTGACGGCATGCTTCGAGTCTGACCGCCAACACAATCCAACACAACGAAATACTAAGATAAGTAGAGCTGTATTTAAAAAAGAGGGCTTTCTCTTTCCTCTCCTGAGGGTTTATCCCCCAGAGCAGGCTGAAATTCTGACCCTGCAAACTGCTCCCCAGTGCTTGTGCGCTCGCTCCACGGAACAGAGAGAGCCATTTGAATGCTTTTGCAGGCACAGTCTCTGCTTACTTTCTAGTTTGAATGACAGGAAAACATACATTCAGCCATGAACGCAGCATGCTCATAGAACAGAACCACAGAATCATAGAATCACTCAGGTTTGAAAAGACTTTTAAACTCA
>NW_009266142.1:0-384 GCF_000687185.1 Egretta garzetta | reverse complement strand
GGCGGCTGGGGACCTTCCTGTGGGGCTGAGGATCTTCTTATGGGGCTGAGGACCCTTGTGTGGAGACTGGGACCCCATATGGGGCTGGGGACCCTTGCATGGGGAATGGGACCCCTTGTACGAATCTGAGGACCTTCCTGTGGGGCTGAGGACCCTTGCATGGAAACTGGGACCCCATATGGGGCTGAGGACCTTTCTATGGGGCTGGAGACTCTTGCATGGGGAATTGGGACCGTTGTATGAAGCTGGGGACCTTCGTGTGGGGCTGGAGACCCTCGCTGTGGGGCTGAGGACCTTCGTGTGGGGCTGAGGCCCCTCCCGGGGGGGCGGGCATCCCTCCCGCAGGCATCCTAGAGGTGCTCTACTGTGTCCTCATCGAGAGCC
>NW_009266141.1:0-384 GCF_000687185.1 Egretta garzetta | reverse complement strand
TCCCCGAACAGGAGGCGGTGGTGAAGGTGGTGGACGGGCACGTGGTCTACTTGTGCGGCGTCTGCCACCGCTCTTACATGACGCTCTCCAGCCTGAAGCGCCACGCCAACGTCCACTCTTGGCGACGCAAATACCCTTGCCGTTATTGCGACAAAGTCTTCGCCTTGGCCGAATATCGCACCAAACACGAGGTGTGGCACACGGGCGAGCGCCGCTACCAGTGCATCTTCTGCTGGGAGACCTTCGTCACCTACTACAACCTCAAAACCCACCAAAAAACCTTCCACGGCATCAACCCCGCCCTCATCGCTTCCGAAAAAACCCCCAACGGCGGCTACAAACCCAAACTCAACGCCCTCAAACTCTACCGCCTCCTCCCCATGC
>NW_009266140.1:0-384 GCF_000687185.1 Egretta garzetta | reverse complement strand
CATCTCCCCAGTTGCTGGGCCCCTGCATGTAGGAGCCACCGAGGTGGCAGCCCTTGTCCAGCTGCAGGTACAAACTGTCCCACGCCCCCTGAGCCAGACAGGAGTCCCCTGGTCACATAGCTGACCCACCATGCTCTCACCACTAGAGATGCCCCAGGTGTCTCACTCCCAAGGCTGGCCATCAGAGACGCTCTCACCCCCTTGCTCCCAGGCAATGTCACCGGCTCACTGGCTCGTGCGGCTTGATTTTCACTGACGGGGCACACTGCGCTGCTCAGGCGCAGGGCATGGCTAGGCAAGCGCGCTGACCAGCCAGCTCTCGACACGCGACTGGCCCTTTTTAGGCCCTCACCTCTCTACTGTCCCTACTCTTGTTCCTCCCCA
>NW_009266139.1:0-384 GCF_000687185.1 Egretta garzetta | reverse complement strand
GTGACAGAGCAGCTTTGGTGGGCCCCTGGCATCTATCCTGGTCAAACCACCACAGATGTGAACTGCTGGAATGGCTCCTGCACTCTCTCACCACTGTGCAGAGCCCTCGTAATTTGTTCTACCTCTTTGCTGAGTATTTGCTGACCCACTCTGCCACCCACTGGAGCAGGCACAATTCAGAAACACAGCCCAAGACAGACTTTCACAACTTAAAATCAGGCAGGAACTGAATCACATGTTACACCTGGCACCTGTGCTGCCCAAGGTGCTTAGGCATGCAGTTTGCACTGGTCCCAGTGAATTTTGGAGTCTGCAAGCTGTAGTAAGCTGTTTGGTGGTTGTCTTGGTTTAAGCTGGGAGAGAGTTAATTTTCTTCCTAGTAGC
>NW_009266138.1:0-384 GCF_000687185.1 Egretta garzetta | reverse complement strand
GGCCCTTTGCTGGACTCTCTCCAGTAGCTCCACGTCTGGTTTGTTCTGAGGAGCCCAAACCTGGACACTGCTCCAGCGTTACCTCACCAGTGCTGAGTGGATGGGAAGGATCACCTCCCTTGACCCGCTGGCAATACTTTGTTTAACGCAGACCAGGATACCATTTGCCTTCTTTACAACAAGGGCACATTGCTGGCTCGTCTTCAACTCGGTGTCCACTAGTTGCTTTTTTCTGCCAAGCTGCTTTCCCCTGTGTCCTGGTGCACGGGGTTGTTCCTTCCCAAGTGCAGGACTTCTTTGCACTTCCTGTTGAAGTTCATGAGGTTCCTGTCAGCCCATATCTCCAGCCCATTGAGGTCCCTCTGGATGGCAGCATGACCCTCT
>NW_009266137.1:0-383 GCF_000687185.1 Egretta garzetta | reverse complement strand
AGTCAGAGACGAGGGGAGAGCACACCACCACAGGTATATATGCATTTCCAATTTAAGGGTACTTTAGCTGTACTCAGACATTCAGAATGAAAATAATACCCCGATTTTCTGACTAGATGTGTGCAGACATGATACCCACCCTACGGACTTGATTGCTTCACTGTTATGCACATGAAAATATAAGTTTAAGGAATTATTTACGTGATGCCCCACAATTTTTTGTAGCTGACATGGACCAATTAAACTTATTTGTTGAAGCAAAAATGAAGAAGAGGTGTTTCTCTGATTAAATTAAGCAGTTCCTTCCTACTGCTTCTTGCCATAAATGTGTAAAAATCACAAAGTACAGTTTAGATTATTTAATTAAAGTCATTTAAAAAAAA
>NW_009266136.1:0-383 GCF_000687185.1 Egretta garzetta | reverse complement strand
AACCCCGGAGCAGCGGAGGCAGGTGAAGGGCAGCTCTGCCAGCATGACGTGCCGAATGCACGCCGAAGGCTACGTGCACTGGTACAAGCAGCTTCCCGGACAGGCGCCAAAGAGGATACTGTACGTGTCGGGACAGTCACCTGTTTTTGACGACAGCAGCGATGCATGGAGATTTCAAGTTCGGAAACATAGCAGTGAGCCCATCTACAGTCTCACAATAAATTATTTAACCCCGAGGGATTCGGGCACTTACTACTGTGCATACTGGGATTATCAAGGCATCACAGCGTTAGATGGGCAAAGATAAGCTGCACAAAAAGGCATTTGAGCTCTGAACCGCAAGGTCTGAACTCTGCCAAATGCACACACTTCCTTATTCCACC
>NW_009266135.1:0-384 GCF_000687185.1 Egretta garzetta | reverse complement strand
CCCGTGCTGGGGCGGGGGGAGCTGTGCAGCCCCACGCTGGCTGTGGGGTGCAGCAGGGCTGAGCCCCCCCGCCCCGCTGGCAGGCAGAGCAGCTCCTGGGTAAGTGCACTTGGTAGCGCCTGGGCAGGGGAGCCGGGGGGCTGGGCAGAGCCCCCGCGCTCCGGGGGCACCCCAGAACCCCACACAGCTGGCAGCCCCCCCATCTGGGGCAGAATGTGCCCCCCACCGCCTTCCCGGGGCGAGGGGCTGAGCAGCACCCCATAGGTCAGCTGGGGGGGGCTAGGGCTGTCCCAGAGGTGGGGTACAGTCCATGGGGTTGCTCTCCCTGCTCCCTGCCACCCCAGCTGCAGACCTGCCCCCCAGCCCACCCTGTCCTGCTGTGGG
>NW_009266134.1:0-383 GCF_000687185.1 Egretta garzetta | reverse complement strand
AAAAAAAAAAAAGCCAACCCAGTTTTGAGTGTTTCCATCTTTTCTGCAGTGTCTCCATCATGTCAGGTTTCCTCCTGGCCTCACAACCGTGAGCTTGCTCTACAAACGCTTGGCATTTACACACCACAGCTGCTGCTTCTCCTCTTTAGTACAGTCCCAGCACTGACCTGCCATTTCACAAGGCACTTCAGCAGCGGGGGGCACTCCTAAAACTGCCAGAAGCCACACTGCGAGTCCCTGCACTGCGGCGGCTGCCTTTGTCCCCCAAAGGCCTCTCCTTTTGGAAACAGCAAAGGCAAAAGCAGGAGTAGCCTGGGTTTAAGCTGCCTCCTGCTTTTATTTCACCACCACCAAGAGCACCGACACCAACTCCAGCAGGGCCG
>NW_009266133.1:0-383 GCF_000687185.1 Egretta garzetta | reverse complement strand
TGGGGCACAGTTTTCATCAGAAAATATCAGTTCATTAGGATTGAAACTTTTCACAAAAACATATTTGTCTTGATGAAACTTCCACTGGCAAAAGTATCTAAGCCTAAACATAGAATTTCTGTAAAAAGGAGAATACATGAGCTACCTTAAACATCTGAATACTGCAAAAATAAATGTAAACACTTCTACAGCTTAGTTGGACAAATACACACTTAAGTAACTTGGTTCTGTAACATTTTTCACTCACTCAATTCTTAATTTCTCTGACAAAATCCAGATAGTCCCTCTGCAAATGTGAAATTTAGCAAAACGATATGAGCTGCATTAAAGCTTCTGAATGTTTTACCTGACCATGAAAATTGGCGGGGCTACGGAAAAAAAAA
>NW_009266132.1:0-383 GCF_000687185.1 Egretta garzetta | reverse complement strand
ACATCAGGGAAAGCACTCAGGTTCCCTCTGACTCTGAAATAATTCACATCACGTACAGGGCTAAATCACAGGCACCCCAAAGAGCCCCCATGACATCCCTGGCCTCATCTTTAATTTACTGATTCCCTCTCCCCCCTCTCAAATTCCACACTGTTATCATTCTCATAACTTCTAAAATGTCCAGCCTACCCTGGCTGGCTGGGATGAAGTTAACTGTCTTCTTAGCAGCCCCCACGGTTCCATGTTTTGGATTTGTGATCCAAACTATTTTAGCTATTGCTGAATATGATGCAAAATGAAGGCCCCCTCTGTTTCTCACGCTGCCCTTCCAATGAGTAGGCTGGGGGTGAGCAAGAAGTTGGTAAGGGACACAGCCAGGACAG
>NW_009266131.1:0-383 GCF_000687185.1 Egretta garzetta | reverse complement strand
CCCCCCAGCCATGCCAAGTCACTCTGCCACGCCAGGTCACCGTGCCACTCCAGGTTACTGTACCATGCCAGGTCACTGCCACGCCAGGTCACTCTACCACGCCAGGTCACCATGCCATGCCAGGTCACCGTGCCATGCCAGGCCACTGCGCCGTGCCAGGTCACTCTGCCACCCCAGGCCACCATGACCCTCTGTGCCACCTCCCTCCACGGGCCTGGCAGAGGGCAGCCCATCTCCTGTCCCCCCTCGCCCACGTGCCTGGGCTCTGCCCCACCCAGGGACGGAGCCCGCACCTCCCATGTGCCACCCTGTCCCCATCCCACATGCCACCCTGTCCCCATCCCAGTGTCCACCCTGTCCCCATCCCAGTCTGCCACCCTGTC
>NW_009266130.1:0-383 GCF_000687185.1 Egretta garzetta | reverse complement strand
TCCCCAATCCCTGCTCCCCAGTCCCTGACCCCTGATTCGTCATCCCCAATCCCTGCTCCCCAATCCCTGATCCCTGATCTCCAATCCCCAATCCCTGCTCCCTGGTCCCTGCCCCCTGATTCCTCATCCCCAGTCACTGCTCCCCAATCCCTGATCCCTGATCCCCAGTCCCCAATCTCTGACCCCTCATCCCCAATCCCCAATCCCTGCTCCCCAGTCCCTGACCCCTCATCCCCAATCCCTGATTTCTCATCCCCAGTCCCTGCTCCCCAGTCCCCAATCCCTGACCCCTGATTCCCAGTCCCCAGTCCCCATTCCCTGCTCCCCATCCCAGTGCCCAGCCCTGTCTGTGGGACCCCTCCCCACACCCTGCCCCAGGCACC
>NW_009266129.1:0-383 GCF_000687185.1 Egretta garzetta | reverse complement strand
GCCGCTCCCCTGGGAAGGTTGCTCGCAGCTAACTGGGGACACTTTTCATCCGCGCTTCGTTTGCTGGCAGGTTTTCACTTTGGGGTTTGGGCAGACGAGGGGAGGTTGCCATTCTGCTCGGAGAAGAGTAGAGGGAGAGAGAGGAAATACTTCATTTTTACTTGGTAACCCAAAACGAGCTAATTGAGGGGCAAAATTCACGCAGCCTTCCCTCCACCCCAAAGGATACGCACACACAAACCCCTCGGGCTCCTCGGACAGGCATGGCTGTCTTCCAGCCCGAGTGCAGCTCCCCTGGGAATTACACCCTGGGGTCAGCAGAGGTTTGGGTCTACTAATAGTGAAATTCGGGATCAGGAGGAGAGGTCACCTGTGCAAAAGCA
>NW_009266128.1:0-382 GCF_000687185.1 Egretta garzetta | reverse complement strand
CCACCGGGGAGGCCTCGATGGCCACCGTCGAGTCAGCACAGCGGGCGACACAGGGCTCACTGCAGCTGCTTGCCAGCGGGGTTGGCCCACAGGCTCCACAGGGGCGTGGGAGACAAGGTCTGAAGCAAGACATCTCTCGGCGAGGGAGGCAGAGCTGAAACACAGAGCAGGCGGGGAGCATGAACCTCAGCATCAGTCTGTCTGTCTGTTCCTCAGCGCTCTGCCTGGACACTCTTGGAGTGAGAAACACACCGTGTGCCTGCAGCTCCCACGGCCCTCACCGTGCCCTCCCAGTCCCACAGCAGAGGAAGGCTGACCCACTCCTGGGACAGGACCCAGCACCGGGGGTTGGAAGCACCTCCGGACAGACTGACCAGAGCCC
>NW_009266127.1:0-383 GCF_000687185.1 Egretta garzetta | reverse complement strand
CTTGGAGCTTTGCTGCTTTTCCTTCTCCAGAGGCCAGCTCACTCCCCTTTCAGTATCTGCAGTTCAGGAACGTGGCACCAGAGGGCTCATGAACATGCCAAGCACCCCAACAAGCCAAGTCTCTGGGCATCATTTTGTTAACGACTTAGTTCTTCTCTGGTTAACTACAGAGATTTCAGAAGTGAAAATATTTCAATCAAAAAAACCCAGTAAGATAGGATTTCTTTTTCTCCCACTGTTCTTCATTTGTCTGCTTACACACTAAGCGATATCAGCAATCAAACCAAACATCTCCAAATGAAGGCTGAATCTGTAGGGAAGTCAAGGCCCTTTATGTCAGACACTTTGTGGGCAGTCTTTGTCCTGACCCTGTCCTGGCTGGC
>NW_009266126.1:0-383 GCF_000687185.1 Egretta garzetta | reverse complement strand
ATATTTGAAGGAGCAAAGGAAGTTATATCATTTGGTTTCACAAACACTTGCAGTTGGGAAAATTACCTGAGTTCTAGTCTATGCCTGTAGGCACATGCTCTTCCAGCTCACCCCTCTCCTAATGTTTCTTGTCCCAGCCTCTTGTTACTTACTCTTTCTGAATTCCCACCCTCCCACTCCATTTTATCCCAGTCAGTTTAACCCCCTCAGATTCACACCCTTGTTTCTTATGACTCCGTGAAACACAATGTCCGTATTTTCATTTCAAATTCTTCTCCACTCTCTCTTTACCCTCCTTTAATTCCTTGGGGGGTTCTGCCTTTTCTGCCCTTGTTCACCAAATTAGTTCTTGTTCACCTTCACCACCTCTGGGTTCAAGATCT
>NW_009266125.1:0-383 GCF_000687185.1 Egretta garzetta | reverse complement strand
TGGAAGTAGAGCAGCCAGAAATGACAAGTCGTAGAAGGTTTGAACCTCTGTACTGTAAATACTGACTAAATATGGCTTTCATAGGTTATTTCAGACCTGTAAGGTATGAGGAAAGTTCCTTGTTCCTCTTAAAGCTTTTTGAAAAGACAAAAGCAGTACACTTTATTTTACTTTAACAATTAAAATAATCACTCATTTGCTTTTAGGTTTTTGAGAGCTTTCTAGCTTACACTTTTTAAAACAAATCCTCCTTTCACTTTCCCAGGAGGACAGAATTGTTTAAATTGGAAAGGACCTCTGGAGAGCATCTAGTCCAAACCCCTGCTGAAGCAGGATCAGCTAGAGCAGAGTACAGATGCTCCTTTCACAGAATACAAGTTCAA
>NW_009266124.1:0-382 GCF_000687185.1 Egretta garzetta | reverse complement strand
CAAGGAGTCACATGGAGAGGACAAGGGGTAATGTTACTCTTCATATGATCCTTGAGGTCCCTTCCAACCGGTCACGATTCTATAAACTCTATTCTTTAGGAGCTCATGGAAGTGTCCCAAGCAAACACTCTTCTATAAGGTTCATTTGCGTAGGCTGTCTACCTAAAGTTTGTTGTGTTAAGCTGTTTCAAGAAATGCTTAGTTTTTGCAGAGATGTGGGAAGGATTCATATGCAAGTAAGCTGTAACAGGTACACAGTGTGTTGCCAGTAATCCTAGTGCTTGGCTGTTTGTTTTTTTTGTTTGGCAGGGGTTGTTTCAATATACTTCAGTGCATGTAATCATAATGCATACATTGTAACAATTCTAAGGTCATAATTAAA
>NW_009266123.1:0-382 GCF_000687185.1 Egretta garzetta | reverse complement strand
GCAGTGGAATTGAAGAGGGCAGAGTGACTGAATTTTGATGTTTGGCTTCATTTTTAGTTGATCTCATGGAACTTTTGTTTTTATTTAGAGTTCTTCATGTGAGGTCTCGCTAAGCCAAGCAGCTATAGGATATTAAATAGAACAAGAAAACCGACACCCGTAATTTCTGAAGAAGGAAGGTGCTTGAACTATTTGTACAATGGAATTATTCAAAAGTCCAACAAAGCCGAGACCTTTTTCATTTCTCCTCCCTCAGTTAGTGATGGATGAACAGGAAGAACTGCTTTTTGCTGATTACATGGCTAATCTGCTGCTGTAATCATGCCACACACATTCCTGGGCCTGAAATGACATCCAGATCAACTTGCAAATGGTTATTAAC
>NW_009266122.1:0-382 GCF_000687185.1 Egretta garzetta | reverse complement strand
GTTCGCTGGCCTCCCTCGTACCTTGCCTGTATAGTCAGCGTGTCTTCATGAAACTCATCCAGATGAAAAGTAACCCTGGGGAAAAAAAAAAAAGCAAAGAATTTTCACCATAAAAAATGGCAGATAAATGTTAAAACTTTATCCATTAGGAAAATGACTGCATTATATCGTGGTGGTGTTTCAATAAACTTGTGAATTAAAATGGCACATCCTCTGAGAAAACCAGGTGTCTATTGCCAGTCTCAGTGCGGCAGCCTATCAAACCACTGCAGTTTTTTGGCAAGTTTTATCACATTCCTTGTAGTTTGGGTTTATTTAAAGATGTAGATGGAGGCAAGTGAGGTGTTGCCTGTTGTGCAGTTCTCTCTACACATCTAGCCCT
>NW_009266121.1:0-382 GCF_000687185.1 Egretta garzetta | reverse complement strand
TTTTTCAAAAATGGCAATTCCACGACCTTGCGATATAAGCTTGGTCCAATTGATAAATTCCTGCTTTCTCCAGTTACAGGGCCTCGGATAAACTATTTTTGGAGCAGATACTTCCCATTCCGAGTATGGTTCCTCACCGCCAGTTGTTTCTAATATCATTGTCACAGTCCTCGGGTCCCAAATCGATGGAATATCTTCCTTATCACCACCCGCTGTAATCCATAATTTTTCAAACTCCTTTTCAATCCCTTCTTCTTTAACAATTTCTTTAATCATTTCGTCGGTAGATTGCGCCAATCTATGCAATCGCCGAACTTGCACACTGGGTATCAAACTAGATAGTCTTGTAATACCCATTCCTCCATCCCGAGTGCTGGAATAT
>NW_009266120.1:0-382 GCF_000687185.1 Egretta garzetta | reverse complement strand
GCCGCTCCTGCTCCTGCCACTGCTCCTGATCCTCCTGCTCCTGACACCTGCACCGTGTTATACTGTTTGGCATGGGAGAGAAGGAGCCAGGCTCCAGCTTCTGCCTTTTCGGGTGGGTCCACCCTCCCGACAGCTGGGCTGAGCTCCAGGGACCTTTGGGAAATAGGTCTCAGCGTTCACATCAGAAAATGACTGAACAGCAGAGCCCCACGCTCCTTCCCAGGAAGGAACGCGGAGAGTGACCCCGCAGTGGCTCAGCGCCTCCAAGGGACTTAAGCCTGACTTTGAGATCCGTTGGTCACCAGCCACGTTCCCCTCGCATTCTGGACGGCTACCACCAGCTCATATGGACAGCAGCGATTGGACAGGGTGCTAGATAATC
>NW_009266119.1:0-382 GCF_000687185.1 Egretta garzetta | reverse complement strand
AGAAGGGGTCAGTTCAATCAGGACATGTGGAAATATGTGAGAGAGTGCGGAGAGTCAACACATAGTACACCAGGCAGAGCAGTGCCGTGGATGTGACAGGGGACATCAGTGTTTCTGCTCCTGTGTGTAGTGCACGGGCTGGAAATGTCCGTGTTGGCATCATGGGAAAGCCTTGTCTATGGATGAAAACTGCCCAATGCATTGCAGCCGGTGGAAAGCGTGCTCTTATTTCCTTTAAATGTTGATAACGGTTCCTCATCTTCCCAGGCAGGGCTCAGTACCTAGGCACGGCTCTGTCATGCAGGGCTTGTACAGCTGGGCCCAGAGGGTTCTCTGCAATCCAAATGGTGTGTTTCAGTCCACTGCCTCCTGTGCTCCTGCC
>NW_009266118.1:0-381 GCF_000687185.1 Egretta garzetta | reverse complement strand
CATTTTTTCATGGGTTGATTATGAGCCATGATTTGTTTCTTTTTTGCCTAGAAGAAGAGAACTTTTTAATGTTTCACTCCTGTCCTGCCAACCACAGACTCTGGGCTCTGGTCAGCAACGCTTTCAAGTTTCGCACCTATCAGAAAGTCTTCTGATTTCCATGCCAGCTTTGCTTGAAGCCCATCTCTGAAGGTTGCAGTCTCCAAAATCTAGCTACTGTTAAGTGGAAGAAGCGTATCCGATTCTGTCATTCACAAGCTGGGAACACAGAACTACTCATCCACTCCCATTTGCCTGTGAGCTACCACAAAACATGATGAGACTGTCACGGCTCCAAGTCTAACATCTCTGTTAAGCTCAGCTAGCACGGCACAGAGGAGG
>NW_009266117.1:0-382 GCF_000687185.1 Egretta garzetta | reverse complement strand
TTCCATGTTGGCAAAGTCTCCGATTCATTTTCCAATAAACAGTGAGTCTTCTGTAAGCCAAAAGGTGTGACATAGCCTTTGCCTCAGCTGGGTCTATGATCCTTCCTTCCAGGGGCCACCTATGAGTCATCAGGAGGGGCATGAAAGGACAACACTTCCCAGAGAGCTGTGTCTGGCAATACAGTAAATAAGGTGTTGCCGTTGCTCTTGGAAGAGCACAGACCTGTTCTAGGTTAGCAAGACAAGAGCTGAGGACTTGCCAGGCTTTTTCTAGGCTACTTTTGGCTTGAACTTATTTCAGCTTGATCTTAGCTGTAGCAGCTGTAGCAACACTTTGCCCAGCAGACAGATGACCAATGTCTAACTTATCCTAGCTGTAACA
>NW_009266116.1:0-382 GCF_000687185.1 Egretta garzetta | reverse complement strand
CAACGATCCAAGTCAAGACTTGGCAAACCCCTTCACCGCTGGATTTCCCTTTTCCGGCCAAAAAGGCGCCGTTGTGGAAGCCTGCTGCTGACAGAGCGCTGACAGAGCAGCGCCCAGGAGGGACACGACTTCTGTCCACACCGTTCAACACTGCCGGCAGATCTGCCCCAAAGGAGGGAAGAGCTCTAGGAGCACCTTCCGAAAGGGAATGAAAAGAATCCGGGGAGGTAAAGAGGTCGAGCAGATGAAGACGACTGCTTCTCAGCAGTCTTTCTGGTGTGGACCTTGCTCTCTCTGTGGCTGAGAAAGCAGGCCTGTTCTCCCGTGCGGTCATAGCCATCTCGCTTTGGGGTGTTTTTCCGCAGAGCTGGGAAGCGCCAGG
>NW_009266115.1:0-382 GCF_000687185.1 Egretta garzetta | reverse complement strand
AGAAAGGCGTTGCTTTCCAGCCCCGGGCCTCGGTCCCTGCTCCTGCAAGTTAAATTCCCTTTGCTTAGCGCTCAGAAAGCTTTCGTGGCTTTAGCATCCCTCCAAAGAAAGATCTCCAGGCGCTATAACGTCTCAGGCTTGTGGGGGCATTGGCCCCTTGGGGAGCAGAGGGGTGGAGCCTGTTCTCATAACTTCCAGATCTCCGTTAGGTTCCCCACCGCTATGGGTGTTTGGCTGACCTGAGGCACTTCCCTCCCTCCCGCCCTCTTTCAGGTCGCCAGCCAGGCTTCTGCATGATGTGCATCATGGAAGAGCACGTTACCGAGGTCCTGTGTTCCTCAGACAGCGCCATCCAGCCCTGGGCTGTTGTCAATGCCCTCCC
>NW_009266114.1:0-382 GCF_000687185.1 Egretta garzetta | reverse complement strand
AGCCCCCCAAAGGGACACGAGGAGGGGATGTGACACCAGGAGGGCACATGGTGGCACCTGTATGGTGTCCCTTGGCCTGGAGGGGACCTGGGACCCCCCCATGGGGACACCAGGAGGGGACACGGTGGCCCTGGGGGGACCCAGGGCCACACCCCCCCCACGGTGGCACGCGGTGGCACCCGTGTCCTGCTGGTGCCCCTTGTCCCCATGTCTGCCCTGGTGTCCCCGAGCGCTGTCACCCCCATGTCCCCAAGAGCTGCCACCCCCCCGCTGTCCCCAAGCCCAGTCCCCCCGTGCCACCAAGCCCAGTGTCCCCCTCCGGTGTCCCCAAGGACTGTCTTGCCCACCTGGTGTCCCCAAGCCCAGGGTCCCTCAGTGTCCC
>NW_009266113.1:0-381 GCF_000687185.1 Egretta garzetta | reverse complement strand
TCATCCCAAATGAAACAAAAACACCTGGTAAGATGCTTAAGCAGAAAGAGAACTTCCTCCAATAAATCTCTGCCCCTCCACACTGGGAACTGTGGTATTCATTTATGCTCTGAATTGCTAGGCGCCATGGAGCATGAACTGGTGCTGCACCAGCTGCGGTGCAACGGTGTGCTGGAAGGCATCAGAATTTGCAGGAAAGGTTTTCCCAGCAGAGTCCTCTATGCTGACTTCAAACAGAGGTAAGAGCACTGCACCTCTCGGCATCCTTAAAAGCAATGTTGGTGAATTCATAGAGGTTCATTCAGGCTGGGCTCTGTTGTCAAAAATAGCTACATATGAGCTGGTGGGGTTCAGTAGCTAGTGTGCATTGGCTGGGGTAAA
>NW_009266112.1:0-381 GCF_000687185.1 Egretta garzetta | reverse complement strand
CATATTTTCTTGAAATGCTGTCAAGAAAGTGGTTTCTTACCAAAAAAGATTTTCTTCCTGAAGCAGGAGACAGAAGACATTGTGGAAGCTCTGACAAAGGTCTCAATGCTCAGTAAATAAGATGAGGAACTCCCACCTTGGAGAAACAAGGATCATTGCAGAACACGCTCAGGTACAGTGTCCTTAGGGATCACTTTCAGATTTGCACTTCCACAGATGCAGTCTCAATGGCTGCTAAGGCTTTCAGCTCCTGTTTATTTTGGTGGGGACTGAGAATTTTGAGTCTGGCAGAGTTCCCTTCCCTGAAGGCTGTGATAAGCAGACATAAACACATACAGAAATGGCCATAGGATTCCAACGCCTACCTCTGTCTACAGTATC
>NW_009266111.1:0-381 GCF_000687185.1 Egretta garzetta | reverse complement strand
GCGATGATATTCATCTTCATTCCTCACCACCGTGTCTTAGCCTGGGAGAACGGCGCCGGTCCCGGGCTGCGCCTTTGTAAAGGATGAGGGAGCACAGGATGGTTCAGGAGGAGATTGCTTCATAAGACAGGAGCTGGGCCGATAATGCCGGCTAAAGTCAGGCCCTCGGGGACCTCTGACAATTTTAAGATCCAATCAACTTTAAAAGATCGCCGTCTGAGGCAGGCGGCCAGCCTCGGAACAGAAAACAAGCGATCTTCTTTTATTTACAGG
The DNA here is from genome assembly GCF_000687185.1 of Egretta garzetta. Lineage (NCBI taxonomy): Eukaryota > Metazoa > Chordata > Aves > Pelecaniformes > Ardeidae > Egretta > Egretta garzetta. The sequence goes on along the minus strand of NW_009266111.1, from coordinate 108 downwards.
GCGAAGAAAAGAAAAAGGCGCGTTCTCCCCATCCGCACCCACGTACTGAAATATTAATGGTGTTTGTGCGCTTTGCTGCGTGAGCATCACCGCGCCAGAGCTCCGGCT
>NW_009266110.1:0-380 GCF_000687185.1 Egretta garzetta | reverse complement strand
CACAGAGTATGCTTTGTCGTGCATCGAGGGATCCTCTCGGTTGGAAAGCTGTGTGCCTGTCTGGGTCCGGACAGAATTATCCGACATAGCTCAGTGACTACTCTCCACTTTGTAGGGCACACCTTTTCTTTTTCCTCGGTAAGCGCAACACTGTGATGCAAGTAGTCAGGAGGGAATGTGGTAGTGACAAGACATAGGCCCTAGCTTCCCAGGAGAGGTCAGGGCAATCTATCCTAACCATAGCATTCCCAAAGGGAGGAAGACAGTGCAGCAGGCTGCCTTGTCATAGAACCATGTTATCGTCCCATCACAGAATGGTTTGGCTTGGAAGAGACCGTGAGAGATCACCCAGTCCAACCCTCCGGCCATGGGCAGGGATA
>NW_009266109.1:0-381 GCF_000687185.1 Egretta garzetta | reverse complement strand
AGAGTAGGTTTCAAGAGAAGGCATTGTTATCAGAGAGTCTTGACTGCACGTAATGAGGGTGATTAATTTTCTTTGCAGAAACACTATCAGAAGGCCTGGGATGAGGCCAAGGCGAAAAGCTATGACCTAAGAGCTGATGCCATTCCCATCAAGCACGCCAAGGCTTCCAGAGACATTGCTAGTGAGGTACAGTCTTCTCTTAATGTGGTTCCTGTGACTGTCTCTTCCTGTGTCCAGCTCAGCAGAACTGAGTGACGTTCAGTTCAAAGGGTTGACGACTTAGGAATTTGAAAGCCTTTTGTTTGTTAGTTGCATTCAGGTGAGCAATGTGCGGCTGCTTACGTTGTTTCTGCATTTCTAGTACAAGTACAAAGAAACGCA
>NW_009266108.1:0-380 GCF_000687185.1 Egretta garzetta | reverse complement strand
CAGCACAAACCATTCCGTAGCAGTGGCAGGTTGGTGCGCACGCCTGATGCGCTGGGCCGGCGTTTGCTTTGCTGCTCTTTGCCTTCAAGCTCTCAACAAGCTCACTGCACTCTGCAGCGTGCAAGGAGTACGCACGGCTCGTCATTAGCTGCCGCCACGCGGTGGGTAACGTAGGCGAGAGCCCTCCCAGCCACACTGCTGAAGAAACACAGAAGCCGTCCTCATAAAAACTTGTAGGAATTAAAAAACCCAAATGCACAACAGTCATGCTGACAGTGTTACAAACAGAACAAAACTGGTACGGGACGTGATGTGGAAGAGTAAAACAGTGCGGAAGGGTTACAGCGAAAGGGACTACAGTTAAAATGCGGTGTTTCGAG
>NW_009266107.1:0-381 GCF_000687185.1 Egretta garzetta | reverse complement strand
AACCGTCCGGAATCCATCGGTCAGGCCCAGGTGAGCAGCGCGCTTCTTGCCAACTACCATTAAATGCCCGGGAAGAGATTCACCACAATCTTCCGCTTCAGATAACCCGATAACTGGCTCCTTAGGCGTGACTAGGAAAAGCGTGGGAGCTTGGGGTGAAAGATCACGGAACGCAAGGCACTCCTCGTCCTCGCCGATGACCTTTCCGAAGACAGCAGCGGCGCCACTGGGCCGGGCGGCCCTGCGCCCCAATCATCTCGTCAGCCACGACCTGATCTGACGATCTGATCTATCTACACCTATACATTATATACGTACAAATGCATCATCTGTGAGACCCCACCTGGGGCCCTGTGTCCAGCTCGGGGGTCCCCAGCACAG
>NW_009266106.1:0-381 GCF_000687185.1 Egretta garzetta | reverse complement strand
TTTGCAAGGTGAACTAAAATAGTGGCAAGACTGGACAGGGAGGGTGTGACTCAAAAAAGGCCTACTTTCAGCAGGGATTCAGAAGGCATCTTACTATCACTAAGATCTTCAAAAACCCTGCTCAGCTGACATCTAGAGCTACAGGCAACCAAGTTCATGCCAGAAGCAACCTCTTGCTTCTGACACTATTGAGCTTTTTGATAGCATCTTAACTAATGCCCAAATCCTGTCTGGACAGGATTGAACCTTGATGTTCTCCCACTTGTCTCCAAGGTCCCAAACCAATAGGTGTTTTCTAGGTATACTCTGTATATGGGCATAACTTCATGGCCAGGCCTCATACAGAAGACCACTGGTGAGAAGGCGATTTTGTGTTTATCA
>NW_009266105.1:0-381 GCF_000687185.1 Egretta garzetta | reverse complement strand
CAAAAAAACAAACAAAAAACCACCCAGACTTCATGGATCCCCATCTCTAGCAAAATAAAGGGTGAAAACACCAGCTCACTTCCAATCGCTCCCCCTCCAGCAAATACTGCACTATATTTTTTTAACCTTGGATTCTCTCAACTTCGGAGAGCAGAGCCTCATCAGGCGAAGCACCGCTCAGATGGGTAGCGAAAGACAGCCCAAGCCCTGCGGCAGCTTACAGTCCAGAGGGGTGCTGAGGACCCATCAGATACGCTGCTCCTGCCGCAGCTGAGCACGGTTAAAAGGTTAATGCCTCAAGCTGCTGGTACTCCCCACCACTGCTCCACTCTGCCGTTCCCTCGAATCTACCATGAACCTTGCTTGTTCCCTCACCAACTG
>NW_009266104.1:0-380 GCF_000687185.1 Egretta garzetta | reverse complement strand
GGGGAGCAAGCCGGAGCTGGAGCAGGGCGCTGGGAGGAAGCATAGCAGCACCAGCAGCAGAGCTGAAGCACTCACCACACACCTGACCTGGCAAGAAACTGATACGGCTCGGGGGTTAGTGGCAGACACGGGGGCTCTGAAAATGTTTATTGCAAAGGGTTGCTGCAGGTAACACGGGGAAGGAGCACGGTCCTTTTTGGCAGGGGCTTCTCTACTCCTCGCCCTCCTCTTCGTCTTCGTAGGAGTCCAGGCCCACCTCCTCGTAATCCTTCTCCAGAGCGGCCATGTCTTCCCGCGCCTCGGAGAACTCCCCTTCCTCCATGCCCTCGCCCACGTACCAGTGCACGAAGGCTCGCTTGGCGTACATCAGGTCAAACTTG
>NW_009266103.1:0-379 GCF_000687185.1 Egretta garzetta | reverse complement strand
CAGGCCGCGGGCTGCAAGATTCTGGACTAGCTCCGTTTTCTGGGACTCAGAGAATGGGACTGATTGCGCTAACAAAATATCGTCCATATAGTGGTATATCAGAGTCTCTTTCCATCTTTGGCGTAAAGGTTGTAGCGCATCATCCACATATATTTGACAGAGGGTGGGCGAATTACGCATTCCCTGAGGTAACACAGTCCATTCAAACCGCTGATCAGGTCGTTCACGGTTCAAAGAAGGCAGGGTAAATGCGAAACGCTGTTTATCATTCTCGTGCAGTGCGATGGTGAAGAAACAGTCCTTCAAGTCCACGATGAGAAGATGCCAGCCTTCTGGTATCATAGCTGGGTTGGGCAATCCTGGCTGTAGCGCCCCCATG
>NW_009266102.1:0-380 GCF_000687185.1 Egretta garzetta | reverse complement strand
CAGCAGTGCTGCAGCAGCCCTTGTCTCATCCCCGTCCCCCCGCAGTACAAGCACCAGGTAGAAGACACCAAGAAGGAGAAGAGAACCCGCATCCCCTACAAACCCAACTACAGCCTCAACCTCTGGAGCATCATGAAGAACTGCATCGGGAAGGAGTTGTCCAAGATCCCCATGCCGGTGAGCGGGGACGCAGCCGGCGGGTGGGCACGGGGCACCCCAGGGCCACCTCACCACCCCCCCCTCTTACCTCTCGCTCCCTTCCAGGTGAACTTCAACGAGCCCCTGTCCATGCTGCAGCGCCTGACGGAGGACCTGGAGTACCACGAGCTGCTCGACCGGGCGGCCAAGTGCGAGAGCTCGCTGGAGCAGCTCTGCTACGT
>NW_009266101.1:0-380 GCF_000687185.1 Egretta garzetta | reverse complement strand
CCTCTGGATGCCAGTGGGAAGAATAATACTCCCAAGTTTCTTTGCTCTCGCCTGGGGGCTGGTGCAGCTCTCATAGAACATGACCGCACCATTCAGCCTGAGGAATGTAAAACCCCGCGTTCATTTGCATTTCCATTTCACTGCTCTGGCTGGGATGGAGTTCATTTTCTTCAGAACAGCCCGTAAAGCACCGTGGTTTGGATTTGTGCCGAGAACACTCCCGATAACGCACCAGTGGTTTGGCTATTGGTGAGCGGTGCTTGCACAGCACGGAGGCGTTCTCTGTTTCTTACCGAGAACCCCCCTACCTCCCTCCCAAGTGAGCAGGCTGAGGGTGGGCAAGGAGATGGGAGGGGACACAGCGGGGACAGCTGACCCCA
>NW_009266100.1:0-380 GCF_000687185.1 Egretta garzetta | reverse complement strand
TCTGACAAGAGAAATATGTATATTTGAGAAATGTATATTTGAAAAATCACTTTATCAGTCCTAATAGTCTTGAAAAATGTGGGGAGGTATTAATATGGAAAATGATATCAGGTCAAAAGCCAGTTTCCATGGTATGAAGTCAGTGTTAAATTTAGAAAGTACTTTTTTTTTTTTAATGTATTAGGAGCAGTTTGTGTGTCAATATATTCAGAGGATACAGTATAAGATTCTTCTGATCCACCAAAACTCCTTAGAGCCTTTTGAAGGAGATGATGGCTACAATATACTGCTTTCTGAGCATACAACTGAACCCAAAATCACCTCTGTGGGCTCAAGGCCCAAGTTTCTTCTCATTTATACTGTTTGGAAGACTCAAACAT
>NW_009266099.1:0-380 GCF_000687185.1 Egretta garzetta | reverse complement strand
TTTGAACCTTGGGTAGCAACTCTATTAAGCACATCATTCTCTTTCAGTTCTTGTAGTGTCCTGCAGTTCCCCACATTGTTATCTTGTGTGAGACACTGGCCCACAAACCTTAAATACTGATGTGTTGGAGTTTCAGTCCGTAGGGACCTTGAGACACATAGGGACTTGGTCAACAGAAACCTTCTAAAGTTGTACAGTGAAGGGGGCAAGGTCTGCCCTGGGGCAGATTAAGGTTGTCCATCAGGACAGTCTGGGACATGACTGGCTGAAAATTTTTCTGAGGAGAAGTTTGTGGAAGATCAGATGGATGCCATGTGAGCCTGGGGGTTTCCCATTTTGAAAGGAAGATGGAGAAACTGGAGAAGGTCCAGAGGAAGTCT
>NW_009266098.1:0-380 GCF_000687185.1 Egretta garzetta | reverse complement strand
CAGGCACACACACACCCAGCCCCACGCGGCTCGTCACCCCTGTATTCCTCGGGGACACGGGGGTGGCCGGGTGTCCCCGTGGGGAGGACGGGGGGCCCTAGGTGGGGATGACACCGGTGGCCAGGAGGATGATGAGGATGAGGATGATGGCGCCCACGAGGCCGAGGATGACGAGCAGCTTCACGTTCTTCCACCAGTAGCGCCGGGCCATCTTCTGGGAGGTCGTCTTGAAGTGCTCCGACTGTGGGGACACCGCTCAGGGGGGGGACACAGGGACAGCCCTGCCATCCCGGGGACCCCACTGCCACCCCAGGGACACTGCTGTGACCTCAGGGACCCCAGCTGCCACCCTGGGGACCCCCCACTGCCACCCTGGGGGA
>NW_009266097.1:0-380 GCF_000687185.1 Egretta garzetta | reverse complement strand
AGAAAGCAAATGTCACTCCTATCTTCAAGAAGGAGAATCTGGACAATCACAGGCTGGTCGGTCTCACCTTGATCTGTGGGAAGGTGATTGAGCAAATAATCCTGGAAACCACTTCCAGACATGTGAAGGAATAGTCACTATGGATTTCTGCAGAAGAAATCATGCCTAACCAACCTGACAGACTTCTAAAATGAGATGACTGGCTCGGTGAACAAGGGGAGAGGAATGGATAGGGCTTATCTTGGCTCCTACAAGACTCTCATTGGCAAAGTGATGGAGTAAGGACTACAGAAGTGACAGTGATGTGGACTGAGAAAGGGCTGAACAGCTGGGCTCAGATGGCTGTGGTCAGCAGCACAAAGTCCAGCTGGAGGCCAGTC
>NW_009266096.1:0-379 GCF_000687185.1 Egretta garzetta | reverse complement strand
TAACATGTCCTTAGCATGTCCTTAAAGGGGCCTAAATGCATTCTTAGTGTGTCATTAGCATATCCTTAACGGGGCCTTAGCATGTGCTTAATATGGCCTAAACACGTCCTTAACGTGTCCTTAACATGTCCTAAATATGTCCTTAACATATCCTTAGTGTCCTTAACGGGGCCTTAACATGGCCTTAGTGTGTCTGTAATGGGGCCTTAACATGTCCTTAACATGTCTTTAGCATGTCCTTAATGGGTCGTTCACATGTCCTTAGTGTATCCTTAATCAGGCCTTAACGTGTCCTTCATGTTTCCTTAGTGTGTACTTAACATGTCCTTAACGTGTCCTTAGCGTATCTTTATTGGGGCCTTAACATGGCCTTAGTGTG
>NW_009266095.1:0-379 GCF_000687185.1 Egretta garzetta | reverse complement strand
CCCATTGGACACCAGGAAGAGAGCTTTGAACTCCAGAATGTTTGGTCCAGTGGAACCAAAGGGTACCATGAGCTTAACCCCTAAAACATTGAGAACACAAGGAGAAAAGGCTCTTTCAAAGACCTTGGACATTGTCTTGGAAGGAGCTCTGGAGGAAATGCCCAGCCTTCAGGCACTAAACCTGGGAGATGTCCTTTGATTTGAAGAGTTGTTATCTGAAAGGCCACCCTTGACAGAGTGTTGTGCAAGAGTGAGGCACAGTAGGATAAATGCTCAAGACAAGTTTTATGAACGCAGCAAAATATCTGTAAGCAGGATTATCACAAGAGATGAAAAAGAGGACTGGTGGCCTAACATAAACTCTGGGAAATGTGAGAAG
>NW_009266094.1:0-379 GCF_000687185.1 Egretta garzetta | reverse complement strand
CCAGCCACACAGCCCCTGGCCTCTGTCATTGCATGGGATTGGTGCACCTCAAGGGCAGGACTTCAGATTTGTCTTTATTGCACATCATGGTGTTACTTTTTGCCCACCCCACTGGATAGTTTTTCAGCTTTGGGATGGCAGGCCTCCCCTCCAGTGTAGTGTCTGCTCTCCTCAATAAAGCGTCATCTACAAATGCTCTGAAAAAGCACTCTCTCATCTCCTTGGGGTCATTAAAACCACATTAAACAGGGCTGGGGGCAGGACAGAGCCCTGCAGTACCCTGCTATCTACAGGCCTCCAGGCAGAGTACCACGCATTGATCACGTCCTTCATTATCCATCTGGTCATTTACCCATCTACTTATCCACACATGCAAACC
>NW_009266093.1:0-379 GCF_000687185.1 Egretta garzetta | reverse complement strand
GAAATTCATGCACTCTAGGACCTTGGTATTTCCCTGCTTGAAGGTCAATCATTGGTGTGCTGTCACAGAAAAAGTGATTAATTATGTTTGATCCACATAAAGGCACATGAAAATATACCACTGATAGAGAAAGACTGAGGACAGCCCCACCAATCCAGGCAGTAATCACCAGCAGGCTGCAGACTTGAGAATTCAAAGTGGCCACATAGTGTAGCAGTTTGCAGATGGCCACATACCTGTCAAAGGACATTACAGCTAACAGGAGAAACTCCTACCTAGCATGAAGAAGAGAAAAGTTTGAGTGAGACAACCCCTTGAAGAAATTGTGGGTTTTTTTCTAAACCTACCATCTTTCAGTATAAAACCATTGCCCCTTGCG
>NW_009266092.1:0-379 GCF_000687185.1 Egretta garzetta | reverse complement strand
CCCCCCCGCTCCCTCATCCCTAGATGGGCACCAACAAGTTTGCCAGCCAGCAGGGCATGACGGCATATGGGACACGGCGGCACCTCTACGATCCCAAGCTGGGGACAGACCAGCCCCTGGACCAGGCCACCATCAGCCTCCAGATGGGCACCAACAAGGGTGCCAGCCAGGTGGGGACAGGGCGAGCACTGTCCCCAGGGGCACCAGCCGGGGGGGTGGAGGGGGGACCCCAACACTGCCATCCCTGCAGGGCCCCCCACTGTGTTGGGCCAGCCATGGGGACACTGATGTCCCTAGGGGACCCCGGTGTCCTGGGTCAGCCAGGTGAAGGGACTTGGGGACACGTCACACTGGAAGGAGGGGGTCAGGGAGACTCCAT
>NW_009266091.1:0-379 GCF_000687185.1 Egretta garzetta | reverse complement strand
GCTGCCACCTGCAGCCCTGGCAGCAATAAAAAGGGGGGAGAGCAGGCACATCGGCAGAGCCCTGCAAGGAGCGCATCCCTGGGTACGCCAGCTGCCTGCCCGCTTCAGAGATGGTGCAAGCAGCTCCCTTCCTCCTGCTGCTCGGCCTGGCCCTGCTGGCTCCCGGCCTCTCTGCGAGAAAGGTACCGTCAGGGCTGGGGTACATGGGGCCGGGTGGGCAGGGGGGCCGCGGCTCCTGGGGGTGCCCGCTCCTGGCCCCGGCTCTGCAGCAGCACCGACGCTGATTCCCCTCCACTCCAGTGCGTGCTGACCGGGTTCTGGGTCAACGACCTGGGCTCCAACATGACCATCGCAGCCGTGAACGCAAAAGGTGAATTCA
>NW_009266090.1:0-379 GCF_000687185.1 Egretta garzetta | reverse complement strand
CACGCGGGACTTTCCAGTGGCCAAGAAGGGCACAGCCCCATCAACAGTGGGAAAACTGCGTTGGGTTGCTCGGAAAGCGTCCCCTCCAAGAGTCCGACCTGCTGGTGACTATTAACACGCGGCAGATGGATGATGGTTCTCTTGAGGCAGCACTCGCTACCAAACCCAGCCTGCGAGCGAGAACATTTGCAGGATCTCATCCCACCACGGGGCTGAGCGTACAGGCAGCTACCACCTCTCCCGCGCAGACGGTGGGACGAAGGCAACCTGGCACCCGGCCGCGCTCACAACTTCATCATCCTCGCCCTGTCCGGGGCCATAAATCACAGCAGTGAAACACTTAGCAGGGCAAGAGCTGCAGCAGAGCACTCGCCCCGGG
>NW_009266089.1:0-379 GCF_000687185.1 Egretta garzetta | reverse complement strand
TAGTGCCGCCACGTCCCCAACAGGGTCCCCAGCGCCATCCTGGCATGGCCACACCAGGGTTCCCAGCACCACCACGTCCCCACCAGGGTCCCCAGTGCTGTCCCCTCATGGCCACGCCAGGGTCCCCAGTGCCGCCATGTCCCCAACAGAGTCCCCAGAGCCATCCCAGAATGGCCATGCCAGGGTCCCCAGTGCCACCACGTCCCCAACAGGGTCCCCAGCGCCGCCACGTCCCCTCATGGCCAAGCCAGGGCCCCCAGTGCCACCACGTCCCCACCCAGCTCCCACTTGCCATCCCATCATGGCCACACCAGGGTCCCCAGTGCCATCCCCTCATGGCCGCACCAGGGTCCCCATCACCACCACGTCCCCACCCCGT
>NW_009266088.1:0-379 GCF_000687185.1 Egretta garzetta | reverse complement strand
GGAAGGAGGATTCTTGATAATTCATATTCCAGGATGGTCCTGCTCCCAGCCCCAGCAGGGTTCTCATATTTAATTAAAAACTGTAAAATATTTACACCTATTAAGTGCAGTGATTTCTCTCCCTCCCCAAGCCCTCTCCCCATTTGAGAGCGAGGGAGATGGAGCAGGGCAATGATATTTGTGCGGGATCCTTCACAAACAGTGAAGTAATTAACAGCCTGGGAGTTTACGGCCAGGGTTGGGTTTTTTTCCCAGTAGATGTTTCCATCACCGTAACCGCTGCGGCAGCTCCCAACTTTAATGCAAAGCACAAAGCAAAGGGAGGCTTTATGCGGTGCTGAAAGTGTTGGGGCTTTGCAGGGGAGCTCTGTGCAGCCTT
>NW_009266087.1:0-378 GCF_000687185.1 Egretta garzetta | reverse complement strand
GTGGGTGGCCTGGGGCACAAAGCTGTCCCTGCGGGTGTCTCAGCTGAGCGTCCCAAACCCTCAGTAGCCCAAGGCATGAGCCCAGAAGGGGCTGGGCTAGGACTTCCCATCAGAGGCCACTCCAAGTCAAGCTGCAGCCAGGACAGGGCCGTGGGAAGTGAGGAGTGCCCTGCTTGCCAGCTCTGCCCGTCCAGGCAGCGATGGTCGTGCAGCAGGGAAGACAGCATGGCTCTTCCTCGACCTCATGCTGGTCCTTCCTACTGTCTCTTCTTGTGCGCACCCAACTGAGAGCGATGGAGTCCTTCAAGGTGAGGGACATAGCAGGTGAACCTGTGGATATGGAAGGGTTGCAGAAGAGCCCATAGATTGGCCTAAAAT
>NW_009266086.1:0-373 GCF_000687185.1 Egretta garzetta | reverse complement strand
TCAGGGTCAGGTAAAAGCTCCGTCGGTATTCTGTGTGGCTGCAGCTCTCCATCATTTCTCTGATTTTCCTCACGCTTATCCTGGGGACCTGAAAACGAAACGATCAAAAAATGAAAAAAAAAAACCATCTAAAAAGTAAATAATCAACCCCAAACCAAACCCAAACTACAAGCAGAGGCCACGGGGCCTGGAGCACCTTGCAGGAGATTGGCGTAAGCACTGCCAAAACCAGGGTAGATATTCTGATTTGTTTCTTTATTTGTTCCTTTATTATGTTGGTTTCTTTGATTCTTTGGTTTAAATTCGAGGGTATAAAGGACACCCCAAACAAATACATTTGTGGTTTTGAAAAAAAAAAAAAAAAAAAAAAAAA
>NW_009266085.1:0-378 GCF_000687185.1 Egretta garzetta | reverse complement strand
GTATTTACCGACAGAGAATTACAGAATACAGGCTCTTAGAGGAAAGCATGCTTAAATAACACACCATTGCTCGCACAACGCATACAAATGCCCGCTTTGGGTCTCTGAATGCGAACAGCTGATACCATAACACTCTGCAGAGCACCCGACGACTGTCTCCACAGGACTATTGCTGCCAACTCTTGATGAAACCGCTCATGGAGTATTTTCTCCCCATTGTGCCTTGCAGATGCTTCCATTTGTAATTTGACGGAGACAAGCATCTGCGCCTCTGCGAACAACGTTCTTCAGTAATGCCCCGTTTATTGCCAGATCTCCTTTCTCCACCGGTACCGGCTGTGCTTACCCTTGTTTGTCAGAAGGGCAAACTGCAGCCCA
>NW_009266084.1:0-378 GCF_000687185.1 Egretta garzetta | reverse complement strand
GCAATTTTTACAAGCCTCCTGTTTCCAGGACCGCTGCCCTTGGTCAGGTCTTGATGCGTTCACCAGGAGCTAGGAGTGCTTGGTACAAATGTAAATCCATCCATTTTTGTATGAATGAAAATGTCTGTCTCAAAAAACAAACTCTGCTCAAAGACGTCTGTTAAGATGTGGCTGCTGGTTCCGTAAATCATTTTGCTGGGAAGATTCAGTCAACCTGATAGAAAATGAAAATTAGAGCTGGGATCCCTCTTGCAGCTTTGCGCACTGGCGCTGCAAGGAGCATCTCCGCATCCGAGATAGTCCTTCAGACTCACCTGGACCATAAGGGAAGGAAAGGGGGCTCCTGGGACGTGACTCCCCTCGGCCCCAGGGAGACGC
>NW_009266083.1:0-378 GCF_000687185.1 Egretta garzetta | reverse complement strand
CATGGGTCCCCCTCTGCCTTGGGGACCCCAAGGTCCCACCCCAGGGGACCTCCTGGGTGCAGCACAGGCGCCCCGGCCCCTCCTGCCGTCGCCCCTTGCTGGAGGCTGTCTCCCTCCCAGCTCTTTTCCACGTTCCCGTCCCCTTCCCTATAATTTTCCCTCCCCTGGTACAGTAGCAAAGGAGAGCAATTTCTGGCAAAAGCCGTCAGGGTTTCTGCGGAGCCGTGCGAGGGCAGGGCCGGTGCCACCACCCCGGGGACCCCCAGTGGCGTCTTCTGCTGATGAGGGAAACTGAGGCAGAGATGAGTGGGGCACGGTGCCGGGGGGGTGAGTGGGAGGCCCTGGCTGCTCCCCTCTCCGGCAGCCCCGGGGAGCCCC
>NW_009266082.1:0-378 GCF_000687185.1 Egretta garzetta | reverse complement strand
AAATGTCCTGTTCTTGTGCTGCTTTGTCTAACGGACCAGTGTCTGAAAGAGTCTTGAAGGTCTGTCGTCCCAGGTACACAGCCGCAAAAAGTCAGGGTTACAAGCAGCCCTGAGTAGGTGATTAGTCTGTCTCTGCCCCCCCCTAGTCTGTCTCCGCCCCCCAGCTAAGATCAGCTAAGCTCAGGTCACTTTTTAGCACCTTTGGAGAATTTCAGTAGTTTAAATGATGAGAGCGATTCCACACTATCCCCAGGTGATCGGTCCCCAGATGCACTACCCTTCCTGCTGGAAGCTTCCCTTGGGATCCACCTGAAGCTTTCACGGTGCAGTTTAAACCTGTTGCTCCTCCCGTCCCCGTGACAGAGAGATCCTTTCCTT
>NW_009266081.1:0-378 GCF_000687185.1 Egretta garzetta | reverse complement strand
GGGCAACTGGACCAGAAGGCACAAAACAAAATCCCATCAGCTAGTGTTTGGTTTGGGGTAACTTCAGAATGACAATTATGAAAAACTCCTTGATATCTAGATAGCTCAGTTCATTTAACCTGAGATGACCTTGTGTTCCTATTTATCTACTGCTGTAGGGGAGGATTGTATTGTGCAGAGGCCAGGGCAGACCTTCTATCTCCCAGTGGCATCCTCAGGCAGCACCAAGCAGAGAGCGTGACACAAACTTGCAAATGGTCTTCCAGGAGAGAGGAAGTTTTGGGGGTTTCTAGGAGAAACTATACAGATTTTGCTAAGATCAATCTCTCCTAACATTATGATGCATTTTCCTCTTTGAACAGGTCCCCATGCCTAGAG
>NW_009266080.1:0-378 GCF_000687185.1 Egretta garzetta | reverse complement strand
CAAGCGCCAAGAGGTGGAAGCGGCAGTGTGGCGCCAATACCATGCCGAGAGAGCGGGGCGGCACATGGAGCGAGGCCAGGTAGGGCATGAGGCTTGGGAGCAGCCCCAGCTGCCCAGGTGGCAGTGCTTTAGGAGAGTCTCTCCTGCCTTTGCAGAGCCCCTGCCGCCATCTCTTTGAGGACCCCTACCGCCCTCCCCACCTCCTGAGAAAGGCCTATGCCGAGAAGCTGAGCGAGGGGCTACAGGAGAAGGAGAGATGCCCGAGCCCTGCAAGGCAGAGAGCATCAGAGGGGCGGGCAGAGCTGCACCCGCCCGGGAGAGCAAGGCAAGAGTAAGTGTGTGCCGGCTGGTGCCGAGGCCGGGGAAAGCCTTGGGCGG
>NW_009266079.1:0-378 GCF_000687185.1 Egretta garzetta | reverse complement strand
GCACTCAGGGAGCTGGGGGTCAAAGAGGGTCAGGGGCGCATCCCAAACCCCCCCTTCATGGTCACTCGCTCCCCCCCCGAAGTGTTCGGGGAGCTGGGTGTCAAGGAGGGTCGGGGGGGCACCCCAAAAGCCCCCCTTTTTGGGGGGCACCCCAAACCCCCCCTTCATGGTCACCTCCATTCCCTGGAAGTGCTCGGGGAGCTGGGGGTCAAAGAGGGTCAGGGGGACACCCCAAAATGCCCCCTTCATGGGGGGGCACCCCAAACCCACCCCTTTATGGGGAGGGCACCCCAAATCCCCCCCTTCATGGTCACCTCCCCCCCTTGGAAGCACTTGAGGAGCTGGGGGTCAAAGAGGGTTGGGGGGGCACCCCAAAAC
>NW_009266078.1:0-378 GCF_000687185.1 Egretta garzetta | reverse complement strand
CCAGCCCTGCTCGACCTCTCTCCTTGTCCAGACTCTTGCAAACCCCAGATGGGATGCAGAAAGGGCTGGGTAGGTTCCAGGACCTGGTGGAGTGTTGGAGGCTGTCTCAGGCAGGAGAAATTGAAGGGTGACAGGGAAATGTGTGAGCTGACACAGGGAGGACACAGCAACCACCATAAACCCATGCATGAAACGTAAAGACTAAATTCATTTTCATTACCTCACCAACTGGGGGATCCCTGAAGCAGCAACTGGGAAGAGGCACGCAGGAAGGGATTCAAGCAGCGCAGACCTCAGTCCATGCATGTGGGTCTCTAAACCTGCTTTTTTTCACCTCGTTTTCAAGCTGTGGTGGTTTGACCCTGGCTGGATGTCAGG
>NW_009266077.1:0-378 GCF_000687185.1 Egretta garzetta | reverse complement strand
AACCTCACGATAATGGACTGGATGGAAAGGAAAGTACCCGCACCAACACCGTGCATAAAACGTACCGCTTTATTGTCCTGTCTTTCAAATCTACGCCACTGCTGAAGTACTGTGTTAGGTGCTTCTTTTCTGAACTATCAACCGTCTCGATATTCACCTCCTTTAACAGAGTTTGTGTGGTATAATGACAGGCTTTTCCTTTCTGTTACGACTCCTTGCAAAGAAGCTGTAATTTATGTACGGAAGACGATAGCTGTGGCAAAGAAGGAGGAGTTTCTGTTCAGTATTGAAGGTTCTAGTCATTCTTCACTGCCTGGAGAGCCCATTCATGAAGAGCAGGAAAACAGATGAAGGTAGTGAAGCCATCAGCACTTGAAG
>NW_009266076.1:0-375 GCF_000687185.1 Egretta garzetta | reverse complement strand
ACACTCATCATCACAGTGAGCTTGTACAGCCTGAGGTTTCCGGAGTTGCACTTCGGGTCTCTTGCAAAAATGGGTGTCACATTGGTTTGTCCTCACTCACAAGGGACCACTACCAATCCCATGAAATTTGAAATGTCACATTCGTCACCGGAGTGAGCTTGTACAGCCTGGGGTTTCCTCGGTTGCACTTTGGGCCTCTTTCAAAGATGGGTGCAACATTGGCTTCTCCTCACTCACAAAGAGACATCTACCAATGCCATGACTTTCCAAAAGGGATATTCCAAATAAATATTCATTTTCCAGTGTAACAACATTACCCCTGTTCTGCCTGCTCTACAGTGCGTTTATCATAGAATCATAGAATCATAGAATGTT
>NW_009266075.1:0-378 GCF_000687185.1 Egretta garzetta | reverse complement strand
GGAATATTTAAAGATGAGAATATTTAAAAATGCAAACATTTATTTAAAAATGCAGATATTTAAAAATGCAAATATGTAAAAATAAACACACATAAATAGATGTAGATAAATATGTAAAAATATAGATAGAGATCAATATACATTCGGATCAATATACATTAAAATCAATACCTGTAAAGATCGCTGTATGTAAATAAGCAGATAAGTAAATCTATGTAAAAGCAAAGACATGTAAATTAGTGTGTGTAGATAAATATATGTAAAAATAAATGTATGGAAATAAATACCTGTGAAAATAAATGCATCTAAATAATTATATGGAAATAAGTATGTGTAAAAATATATACATTAATACATATAAAAATAAATGTGTAAAAA
>NW_009266074.1:0-378 GCF_000687185.1 Egretta garzetta | reverse complement strand
TGGGTGGTGTGTGCCTGGCAGAATACAAAGCTGCCTGAGCAAAGGTTCACCCGTGTGACCTCGGGGATGGATGTTAAAACGCTTTAGAGGAGGACCCTGTGGTGCCAACAGCCCTTTGTGACAGGATGGCTTTTGTAATTGCTACAAAGCAGTTGACACGCTGCTTGTTGCGAGACACGGGGACTGAGTTTGCCAGCACTGAAGGATTAAACCCAAACCCCAGATGCGCTAGTGAGAGTGACCATAGGAAGACCATGGGTTTGCCTTGTTGTGAATGCTGGTGCGACAAGACGGTCCACGAGCGTTGTGGAGCCCGGTGAAGAGAAGGGCTTGAAAGCTCTGCCCGGAGAGGGACCGCTGAAGGGAAGGGAGAGGGGA
>NW_009266073.1:0-377 GCF_000687185.1 Egretta garzetta | reverse complement strand
AAAACAAAAAGGGGGAGAATTAACCCCTTTGGAGCGAATTGCAAAAGCGATATATGTGTTAAATTACTTACGGTTAACAGGAATGCGAGAGTCTCCCCCTATTGTCATTCATCATTTATCATTACAATCAGGATTGATGAGTTTTGATTCAACACCAGTAAGAGTACAATATCGAGATTTGAGAACAGGAATCTGGAAGGGTCCAGTAGAATTAAAAGTAACAGGTCGATGTTACGCTTGTGCTTTAACAGATGAAGGACCTCGGTGGATACCTAGTCGCTGGATAAAACCATGGAAGGAGGAGCGGGAGCGACAAGAGGAATGAAAGCATTGTCCCTCCTCACAATCCTTTTCTCGGTTATCCAAATCGGCTGGTC
>NW_009266072.1:0-378 GCF_000687185.1 Egretta garzetta | reverse complement strand
GAGTCCGCCATCCTCAACACCATCCACGTGCTGAGCGCGTATGCCAGCATTGGTTCGCTGGCAGGTGCCTTCAAGGAGACGGGAGCCCTCGACTTGCTGATGAAGATGCTGTGCCACACGGAGAAGCAAATCCGCCGCAGTGCTGGCAAGATGCTGAGGGCCCTGGCTTCTCATGATGCAGGTGGGGGCTGCTGCTGCTCAGTGCCACTGAGGAGGTGCTGCTGGGCAGCTGAGGGGTGCCAGTCCTTCTGTAGGTGTGGGACGCCTGGGAAGCAGTGTGTCTCGGGGCTTGTTGGCAAAAGGGGAAGAATCAGACTGGAGCTTCCAAGTGGCTTCTGGGTCATAGTTGTCTGGAGTGCTTTAAGACTTGGGAACTTC
>NW_009266071.1:0-377 GCF_000687185.1 Egretta garzetta | reverse complement strand
TATCAATACCACTGCACTGGAAAACTGCAGTGATTTTGGAGGGCTGTTTGCCTAGGTAGGATTTGTCAGCTATCATAGATCCTGTGCTCTGCACAAATATGAATTGGGGCATTATTTGTACAAATAACAGCAGCAATTTTGGTTTAAGCTGTTGATTTTATAAGTAAATGGAATTATGTAGAGATCTTTTCCAATTTATGGACTTGCTGCCTGGCTGTGGCACCCAGTGAGGACCGTGCATGGGCAGCCTTCCCCCTGCAATCACCCTCCCCTGGCTGCCTCCAAGCTGAGAACTCATGAGGATGGGAAGCAGCCAAATAATGGACATTTCCAGCTGTGAACCTGCCTTGGTCCTTGCAACATGGCATAAATTTAAT
>NW_009266070.1:0-377 GCF_000687185.1 Egretta garzetta | reverse complement strand
GGTTGCTGCTGAAATCACAACTGAAACGAGGGAGAGGATGCAGGTGGAGTCAGTGCCTTAAAATGCTGTGTAAAACTCACGGGTTTGCCAGTGTTGCTTTTTTGTGAGGCACAGTGGAGCAAGGCGTGCTGCACCCTGGGGGCTGCGCTGGCGGCTCAGCCCTGTGCAAAGAACACCACCCTACATTAACGCTGAACTGCGCACCAGCAATAAAACTAATTAAAACTAATCTCCAGCATCCAGATCAATATCCATTGGCAGCAGCTGCTGCATTTTACATTTGGTTAAGAACATTTAACCTTCTAAACCAGCCTTAAATATGGAGAAAGTGGTTGGTTTTAGTCAAAGCAAGGAAGTGCGGGAATACATGTTGGTTG
>NW_009266069.1:0-377 GCF_000687185.1 Egretta garzetta | reverse complement strand
GATGGGGATACCCTGGGTAGGTTGGGGACACCCCAGGGTAGGTTGGGGACACCCCAGGGGTGGAGACACTCTGGGACAGGGATGCCCTCGAGTCGGGGGGACAACTTGTGACAAGAACATTGCAGGATGGGGTGGGGACACGCCAGGACGGGGGACACCCCAGGATGGGACCACCCTGGGATAGGGATGGGAGCACCCCAGGATGGATCGGGGACACCAGAGGATGGGGACACCCCGGGTGGCTCGAGGACACCCTGGGACAGAGCGGTCTCTCATGGCAGGGCTTCCCGAGGAGGGAGGGGGACACCCCGGGACAGGGACACCCCGGGACAGGGACATGCTGGGATGGGGACACGCTGGGATGGGGACACGCTTGG
>NW_009266068.1:0-377 GCF_000687185.1 Egretta garzetta | reverse complement strand
TTTTATTTTTGGCTCTTGCAAAACCCCCAGGGCAGGTCTGGGCAACAGTCACTGTGGATGAGGAGCAGCAAATTTGGCAGCAAATTTGGCAGCAGTGCCTGAAATAGCACCAGCCCAACGCCTCCTCCGCTCCGGCCAGGCTGCTCCCCATGGCAGGGTCTGACGTGCCCAGTGCCAGCCAAGTGAGCTGGGGTCCGGGACCACGCTGGCACCCAGCGGAGCTGCCCGAGGAGCCTCCAAGAGCCCCAAAGCGCTGCTGTTGGGAGCCAGACCTTCCCGTGGCCCTGGGACACACATTCCCGCAGGGACAAACAGTGGCAACCCCTGACCCGACAGAGCAAAAGCGGCTTTTACTTTCAGATTTTACATTTCTGATG
>NW_009266067.1:0-377 GCF_000687185.1 Egretta garzetta | reverse complement strand
TTTCCATTTTGGCACTGATAAAGATATGCTGTGAGTTCTCTCCCTGGAAGCAATAAATGAAGGAGGAAAGAAAAAACCACAAAAAAACCAAGAGGCAAAACCTAGGCTTGTTAGGAATCCATCCACAAGTACCACGATGTACCCAAGAAAAAATAAATGCAATCTAAGGATCTAGCAAAACCCATGCTTGCACTGGAGATAGAGCTGTGTTCATGCTAATAGACAAAGGCCTCTGCAGTCGCTTTGCCAACAGAGTTTACAGGTCCGGTCAAGACAGAAGAGTTCAGACTAGAATAGGAGCAGAGCAAATTTCCTGGGATCCTCAGGGAAATGGCAGAGCCTATTTTTGCAGTTCAGCTTGTTCAGCAGAACCAAGG
>NW_009266066.1:0-377 GCF_000687185.1 Egretta garzetta | reverse complement strand
TTTTCCTGAAAGGATTAGAGGTCTTTTTGATGTTTTCTTTTGGTCTCATGGCTCTACCAGTGCTATACAAACAGTAACACAATCCCAGAAGCAATTGAGATGGAGGAAAACAAAGGCTGGAAGTAAAGTATCTGGGTATTTGTGAGGTGATATGTTGCAGCAAATAAAGAAATCCCAGAGTTACTACTGTGCACACTGAAACTTCTACCACGTGCTAAGTAACAGGAGTGCTGGAGGCCTGGTGCTCCTTGAAGCTTGTACACCTTTTTAAATATTAAACTCTCTGTCATCTGAGATTATCAAAACTGTTTGTTTCTAGGAAAACGCTGATTATGGGAAGGTGTCACGTAGGGTTTGGTTTAAAGTGAAACAGTTGG
>NW_009266065.1:0-376 GCF_000687185.1 Egretta garzetta | reverse complement strand
GGATGGGGTCAGGGTGCTGGGCAGACCCTTGCTGTGACGGCGCCATGGTGGGACATTGCCCAGGGCCAGGGGCTTCCCAGGGGGACAGACGTGCACACACAGCCAACGCAGGAGCAGCCCCTGGGCTCCTCTTGTGGCACAACAGCTCAGCCCCCGGCCAGCCCTGCTCTGCCCCAGAAGCCTCCCGCATGGCCCTGGAGCTGCTGTGCCCGTGGGAAATGTCCCTTCCCAGGGCAAGGCTTTGGCCCAGCTGCCCGCCCCATGGCCCATCCCCACCTCTTGGTGCTGGGCCAGCACTTTTGGGAGGCCTGAATCCCCCTGGGGTGATGCCCCGGGGGCTCCGGGCACAGCTGGGCTGGGAGGAGGGCAGGGAGGC
>NW_009266064.1:0-376 GCF_000687185.1 Egretta garzetta | reverse complement strand
GTCCCACCCCACCCCACCCCTTTCCCCACAGCTACCCCGAGGTGAACATCCAGAACTTCACCACCAGTTGGAGGGATGGGTTGGCCTTCAACGCTCTCATCCACAAGCACAGGTCCACCAGGGGGGGTGAGGGTGGAGGGATGGGGACAACCCGGCCACCTGGGTTCCCCCTGAGAGTTGGGGGGCTCCACGTGGCTGTGCCCTGCTTGTAGGCCGGATCTCATCGACTTCCACAAGTTGACCAAGTCCAATGCCACCTTCAACCTTCAACAAGCCTTCAACACGGCCGAGCAGCAGCTGGGGCTCAGCAAGCTCCTGGACCCTGAAGGTAGGGACGGGACAGGGTGGTGGAGGGGTGTGTCTGTCCGTCCATCCT
>NW_009266063.1:0-376 GCF_000687185.1 Egretta garzetta | reverse complement strand
CCGGCCCCTGGCCTTGCTGGTGGCCAAGAACGTCGCCATGTTCCCGGGCAACCAGGAGCGGTTCTCGGAGGGCCACATCGACGTCTGGTGGATCGTCCACGACGGGGGGATGCTTATGCTGCTGCCCTTCCTCCTGCGGCACCACAAGGTAGCTCAGGCCCCCTGGCATGGGGCAGGGGCCTGGGGCCATCCCTGCCGAGCCGTGCCCATGCCTCCCTCCCTTGTAGGTTTGGCGCAAGTGCAAGATGCGCATCTTCACGGTGGCACAGATGGATGACAACAGCATCCAGATGAAGAAGGACCTGACCACGTTCCTGTACCACCTGCGCATCACTGCCGAGGTGGAGGTGGTGGAGATGGTGAGTGCTGGGATGGG
>NW_009266062.1:0-376 GCF_000687185.1 Egretta garzetta | reverse complement strand
CCAACCCAAAACATTCTATAATTCTATGATTATGTCCAGCTTGGTGTATACACCTGAATAACAGCTTTATAAGGGCAGGTGGTTTTTCTTTGGAAACAAGGGGAAAGAACAAGCATTTATATTGCCTGCCTAGTGTTTGGCTCTGAGGCAATGCCACGTCTTTTAGAAGGTGTATAAATGAGTATTACTGAAAAAGGGTTTTTTTTCTTCATACTGCAAAGCACAGTGATTTAAAAAAAACAAACGGGGGGAGGGGGAACAGGTCAAGGCAAGTTTTTTTTCTAGATTCCTCAAAATCTGAGTATTTTTCTCCCTGAACTTTCTCCCATTCTGCTAGCGCAGAATTTGTCACAAGATTACCCCGTTTAGGCTGTTA
>NW_009266061.1:0-376 GCF_000687185.1 Egretta garzetta | reverse complement strand
CCAACCCCGCTCACGCCCCCCTTGCCCCCCACAGATGAGATCTGTGACTATTTTGGGGTGAAAATCGCCATGTACTTCGCCTGGCTGGGCTTCTACACCTCGGCCATGGTGTACCCCGCTGTCTTCGGCTCCATCCTCTACACCTTCACTGAGAGTGACCAGGTGAGAGGGGTCGGGAAATGGGGTAAAGCCCCACATTTGGGGGTCATGGGGGGGGTTTCCATCCCTCCTTGCTCCGGGCTTTCCCTATGATGCTTTAATACTGTAACTGCTATGAGCTGTGGGGTTCCTGAACCCACGCTGGTGGGGCTGGGGCAGCGCCATGCAGCTCCCCAGGGCTGCGGGGGAGTGTTGGGGACGGGGCGGGGGGGACACC
>NW_009266060.1:0-376 GCF_000687185.1 Egretta garzetta | reverse complement strand
GAGACCAGCACACATCTCCAGGGAGGGAGATGCCCCAGCCCTCCTGCTGCTGTGCTGGCTGTGACCCCCATCTCAACTACCCCAACCCATCTCTCTGTCCCCCGCCCATGGAAGGGACTGAGGCGAGAAGTGGTGGCATTGGATCCAGGAAGGCAGCCACTCCGGCCTGGCGGTGAACCACGTGGCAGAAACACCTAACAAAGTGTTAGGCAATATTTCCTGGCAATGCTGCAAGCCTTGCTTCCTCCTGAGTCGTCCTCCCCACAGCTCTCTTGGAATTCTTCTTACTTTCTTGCATTTCTTTTTAAATTCTGGATCACCCACAGTGCTCGCTTCTGTCTTTTGCTGCTTGCTTTTGGGGGCACTTTCCTCCTCC
>NW_009266059.1:0-375 GCF_000687185.1 Egretta garzetta | reverse complement strand
AAGAGCCAGAAGTGCAAGAGCTGCAGCTCCCGTCTATCTCCAAATGCCAGGAGGAAGAATGTCGTGGTGGAGCTGCTGTTGGACATTTGCTTCCTCTGGGCATGGGGATCTTTTCAAGGAGGTAATGGAAGTGATAAGTTAGGGCAGACTTTGAGAATAATCTATTCAATTTCTTATATAACCTCCCCAAAACTCCTTTCCCTTTTCAAGAAGATCTTCGGTGAGCTCTGGTTTGTTCTGGCTGAGGGTGCCCCAGGGAGCTGAAGGCTCTGGTCTGGGCTCTGCAGGAGTCTTTCCTGCCCTACAGCAATAGGTAAAAAACAACACAGACTGATCTCAGATCTTCCTGCCCATGGCTCTGCTGCCTGGAGCTCT
>NW_009266058.1:0-375 GCF_000687185.1 Egretta garzetta | reverse complement strand
AAAAAGGCCCAAATTTAACCTCATTCAAAAAAATCAAAATGCACAGTCCCTATCCAAACAGACTACCACAACACAAGTATCACCCCTATTTCATTCCATACCTGCTGAGAATATGCAAGAGAAAGTGCCTCAAGAGGAGGAAAGAATTGCTCGGAATTAAGATTACTTTCCCCTCAAAAAGGGTTTGGAAGAGTTGAAAGCATACTACTGAACAGAATGACACATTATACAGATGCGCCTTCTATCTGTCAGGCATCCGAGATACAATGATACCTCCTCACCTATACTTTAAACACAACATCCTTGGAGCCAGTTCTGAAAATTGATGGACGCTCTTTTCAACAAATCATACCGCTGCTTACTGTATTTACGTAT
>NW_009266057.1:0-375 GCF_000687185.1 Egretta garzetta | reverse complement strand
ACAGGAGGCCTGGCTGTGTGAGGACACTGCTGCATTCCACAACCCTGCACACTCACATGGTTTAGCTGTATCCTGGTGTTTTCATTTGTGGTTCACTTTCTTGGGTGCATTCTTGAGAGAAACTTTGGCAGAAGATCTAAGCCTTCAGGCACTGCACTGAGGACATCACTATTCTTTAATGAAATGCTCTGTCACAGAAGTGCCCAACGCCTGTCCCTTAGTGTGGTAACAGGACTACCATACAGCGCGAATATGACAAAACTGTCAGAGTTCTCAGGCCTTACACCAATGCAAGTACAAACAGAAAAGATCTGGAAGACCAAGTACTGTTGTTCCCTTTCAGTGGTGCCTTTTCCCCTCCACCTATGCACACAG
>NW_009266056.1:0-375 GCF_000687185.1 Egretta garzetta | reverse complement strand
ATGGAGATATTCCAAACCCACCTAGACAAGGTGTTGAACAACCTGCGCTAGCTGACGCTGCCTCAGCTCAACTAGGTGATCTCCAGAGGTCGCTTCTAACCTTAACTATTCTGCGAGTATAAAGGACAGACATATTCTGTGAGTATTCAGACAGAAATAAATGAACACCGCCTGTCCTTGACAACAAATACCTTGGAATCCTGTGGAGAAGACCCGTGCTGAGAAAGGGAATAGTGTAAGGAGGAAGGAGTGGCAGAGCTGAACTGTTATGTACTGACTGTAACCCCCCATTTCCCACCCCCTTTGTGCCTCTCAGTGCTGGACTGAAGCAATAATTTGAGCCTGGGGGGAAAAAAAAGAAGAAAAAGAAAAAAA
>NW_009266055.1:0-375 GCF_000687185.1 Egretta garzetta | reverse complement strand
CCCAGCTCCCTCAGCCTTTCCTCACAGGAGAGAAGTATTTTCTTCTTATATTGCCAGTGCCATCAATATCGATCAGCAATATTGCTAATTACACCTAAGCCTGCGTACCAAACTCTTTTGACTGCGTTCACTTGGGTTGAAATTCAGCTGCTTGTACTAGGAGACCCAGATTCTGCTGAGATGCCATGAGGTTTCCTGCCCAGGAAAGCTTCTAAAAGAAATGAAATACCATTTCAGACAGCACTGGAGGTGTACAGCTGAGGGAAGAAGGGTAAGAAACAGAAGAAAAAAAAAAAGAATACCATAACTCTAGAAGATAGAAACAATGCAGTACAGGTGTGTTAATTTACACCCTGACTTATGTCCACAACATAC
>NW_009266054.1:0-375 GCF_000687185.1 Egretta garzetta | reverse complement strand
CTATAAAGGGCTGGAGGCCAGGGGGAAGCGAGCACTCGCTGTCTGAGCTGCCGAGCTGAGTGTCTCCCTCCAGCCCTCCAGCCTCCGCCAGCCTTCACCATGAGCTTCTGTACCAGGCAATACTCCTCCTCCACCTCCCTCAAGGGATTGGGGGGCCTGGGTGGAGGCTCCAGCAGGCTTTCCTCTGTGCGTGTTGGGGGAGGAGGGTACAGAGCCCCCAGCGTCCACGGAGGCTCTGGCAGCTACTCTGTCTCTTCCCGCGTCGTCTCGGGGCTGGGAAGTGGCTATGGGGGCAGCTACTGCAGCAGCGTAGGAGGGGGCCTCGGTGGTGGCTTTGGGGGTAGCTACGGGGCTGGCTTTGGAAGTGGCTTTGGA
>NW_009266053.1:0-375 GCF_000687185.1 Egretta garzetta | reverse complement strand
TGGAAGTCTGATTTCTGTGCTTTTCTGGGATTTCTGTGATCATAAGGAATAGGAAGGTTTGGTTTGGGTGGTTTGGGTTTTTTTTATTTAAATTAGCTTTTGGAGTGTTTGGGAGTGTTTTGGGGTGGGTGCCTCTGGGTGGGTGCCCACTGCCCTCCCAGCTTCCACCATGTCCTGGTCCAACCCTGATTCGCACAGCAAAATGTGACTCCAGGAGATGTGAGGCCGCCCGGGGTGGAGGGCATCCAGAAACGGGGTCCAAAATGCTTCTTCCTCTGCCCAAATCCAATCTGCAGGTCCCCTGGGAGAAGTCCCCGGTGTTCCTGACCTGCAGCTGGACGTGGTGCCAGAGGACAGGCACTGGCAGGGGGCAGG
>NW_009266052.1:0-375 GCF_000687185.1 Egretta garzetta | reverse complement strand
CAAGCATCTGGGAGCGACAGCCTGGCTGTGCTGGCTTCCAGCTTCCAGCTGGCCAGCTTTCCTTCGGGGCCCGTACGTGAGGAAACTCCCGTGGGCCAAGTGCTTCCCGGGTATGTCCCGGACTGGGACGGGCTTTGGGACCACCAGTAAGACCGGTGGTCTCCCAGCCATGCTGCTGCTCTGGCCACTGGCCCAAGCGGCTTGCTTAGCCTGCAAGTCTGCGAGAGAAGGGCTTTCCAGGGAGGAGGGGCCACGCAGGGCGACCGATGGAGAGGTGGTGCCGCTCCCGGCCCATGCAGCCTGGTCTCGGTGCTCACTGGAGCGGTGAGGGGGAATAGCTCTGGGGCGCTGAGCACTCCTGAGGGCCACGGCTGC
>NW_009266051.1:0-375 GCF_000687185.1 Egretta garzetta | reverse complement strand
TTCCAACCCAAACCATTCTATGGTTCTATG
The DNA here is from genome assembly GCF_000687185.1 of Egretta garzetta. Taxonomy (NCBI): domain Eukaryota; kingdom Metazoa; phylum Chordata; class Aves; order Pelecaniformes; family Ardeidae; genus Egretta; species Egretta garzetta. The sequence goes on along the minus strand of NW_009266051.1, from coordinate 345 downwards.
AAATCTGCTCAGGATGGGCAAGAGCTAAAATTCACCGTGTGGGAACTTGCTGTTGTGCTTGGGGAGGCGGAAGCAGGAGATCCCCTACTGATCTGCCCGTTAAGGAGGCGTCACTGCTGGCCTCTTCATATTCTGCAGTTGATTCCTCCTGATGACGAAGGCGTCTCTGGGCTCCCTTCTCCGTCTTCCCTCCCCCCTCTCAAAAAAAAAGAGAAATCTTGCCTCGTTCTGGTGACATTTGGGTTTCAGAAGAGGCTGGTTGGGGCCCTTGGCTTCCTCATATGGCTGGGGTGCAGGGAGCAGCCCTGATTGCCTCCTGGGGATCTGGTGTTCGGCTTTCCGACG
>NW_009266050.1:0-374 GCF_000687185.1 Egretta garzetta | reverse complement strand
GGGGGTGTTGCAGGCACAGGAGCAGGTCTCTCCCAGCATGGACGGGCCTGGGGGGCACCTGGAGTCTCTGTGCCCAGGGGCCCTGCCTTGGGCCAGCTCAGCAGCCCTGGGCCCCAGTGCTCAGCCCTGGGGACAAGCCCACCACCAGGGTCAGAGCGGCTCCTGCTGCTGCCCCGCAGGTCGCCAGCCCCCCGTCAGCCCTGAGCCAGAATGCAGGTAGCTAAGGCGGGATGCGACGGAAGAGCCTGGAAAAGAATTCATGGGCAGGAGGCGATGGAAGAAGGTAGGGTGTGTGTGACAGCGGGGATTAACCGACACCCTCAGTTTGGTGTCTGGATCAGGACTGTCCTTGCACATGGACTGAGCCACGGTCC
>NW_009266049.1:0-374 GCF_000687185.1 Egretta garzetta | reverse complement strand
GTGGGGCAGGAATGAATGGGAAATGAAAACACCCTTCTGGCTGTGCCAGCGTGGGGCAGGTTGCTTTGCCTCTGGGGCAGCAGGAGCAGCCTGGGAAACCCCAGGGCCTGGGATCTTGCGCTGACCTGGGGAGAAGGGGTGGCATGGAGGGTCTGCATATATCTCAGGGTCTCCAGGAGAGGAGAACGGGGACACAAGGTGCAACTGCTGTTTTATGCCTTGTGCCATGGATGGTCCTCACCTCCGGGGCTCAGCCCTCTCCAGCCCTGAGGAGCTACTGTGTCCTTCAGAAGGGCTGGGGCTGTGGGGTGAGGCCTAGAGCTGTGCAGCTCCCTGCAGTTGGCACTGCTGTGGGGCCAGCCCAGGCTGGGCTG
>NW_009266048.1:0-375 GCF_000687185.1 Egretta garzetta | reverse complement strand
TTCGGAGCCGATCCCCCAGCCCTAGAGGCACTGAAGGATCCTCTGCAAATGCACCGACCCTGCCCCGCGCGCCAGCGCTGCCGGGAGCTCGCCCTCCCGGTCCCCCCCAGGAACGCCGGGTCCATGATCCAACCAAACACCCCCAGCCGAAACGCAAAGCCAAGCCTAGGCCCAGCAACCGGCCAAGAGCTCGGATGCTCCCCGGCACATCCGTCCCCTCGATGCCAACCCCCGCAAGCATCTGCCGGCCACGGGCACCCCTGCCTGAGGATGCCTCCCCCAGCACAGCACCCCCGGGGACGAGCTCCTGCACAGCACCAGTCACCCAGGCCCCGCGCCAGAAGAGTGTGTGTATATTCGTATATATAAAAGAGT
>NW_009266047.1:0-374 GCF_000687185.1 Egretta garzetta | reverse complement strand
CTGGTCCCAGTGCCAGTGCTGGTGCTGAGTCCCAGTTACCCAGTGCCAGGTTCCGGTCCCAGTCCCCAGTGCCAGGTCCCAGCGCCCAGTGACAGGTCCCAGTGCCCCATGATGGGTCCCAGTGCCCAGTGCTGGGTCCCAGTGCCAGGTCCCGGTACCCAGTGATGGGTCCCAGTACTGATGCGGAGTCCCAGTACCCAGCACCACCAGTGCCAGTGCTCAGGCTGGTGCCAGTGCTGGGTCCTGGTACCCACAGCCAGTGCCCAGTCCCACGACCCACTGGTGCCAGCGCCAGGTCCCAGTTACCCAGTGCCAGTTCCCAGTTACCCAGTGCCTGGTCCCAGCCCCCAGTGCCAGGTCCCAGTTACCCAGTG
>NW_009266046.1:0-374 GCF_000687185.1 Egretta garzetta | reverse complement strand
TGCTGTACTGGCTGTCAGGTAAGGCACGTTGTTATAATCAGCACCAGATCATGATTTATTTGGGGAGGAAGAGTATGTTCCCATGCTGAAGGATGGAGACAAACTTCCCGCTGTGCAATCGGAGGTCCCTGGGGTAGGGCTCAGCTCCCTGACCCCCCGGGAGGAATATCGCCGGGGAGGGGCGTCTCGGGCAGCGTAACAGGCGTGTGGTGCACCGAGTGCCTCCGAGGCGGTCCCGAGGGAGCGGGGACAGGTCTCAGGACAGCGTCGGGAGGGTCTGCGCGGGGCCTGAGAGGGGACCGCGCTGGTGGGTGGGGAAGGACGGGGAGAAGAGTCCTTTCTGCCTCCCCTGCCAGTTCAAGCAGAAAAACACA
>NW_009266045.1:0-374 GCF_000687185.1 Egretta garzetta | reverse complement strand
GCGGGGGGGGCGGAACCCGGGGTTGGATTTGTATCTGTACCTCTCAGCTCCGGGGATGTGAGGGAGTTTAAGAGAGAAGGGACACCTGCAGAGAAATTGTCGGAAAAGAATGCAGGATAAGGAGATTTTTAAGGAAGATTAGGGGGGCCAGGGGCTCTATTTGCTGGGGACCTCTAAGGTCACCGAGCCCTTGATAGAATTAAAACTGGGTCCCTCAGCATGAAGTGTTCGAGTTCCTCGTGGACTCAGGCGCCGAAAGATCAACCGTCCCAAGGTTACCATCTGGATGTGTTGAATCAAAGGATAAACTCCAAGTAATTGGTGCAAAGGGGGAACCTTTCAAAGTGCCCCTGATAAGGAACGTAACAATAGAA
>NW_009266044.1:0-374 GCF_000687185.1 Egretta garzetta | reverse complement strand
CATTGGTGTTACGAGGTTCATTCTTCCCAATTTAGGTGACAGTTCTTTTCATTCTTTCTACCCACATCCGTGTCTGATTCAGTTGATTTGGGAACTCCATATCTGGGTGTAATTCCTTTAATAATGTTTTCACTCCTGTGTCTGCTTTTCTCATGGGGGAAGCTTCTACCCAACCCGACAATGGATCTACTAGAAGTAATAAATGTTTGTACCCCCTGGCAGAAGGTGTATCTGTGTCATCTCTTTGTAACCACTGAGAAGGGCAGTAGGCCCGTGGTTGTCCCCCTACCACTGAGCTCAGCTTGGTACTTGAAAACTTTTGGCAGGTCGGGCAGCTATTGGTGGCATCATAAATTCCTGGTGCTGTCCATAGC
>NW_009266043.1:0-374 GCF_000687185.1 Egretta garzetta | reverse complement strand
GCTGGACACCACCCCGGGCATGGGGACAGGACGGGTGGGACGCGAGAGGGCCAGCAGGCAGTTCATGGCGTCTCGGAGGGGCAGCGCAGGCCAGGACCTGGGATTTGGCCCTTCCTAGGGAGAGGCCAGAGGCTCTGTATGGCCCCGCACAGGGCCAGGTCTCGCGACGGGCTCGGGTGGCCATGGCCCAGCTGTGCTGAGCTTGCTCCAGCTGTGCTGCCCATTGCCCAAAGCTCGGGCGACTGTCGCCTCCCTCGCTTCAGCTCAGCTCGGGGAGGGTCCCTGCATCCCATTGTCCCTGCGTCACAAACGTTGCCGTAGCGCAGTGCTGGGGACACCAACGACGGTGAAAGGGTGACAGCCCCCGTCACGCC
>NW_009266042.1:0-374 GCF_000687185.1 Egretta garzetta | reverse complement strand
AGCAGCCGCCAGCGCTGCTCGGAGCAACAGGAAATTAAAGAAAGCGCTGCTGGAAGATAACGGCGCGGCTGGAGGCAGAGCACCAGCGAGAAGATGGATTGCTGAGCATCTCTGCCCGCCCGCCGGGCTGGAGCCAGCAGGCACAGCCAAGCCCTACATCCCACCAGTGCCCCCATCCCGGCGGGGAGCCCTGGGCTGGGGTGCTGATGCCACCTCTTCTCCATGGCCCGTGTAGCCTGTCCCATTGCAGCTCCTGTGCCTGTGCTTGAGGATAGAAAAAGCATCCTCAGCCCCACTCCTGGAGCCAAATGGGGGGCCAGGTCCCCTCTCCTCCCCATCAGTCCTCTGCCGGGGAGATCCCACTGCAAGTGATG
>NW_009266041.1:0-374 GCF_000687185.1 Egretta garzetta | reverse complement strand
GCGTCAGCCCTGGCGCGGCGTTCGGTGGAAGTGTGATGAACCCGTAAATCCCCAGGCCCGGCACGGGGCGAGCGCTCTGGGTGGGATTCATGGGTCACCGTAGCTGGTGGCTGTCATTTTCAGGAAAATTTTTCTGTTTAGAACTTTTGTGGCTGCTCTGAGCAGCTCTGCGTGAAAACGGCAAGAATGACGAGAGACTGACGTCTCCTTTATTAGACGTAAATGAAAGCTTCCTTAAAGGAAGAAAACCAAACCCAAAGGTGTTCTCACAAGGGTTACAGGCCCGCTGATCATCAGCCCTTTGCCGGCACGAGCTCCTGGAAAGCTTTAGCTCCTCCTCGCCCACCAGACCCCAGCGTCACCCCCACCACCCC
>NW_009266040.1:0-373 GCF_000687185.1 Egretta garzetta | reverse complement strand
CCAGGTCGTACATCTTCCCAAAGTTGCCCTCCACGGGGATCTTGTCCCTGCACCAGCCGTGCATGACTGCGGGGACGGAGCGGGGGTGGCGCTGGCAGAGCAGGGACCCCCGGGCATCGCCCACCATCCCGGGGGGCTGCAGGGGGCAGAGATGGAGCCGCCCCATGGAGGGAGGACAGGGCAGGGGGCCCACGCGTCACCCACCCTTGATGATGTCGCAGACGATCTTGAACTTCATGGGCAGGCAGAGGAGGTGGTTGATGAGGGGCACGACCACTTGGGCCATGCAAACCTCGTGATTGGCACTGAACCAGTCCCAGCAGCGCTGCATGCCCAGCTTGATGACATCTGGGGGGGGGGACAGGAGCCCTCA
>NW_009266039.1:0-373 GCF_000687185.1 Egretta garzetta | reverse complement strand
AAAAAAAAGAGATGAAAAAAGTTTTCAGGGGTTTCTTTATGTTGTTCATTGTGCCTGTGGCTGCCTGTTTGATGTTGGCAGCCAAGATTCACACACTGCTCTTCCTCTGCAAAAGTTGTTCTGATGGGTGCCACCCCAGGGGCTTTAAACAGAGCGGGATGATGACTGGCTGAGATGATGCCAGTGTTTCCCTATGACTGACAGCTGTTGATGAGAACAAGGAATATGAAGATCCAGTGGGTCTAAAATTCTGTAAAAGGAGCCATAGTGAACAAAATCTTTCCTAAATTTTTGTTTACCACTATGTTCAGGTTAAAGAGAGGTGGCTTTACAAGAAACATGAAAAACAGTAGGAAAATGAGCTATGTTTTGT
>NW_009266038.1:0-373 GCF_000687185.1 Egretta garzetta | reverse complement strand
ATCAGCAAGCCTTGATCGCAGACAACACGTAAAGAGTTTTGAAAGAAATCTCTGAAATGAACAAAGATGGAGCTCTGGTAAAGTAAGCGACAGCTCTCAAACTCTTCTCTGCAGACCCCGCAGGTTAATTGCATTCTCCTCCTCTTATTTTATTCTAATTAACAGCCTCCATCCTGGCGCAATTTGGAAAACGTTATCACTCAGAATGAACCACCTGTAACTCGGAAAAGAACCTTTTCAACTGTTACTTGAGGAAACAAATGCAGAAGCAGAGCTGCTGGGAACTTCTGCTCACTTGGAACAGCAGGCGAACCCAAAGATAGCTCTCGTCAGCTCTCTTTGCTTGACCTGTGGGAACCAAACCCCAGCAAGG
>NW_009266037.1:0-373 GCF_000687185.1 Egretta garzetta | reverse complement strand
GGACACCCCCCCCCCCATGCACTTGCCAAGCTCCCCCTTCGCTGGGGGGCAGAGATCTCAGGGGGTTTCTGGGGACGGAGAAGTCCAGAAACATTTCAGGTCCTGGAGCTTCTCCAGCGCAAGAAGCAGAGGAGCCAGGCGCAGACCTGTCTCTCCAAGTTGAGGTGCTTAAAAATTTATCAGCGAACTCGCAGCAATGAACTCAATTAAAAACCATTTTAATGGTATTACATTAAAAAAAATAACTCATATTTCCCATGTCAAGGTTCCTGCCTGTGAGAGCCGCACAAACCCCCAAGTGTAGCATTACACACAGCGGGGTGCGCTCTGCTCGGCACAGCCCCGCCACGGCCAGCGGGCTCCGTTTTTAGGG
>NW_009266036.1:0-373 GCF_000687185.1 Egretta garzetta | reverse complement strand
TATACTATATGTTTATGAAGACTATATAAAGTGTACATATACACTGTATGTATACATGTATACTATTTAGTGTATGTGTAGTCTATAGCGGCTATTGTGTGAAGCGAGTGAGTGACAGTGTGTGTCATATAGTATATATAAAATCTATTTTATAAATGTATAGTATACAAGATATCATGTTGGAGGAGCACATTTGTGTGTATATAGAGTGTGATTATAGTGTGTGAGACCATATACCATGTATGTGTGTATATACACAATATACCATATATAATGCTAAATAGCATAGTATATATACAGCATATCTAGTGTACAGTATATAATATACTGTGTGGGTTCCTCAGGGGGACGACAGAGAAGTGTATAAATATAA
>NW_009266035.1:0-373 GCF_000687185.1 Egretta garzetta | reverse complement strand
ATTCCTCAGGTGAACTTGTGGAAATTCCACAGGGGATACGAATGCCAAGTGCTTGGTGCCAGAGGCCCGCCTGGCACAAAACCTATACTCCCCAGAGCTTTTGCTAGGCAGAAGTGCTTTTCCGTTGGCCATTTGGTTTGTGTTTGTTTTTATGGACCAGTGAAGAGGAATGCCTGCGGTATCACTGGCAGAACTCCGTGTGAGCCTTGGGATTTCCCAGTGCCCCTGCACAGGGTTAACTTTAACTCACAGAAGGTGCTTTCCTCTGTGGCCTTTATGAAGCAAATTACTTTTGTATTGTAACCAGTGAGCTAGGGTTCTTGTTTCAACTGACTGTCTTGCTAATTAGTGCTGGCTGAAGAGATCCTGAAGA
>NW_009266034.1:0-373 GCF_000687185.1 Egretta garzetta | reverse complement strand
AGAGAGCGTGCACCGAGGTGCATGGACCCCAGGCAGTGTGCACTCCTGGCACCGTGCACCCCTGGCACCGTGCAGCCCAGGAAGCACACACCAAGGTGCACAGACCCCAGGGAGCGTGCACGGGCAGGGTGCACCCCAGGCCCATGCCCCCACGGAGGAGGCACAGCCGGGGGGGGGCACAGCAGTGCGAGCCCGGCGGCTTGCAGGGGACACGGTGCCCGAGGAGCACAGGGGTTTTGCAAAACTTCAGAATCAGGCCTGCCAGGGGGGGAGCTGCCCACCTGCAGAATTCACCTCTGCTCGGGCCTGGGGGAGTTTGAGGGAAAGATATCCAGGAAAAAAGCCCCACGGGAGCTGTGGGAAGCCGAGGCAA
>NW_009266033.1:0-373 GCF_000687185.1 Egretta garzetta | reverse complement strand
TACCCACTGTATCCCCTCAGCTGTTGCCCACTCATAAACCATGCCAGCGGTGAAGTGACTGCCATTATCTGACTGTGTTGACTGAGGCTTGGGTAGGACACTAAACCTGATCTTTAACCCCTTCACTGTATTTTTTCCTATTGCCCATGTCACAGCTTTGGACTGAACAAGTCTGGACACAGCCTCTACTAACACATACTGTTGGCCTTTCATGATTACTCATCTTTTGCCTAATGTAACGCAAGGCTCACCAAAGCTTTTCCTGCAAAGCTGCTGGCCACCTAGGCAGTCCCTGGTCTGTGCAGATCAATGGGCTTAGTACACCTCAAGGATACAACTCATTTCCTGTCCTGATGTACCTACTGGCCCAATA
>NW_009266032.1:0-372 GCF_000687185.1 Egretta garzetta | reverse complement strand
GGACGCACCCCTTGCAGCCACAGCTCTGCAAGCTCCACTGAGAACTTATGATCCCTTTATATTCCTCTGGGAGTAGAAGTAACTCCCAAAAGGTCCCATGGAGAGAGAGCAAAGATGGTGTGAAACGCACCCCTAAGGGGAGGGCACTGGCAGGCTGTGCTAAGCCCCCATCAACTGCTATAAATTGCCTATTTTGTCCTCCAGCTCCGGAGGCCCACAGGCACTTCCCACAGCACCCTCCACCCTGTAGTTAGGGGAGGGCACGCAGAAGGGAGAAAGGGGGCACATCCTAGAGCTACTCCAAGCTATTTCAGGAAAATACCTCCACCCCAAGTCAGCCTCCAGATGAGAATCAGGGCATGAACGCTTTCT
>NW_009266031.1:0-373 GCF_000687185.1 Egretta garzetta | reverse complement strand
TTTTTTTTTAAACTTTACTTTGCACGCTTTTGATTTTGTCCTTCATGCATTTTCTTTCTTTCCCATGCACAGGCACACACTCTCAGCAGATACCTCCCCCCTCTGGGAAAAGATCGAACTGCAAGGTGCAAAAAACACATCCCTCTAAGAAACAAGGACTTTGTTTATCGTACATTTACTAGAAAAACAACTGTAAAAAGTAGCACTGCTGCCTCTTCAGCAGCATAGCAGCCGTGACAAAAGTGTACGAAATGTGTCAGTATTCATACTGTGTCAGTATTCATACTGAATTTCCAAGCTATCAAACCAGAGCACTCTGACACAACCCAGGCTCAGTTTCTTCATACACAATCAATAAAACTTACATTGAGGA
>NW_009266030.1:0-373 GCF_000687185.1 Egretta garzetta | reverse complement strand
AGCAAAAGAAAGGCAAGGGAAAATAGGGCCACTGCTGAACAGGGGTCCTGCTTACATGAGGCATGGAAAATGCTGAGAGAGTTGAGTAGGGGACCACAGTCAGTGGTGCGCGGTGACAGGACAAGAAACAATGGCACCATTAGAAACAAAGGAAATTCCACCTAAACCAAAGAAAGCGCTTCTTTATGCTGTGGGTGGTAGATCACTGGAACAGGCTGCCAAGAGAAGTTCTGGAGTCTCCATCTTTGGAAGTATTCAAAACCCAGCACGTCCCTGGGCAACCTCCTCTAGCTGACCCCCCTTGACCACGGGGAAGTGAACTAGGGGATCTCCAGAGGTGCCTTCTAACCTCAACTATGCTGTGATTCTGTGA
>NW_009266029.1:0-372 GCF_000687185.1 Egretta garzetta | reverse complement strand
GAAAGTCACTCACAATGAAAATGAAACCCTAGCAAGACCACCCCAAAAGATCGCACTGTATGTACCCATGACAAACATTCAGGGATTCCTGCTTTTAGTACTCTTCCTGTTGGTATTGGTCTGCCCCTGCCATTCCTGGTTCCACTCCCGTGCTATTTAAATTGAAATCTAACCACTACTCCCTGCTTTCAGTTATCCTTTCTCCACCTCCACTCAACTCCTCCAAACCTTAGTTGGAGCTACCAGGCAAAAAATCTCTAAGAACAGAATCCTTCAGCCTCCCTGAAGTTGCTCGGTATTTTTTTCTTGTAGAGCTGGAAACCAGCAATTTTGACCTGCTCTTGACTCTGCAAATCAGTTTGGTTTTTTTTT
>NW_009266028.1:0-372 GCF_000687185.1 Egretta garzetta | reverse complement strand
TCCCTACGAGCCTCCGCCGTGGTTCGAGCACCGCGCTCGGGCGCTGATGGCCCGGAATTGGCGCCGGTGGCTCCGCCTTTGATGGTCGCGGCCGCGGGGCCGGAGGCGTCCGGTGAGGAGCGGGCGGGGGTAAAGAAGGGGGAAGGCTGGAAGGGGAAGGGCAAGGGGCGTAAAGCCTGGGGCAGGGCAAGGCAAGGAGGAAGAGAAGAGGGAAGAGGAGTCCGAAGAAAGAGAAGGAGGAAAGAAGCGACGGACGGGGGAAGAGAAGGTGGCAAAGTCGGGGGGAGAAAGGGCGCGGGAGCAGGGAAGAAGGCGAGGAAGGAATCCCTGGGAGGCAAGAGGCAGGGAGCAAGGGCAGTGAGCGAGGGAGGG
>NW_009266027.1:0-372 GCF_000687185.1 Egretta garzetta | reverse complement strand
GCCTTTTTTTTTTTTTTTTTTTGGGGGGGGGGGTGCAAGGAAAGCCACTTTTCCCAAGCCCCTTCCCGAGCTCCCGCTTCCCTCCGCTTCCTGAAGCCAAAGGCAATAAGCGGGGGAGCCCGGCGACTCCTCGCCTCTGTCCCAGCGAGACTTTTTGTTTGCTCCTTTTCTCCTTTTTCTTTTTTTTTTTTTTATTTTTGGTCCGGAGGAGGAAGATTTCTTCGGAGGAAATCGGGACATTCCCCTGAACACCCCCTCTCCGGCTTTGAGAGTTACGCTCCTCTTCTGGCGGCCGCCAACAGCAGCAGCCCAGGAAGCTGAACCGGCAGCGAGTTTTACTTCTCCCAAGACAACCTTTTGAAAATCCGAAAA
>NW_009266026.1:0-372 GCF_000687185.1 Egretta garzetta | reverse complement strand
CACAACAGTTGAATGGTGTTTCAAGCTAATACGGGGCTTTCCCCCCCACCCCGCCTTGTAAAGGATAATCTGAGACAGCAGCTCCGGCCACGAAACAATAGGATTTTAATCTCTTAAATCGGCGTCCCCCTTATCCCTGGGAAGGAAACCCCTTCAGTCATTTACAAGTTTGTAAATAAGGCTCTTGGTAGCATCTCACGGACATCTGCTCTGCCAGCCCGACAGCGTTCCTGCTAACATTTACAAACATCCTTACGCAAACACCCAGTGCTCTCTGCTGAGCTGGCTTTCTCTAAATATATCCCAAGGAAATAACTTGGCAGGGCTGCAAAAATTTCACAGAAACAGAATTAAAGGGGGGGGGGGGGGGGG
>NW_009266025.1:0-372 GCF_000687185.1 Egretta garzetta | reverse complement strand
AATAATAAACATGCAATAATAAACATGCAATAAATACAATAGTAATAGTAATAATAATAATAATAGTAATAGCAACGACAATAATAGTAATAATAGTATTGATAAGATAATAATAGTATTAACAAGATGATAATAGTATTGATAAGATAATAATAGTACTAATAAGATAATAATAGTATTAATAAGATAATTAAACTAATAATAATAATAATGATCATCATCATCCTCTTCCCCCCCCCAAAAGCACGCCCTGTGCTATTCCCCAAGCAGCTTTGGCAATTCCACCTCAACACTTGGATCCTCCCGACACCTCCGGGCCACGTTAGCGGCAGAAGAGGTGCTGAGCCCGGCACGGCGCCGCGTGGCGGGCAG
>NW_009266024.1:0-372 GCF_000687185.1 Egretta garzetta | reverse complement strand
CTCAGGTTCTGTTAAGGGTAAAGAATATTTCTAATAAAAGAAAGCTTTCCAAGACCGAGGTGAAATACTTTTTTATGTCACTGATAGGACTGATGCCTCTCTGAAAATATCATTATTACCTGTAGTCTTGCAAACAGTTCACATATGCTTAGCTAAAGGCATTATGAAGTCCTAATAGCTTTTATAGGCCTACTCGTGTTTAAAATTAAACTCAGTCATTTCTAACTGAAAGAATGGAGGAAAAAGAGCAAATTTTTTTCTGATTTTAGCTTATTGCTGGAATAGTTACATGTGTAATAGAGCTTTATAGTTTAACTTCATTTTTCATGTGCGAAGGGATAGCTATAAGGAAGGTGGAGACTCCCTTTTTAC
>NW_009266023.1:0-371 GCF_000687185.1 Egretta garzetta | reverse complement strand
CCTTTAACTAGCCTTGCCGTCCAACACTTCCCGTTGTGAAGCATGGCCTGAAGTTATGTCTACACAGGAAAACCAGAAAGCACACTGAACTTCAGGGAAGGTGCTTGCAGGCAAGTGCAAAGTAGCCTTTCAAGTGCCTTGGGCTCAGTTCTTCGGGCTCCGGTACTGCTCCACAGCGGTTTCTACCGCTAAGTCACATCCATCTCCCCAACACCACCAGCACATCTCTAACGCCCTTCTTGCACCAGCAGTTCGTGGGAAGCTTGTTCAGGGAGCTGGTTCAGGTGAAAACTAACTCTCCAGGAAAGGAAGTATTTGGCTACAGCAGCTCTGGAGGACAGTCTACATGTAGGACGGACTTCCTGGTTACT
>NW_009266022.1:0-372 GCF_000687185.1 Egretta garzetta | reverse complement strand
GGCCTTGTTAAACCTCATGCAATTGACCTTGGTTCATCTGCTGATGGAATAAATCCTCTGTGATAGGGAAGCATGGACAGTCCTGCTGTCAGGAGCCATTTTCTGGGGCAGCAGAAGGCCTACACTGTGATTTGAGCTCCTGACTGCACGCTGCAGGCCACCTCAGCAGCAGGCTTCACAGTCATACAACCCCTCTTCAACTTCAGACATACAAACCGAAAATTATTTCTTTTAAATCTGTGTTTTCACGTAGATTCACACCGCAAGATATTTGTTATTTATGGAAAGCATTCTGTTACTGAAAGTAAATTCAGATTTTCCGCCAACTATCTTGGGAATTTGTAGATAACTCCTCCAAGTATCGTTCTTTTC
>NW_009266021.1:0-372 GCF_000687185.1 Egretta garzetta | reverse complement strand
CGCAATAGTAAGCGTTCGGATAATTGCAGTAACTTCTCCCCGGGTTTGAGCTTGGGCAGAGATAGTGGCTTGACACGTTTCGACATGAGTCTGTGATAATCATGTCACATAGGGTAGCTTGGAAACTGGGGGCGCCGGGTGTAATGATGGTCCTGAGGACTGTACTATCCTCCCACCTAATCAAACTCCATTTGTAAGGTTGGTGCGGATTTCCATTTGCTTGGGTTATTATTAATATCAAAACTAACAGTATACCAGGAAAAAAGGTATATGTTAAATTTGCCAATTTAAGTATATTTTTACTAGTCCCGGGGAAGTTCGGCCATTGCTGCCTTTGTATCCCATTGTTCTGGTTCTTTTCTCCACAGTTTG
>NW_009266020.1:0-372 GCF_000687185.1 Egretta garzetta | reverse complement strand
TGGGAGGGTTTGGAGGGCACTGGGAAGGGGTGGGGTAAATTAGGGGGCATGGGAAGGGCCCGCATTCTGCAAGAAACCCTCTAACAGTGCTCTGACATGCGTGGGGTTAAAGGGAAGACTGCTCCCTCTTAATTAATTGTAGATAGCACTGGGTAGTTAAGGGAGAGCCCGTGGCTGGGGGCCAGGAGGGATCTGGGTGTACTTGGGTGAGTGGCGTGGAGCAGGGACATCTGGACAGCTGGGTCCTGGGTGGGCAGGAATGGGGGTACAGGGGGCATAGAAGTAGGTGGGGGCACCCGGTTGGCTGGGACCCCTGGAGGGCAGGGCTGCGTGGGGGGTTTAAAAGGGGGAGATGGCATAGCTGGGTCCCCT
>NW_009266019.1:0-372 GCF_000687185.1 Egretta garzetta | reverse complement strand
CATGTATAACCCAGCTCGTAACCCCCCCTCTAATCGCTTCCAAACCCAGCCCCGACACAAAGCCTCCCGGCTTCTCCTCCATGCCCTCACCTTCCTTTGGATTTTGGGGTTGGGGAGCTTTCCTACCCCCGCCCGGGACACAGGGACGAGCGTGCGAGGCGGGACCGGGCACACGCAGGCATTGGGAGGGGGAGAGCGCTGCCCCAAACACCCTGCGAGATCCCGGCCTGTGGAGTGCTCAGTCACCCCCTCCCTGGCATGCTGCAGGGGTACCCCGATTTTGGGGTTTGAACCCCAAAGAAAAGGGGAACGGCCCCCATGCCCCACCCCACTGCAGGGTTTGGGGTGGAGGTGGGGGGGTTGTGCCTCCCA
>NW_009266018.1:0-372 GCF_000687185.1 Egretta garzetta | reverse complement strand
ACATGTTTGTTCAGACTAACTGGAGAAGTACCCTCATTTGCAGTGTCTTGATGTCTTGCAGAAGTGACAGAAGTTTTCAGTAACAATCCAGATTGTTGGATGTTGATATTCTTTGAAAGAAAATGTTCTTAACTTGGGGAAACTTCAGATGGGCAGTCTAAAACTATAAAATGGAATAAAAGGTATCTACAGGCTGTTAGAAAACCATTGTGTTTTAAAGATTGAAGATTGGTATTTGTTCAATTTGAGCAAATATTATATAGTGAACAAAAATGTCTCCGTTTAAATTGGCGATTTTCACTGGTTAGGCAATCTGGTAGAACCTTACGCCGTTCCTTTGGTATGTAAAGTTGAGTGTGTGTACAAAAGATG
>NW_009266017.1:0-372 GCF_000687185.1 Egretta garzetta | reverse complement strand
CAAACCATTCCGTGATTCTATGATTCTATGATTTTTACAGATCTCACCTCAGAGGGGTGGTTGTGTGTGTATAAAGCCAGGATACACCGCTATGTAACGCTCATGTATGGCAGATGCCCAAGGACACCTTGCACCGGTGATGTTCCTCCGCTGTGTTACACGATAACCGACACGCAATTGTATAACCAAGGGTAAAGCTGCTCAGAATTCAAAGAGGACTTGAACTTGGCTCTTCTGGCAGGTACACACGCTCACCGTACAGTCACACATACCCAAGCAGTCAATACAAATACGTAAGAACCTAAGACATATTCATATTCGTGAGCCTCAGATCAATTTGCAACAGGCGTCACAATAAATAAAATATTTATA
>NW_009266016.1:0-371 GCF_000687185.1 Egretta garzetta | reverse complement strand
AACGTATGGTTCACCGATGCTTCCTCCAAGCGAGATGGGAAGACCTGGAAATATCGAGCTGCAGCACTCCGTGTAGATGTGGAAGAACAAATAATCACAGAAGGGGAAGGTAGTGCCCAAGTAGGGGAACTAGTTGCTGTGTGGAGTGTTTTTCAACATGAGTCTCAATCAATTTTTCCTGTATACATCTATACTGACTCCTATGCTGTATTTAAGGGCTGCACTGAATGGCTTCCATTTTGGGAGCAAAATAGGTGGGAGGTTAATAGGATAACTGTCTGGCAAAAGGAAAAACGGCAAGATATCCTGGCCATTGCTAAACAGAAATGATTTGCGGTTGGATGGGTAGCCTCCCATCAACAGGATAGCAC
>NW_009266015.1:0-372 GCF_000687185.1 Egretta garzetta | reverse complement strand
ATGACCACCACGATGACCATGCCCACCAAGATGGCGCCCCTGCTGACCTCAGCGCTTACCTCACCAACATGGCGCGGACCTTGTCGGCCTCGGGGAAGAGGTCCCAGACTTTGCCGTTCATCTTCTCGTTGACCACGTAGCGGTGGCAGCTCCGCCAGTCGCCCATCTTCATCGCCTTGGAGGCCGCCACCACGTGCTCCCGCATGGACTCGGGCGGGCCTGGGGGGCGGGGAGGGACACTTAGGGGGCGCTGTGGACTTAGGGGGCACCATGGGCTCGAGAAGGGGTGGAGAAGGCAACTTAGGGGGCACCGTGGACCCCGGTGGCCTTGGAAGGCTGGAGAAGACAACTTAGGGGGCAGAGAAGACAACT
>NW_009266014.1:0-371 GCF_000687185.1 Egretta garzetta | reverse complement strand
TTCTTTATTCACAGCGCTGGATGCACGGGGGATAGTTCCGCCTGACATGCACGCCGCACAACCAAAAGCATGTAGTCTATACAGGACGAACATATATGTCTTCATAAAAGGCAGTCTTACGATAATGAGTTAGGTACATATTCTCCTCCCAGTCACGCATGCTCAGTGATTTGAGGCGGTGGTCTTTGGGGGTCCCCAGTGGTTGTTTTCGAGGGGTCTCTCAGTGCCCTTTTCCATGAACTCTGAGCCTTTCTTCCCTACGTGGTCACGAGTTAGCTGGCTGAGCGGTTTGTCACAGCCTGTCGTGATATGTGCTGCTTTCAGTTAGCTCCTCTGTGCTTATCTTGGGTGCTGATGTTCTTAGTTCCCCT
>NW_009266013.1:0-371 GCF_000687185.1 Egretta garzetta | reverse complement strand
AAATAACAGTTTATTCCCAAGCAGAATTAATTTTTTCCGGCTGCTCCTGAGCGGGAGGAGCCTCGTCCTCTTCCTCGGAGGAAGGGCAAGGGATCAAAAAGTGTCACCGGGGCAGCAAACTCCTCGGCAAGAAGGCGAAACCAAGAGGGAAAATATTTTTTAAAAAGCAACTTTTCTTTGGGGGATGGAGCCAAATATCCCTTCTGAGGCCGGGAGCGGTCCCAGCTCTCCCCTCCGCCGCATCCCAGCTTATCCATTACATGGCGGGGGAAATTATGCGATACATATGTTGGATTAGAGAGCAAGGGGAAAAAATGTTAATTAAGACACGGGAGGAAAAAGTTAATCATCTACAAAGCAGTATTTAATCT
>NW_009266012.1:0-371 GCF_000687185.1 Egretta garzetta | reverse complement strand
GAGCCTGGGGGAATGCAGAGGAGCTGCCTGGGAGGGAAAGCGGGTGGGAGGAGGGCAGGGAAGGGGGGAGAGAAAGAGGGAGAAAAAGCACCCAAGCCTGAGCCGAGCAACTCCATCGGGCATGTCCTGAGCCCTCCCCGCTGCTGGCGAGGCAGAGCAGGGTGGTGTGCACGGCGGCTCCGTGAGCAGTGGCTTGACTCAGGCTCTCTGGTGTGTTTCAGATTCACCCCCCTGCCCAAAGGATGTCCTTCTCCAGGCAGCAGCTCAGCTCCCGCTGCTTCCCCCCCTGCGATGTGACCTGCCCCGCGCCGTACACCGACGCCTGGAACCAGCCCTGCGTCACCTCCTGCGGGGACTCCCGTGCCGTGGTC
>NW_009266011.1:0-371 GCF_000687185.1 Egretta garzetta | reverse complement strand
TTTTTTTTCCAGAATTAGAATTTATAAGTTATTCTTAACACCTAATTTGAATCTTCCTTGCTTTTCTTTAAAGTAAACTTAACTAAGAGGCAGTGATTATTATTATAGAGGAAATATTTTAGGAAGAAAAAATTAATATGATTATTAATGTGATAAATACAACATGTATATGATAAAGTGTAAATACAGACTGCTTCTAAAACAAAATATTTTGCCTTCCTTTCGTATTGACTGCAAAGGTTTTACCCTTTCTGGTCCTGGCAAGGCCACCAGGGACTTTATCACACCTGAGGTATCACACACTACCTGAAACTAGTATTTTGTGGCTACAGTTCATTCACAGATTTCTGAAGGTCACTTTAACAAAGAAA
>NW_009266010.1:0-371 GCF_000687185.1 Egretta garzetta | reverse complement strand
GGCTGCAAGCCTGTTGGCCCCAGGTAAGGCGAGAGCTATGGAGGAACCATCACAAGCCTTTGGGGAGCCTGGCAGGGCTGCCTGCGTCCCAGGGCTTGTGAGCACTGAATCAGGGCTGCCAGGACAATGGTCGGCTGTCGCAAGCAGCCCTCCTGTGCCTCCTTGCGCTGCCACCACCAGGGACGGCACCGAGGGAGCACAAGATCAAACAGGCAGCCACCTTAGATCCAGCAACAACCTTGCAAGCCAGAGTGGTACCAAATTGCACGCAGAGCACACCCAATGGTAAAGGCCAGGCCAAACAACAGGATTAATGAGATGGCATCAAAGCGGGGATGGACCCAACAATATGGAAGGGGCAGCTCCTCACA
>NW_009266009.1:0-371 GCF_000687185.1 Egretta garzetta | reverse complement strand
CCCGTTGCCGGAGGAATCGTAGCGCTTCCCCGTGGAAAGCTAAAGGGAGAAGAGACGACCAGACGCGGCTCGTGTAACAGATGGATTTATGGATTATTTAGAGCCTCTTGTACTAATTTTGCAAATGCCGCGTGTCTACAGGCTCTTAATAGTTGCATTCCCAGCTAAATGGATAAAGAATATGTCCCGGGGGGACTGGAGGCTTTGGGGAATAACTTATGCAAATCCCCCAGTCTGAAAGCAGGCAGTGGCGAGTTTTCAGCAGGTTCCCTCTCGGGACGGTGCCCACGGGGCCCAAAGGGACAAAGACCCGCAGCCGGCTTGGCCCTGGTGGGGGTGCCGAGGACTTGGGAGGTCCTGGGGGATGAAGA
>NW_009266008.1:0-371 GCF_000687185.1 Egretta garzetta | reverse complement strand
GCAGAGGAATAGGCATGCCCTAGAAGTCTTTAAATCACGTATCACATCAAAGACATGAATGCAGAACAGTATTGACACAGAGAACTTCTTCAATACGCTGGCTTTAGAGTGATGCAGTGTGTCATCACACCCTGCTCCAGTGAGATCCACTGGACCCTGTCTAATTCACCTAGCTTCAGTGTAAAATTCATATTAGTGTGTCTAACAACAAAATCTTTCAGCCATCAAAACTCAATAAAACTCCTACAGTCAGTGTGTGAACAGTGGTCTGGCTTTGAGCTTGAGGGACGTCACCGGGAGGTCCTTTTTGATAGCACGTATCTGTGCCCTCCTCACAAAACACAAATTTGTGGCCACTGGGGCAAACTAGT
>NW_009266007.1:0-371 GCF_000687185.1 Egretta garzetta | reverse complement strand
TTGATGCTGCTGCTGCCTTGGTTTGCCTGTAGGTGCAGGATTACAGCTGGAGAAGAGAGCGACCCAGCACTCGCTCCCAAGTCCAGAGCCAAAGCCAGCCTGGGACCCACCACCCTCCTCTTCCAGAGGCACCAGCACAACACGGACCACAGCCCACACCAGCAGACACTCCAGCTGAAAGCTTGAGGGACAGAAGCAGGACGCAGTCCGGGGGGAGCAGGGCGGAAGATTTTGGTTAATGAGGTCTCCAACCTGAAGCACAGCCCCAGCCCCTGCCAAGCAGCCACCAGAGATGCCGCTGGCTGAGAAGAACCGAGGGTGACCAGCGAGAAGCTCTGCTCCTGGGGCAGCGACGCCTGGACCGCTTCCTC
>NW_009266006.1:0-371 GCF_000687185.1 Egretta garzetta | reverse complement strand
CTCACCCCAGTAGCTATCCTTGGGACCCACATTCACTCCAGTGGCTGGCACTGGGATCTCCGGTTCACTCCAGTATCTGGCACTGGGACCCCCACTCAACTAAGTAGCTGCCACTGGGACCGCCATTCACTGCAGGTACTGGCACTGGGATCCCCCAGTAGCTGGCATTGGGACCCCCATTCACTCCAGTGCCTGGAACTGGGATCCCTCAGCAGCTGGCACTGGGATCCCCACTCATCACAGCAGCTGCCACTGGGACCCCGCTTACCGCAGTAGCTCCCACTGTGACCTCCATTCACTCCTGTAACTGGCACTGGGATCCCCCAGGAGCTGGCACTAAGATCCCCACTCAACCCAGTAGCTGGCTCTGG
>NW_009266005.1:0-371 GCF_000687185.1 Egretta garzetta | reverse complement strand
ATGTTATACACAGCAGCGCTCACACGTGTGAAGCAAGCGGGTGTTGCTTTTCTACCAAATTATGAAAGCGCTCATTGATTCGTTTCAGAAGGGAGAACGTTAAAAATGACATGTGCATTTTGCGTTTCTGGAGCTGCCGATGGTATTCAAGTATACGTTTCAAATTGCATGGGAAGCCAAGTAATATTAGTCAATTCCTGTGAGCAGGAAGGTACAGAAAAATTTCTCCATCAGGCTGAATACTTTTTTTTGTTCTTACATACAAGGGGAAAAAGCTGCCTGTAATTTGCACGAAAAATAGAGAACCTAAAATACCAATGGTGTCTGTAAGGGGAGAAGGGTATCGGTCATGTAGCGAGGCACAGGGCTGG
>NW_009266004.1:0-370 GCF_000687185.1 Egretta garzetta | reverse complement strand
CAGCCCTCAGCAGACCGCCTGCTGCCTTTGGGGCAAATAAAGCCTTTATTTCCACCCTGGCAGTTTGAGAGATACTAGGTCGTAAAATCCTGACTCTCCTTGTATAGAAACCCATCACGGGCAAAAAGCAGGCACTTTTTTGGGTGCAGGGGGAAAGGATCGACGATTTCCCAGTTGCTGCGAGGCCGTGCTGTGGTAACCATGGCAACCGGGCTTCAAAGACAGGGGTTACAATCCGGGCTTCCCAACTTGGGTCCCAGCAGAGGAGCCGTCCTTCCCACGCCTTTGCCCAGAGGCTGGGGGCCCAGGGGCGCGGGGGGGACGCCTGGCTCCCCCTGCTCCTGGCCCCTGTCCCTGGGAATGGCAGGGC
>NW_009266003.1:0-371 GCF_000687185.1 Egretta garzetta | reverse complement strand
TTTGTTTTGAGACTCCACAGGCAAGTATAGTTCCATAGGTCTCTGTTCTCCTTCTCAAGGACAGTGGGAATGAATTTTTTCCTTCCTGAGTTTATGTTGCTCTCTTTTTAAATCTAATCTTTACCACATTGATTTTACTTGCTTTTCAGATTTTAAAAGTTTTCTGAAAGAGAGCGGAGAGAAGAAAGGCTACATGAGAACAAGGATTGCATGTTCTTTTGATTTCCTTATGAAATGTAATTATGATTTCTTTTTCTAGATACTTTCTGCCAAAAAGATTTGAGCAGGTATTTAGCAGCAGCCATTGTAAACTCTGTAGATTTCATTTATGCAGGTTTAAAAAAAAAAAAAAAAAAAAACATTAAAAAATA
>NW_009266002.1:0-371 GCF_000687185.1 Egretta garzetta | reverse complement strand
GAGAGTACGTCCCTGCGCCCGGCCGCGAGAGTCAATTCAGCATCCGTCCCCTTTTGCCCTCGCCGGACCACCCCATTAGATCCCCTTCCCAATGATCCGCGGCGGCAGGGCTTCATCCCTCCGCCTGGGGGATGATTTAGAGTTGCAGAGCCCCCAAACCAGTCATTTTGTGGCATTTGGGGTCTTTTTGTTTTAAACCTCCGTCAGATGGAACCTCAAAGCTGCCGTGGGGGCTGCGGGGCTGGTGCTTCTCCAGCGCAGGTCACGTCTCCTCTCGCCCCTCTCCTCGCAGATTTGGGGAACCGCGGAGATGTGGTCAGCGTGAAGAAGCACGTGGGGCGTAACAAGCTCCTGCCCCAGGGCCTGGCTGT
>NW_009266001.1:0-370 GCF_000687185.1 Egretta garzetta | reverse complement strand
CACCCGCAGCGATGGCCCCGATGAGGGGCACCAGGAAGAGGTGGATGGGGTAGTTCCAGGGTGCGATGATGAGCACCACCCCGTACGGGTCCTTGCGGATGAAGGCCGAGTCCAGCTGCAGCACCTGCGAGGAAGGCCACGATCTCACTGCCGCTCCCACCACCTCCTGCCCGGCCTCAGCCCAGCAGGCAGCACTCCCCTCCCCAACCCGCTCTGCCCCTTGCCACTTGCAATTCATCTCCCTCTCTTCCCTTCCCCGGCCAGCTCAGAGCTTCCCCCTTACCAGATTCTTGTCCACGTACTCGTCCTTCATCCAGTGGGACAGGTTGTTCAGGGTGTCATTGAGCTCGTTCTTGCAGAGGAGGATCTC
>NW_009266000.1:0-370 GCF_000687185.1 Egretta garzetta | reverse complement strand
CATCTACAGCATGAGAAACAAGGAGATCAAGGAGGCCCTGTGGAAACTGGTCCAAAGGATTCTGTTTCACCATCAATAAACTGCCTTCACTTCTGTTTACATTTCCCAGGGTTTCTCTTTGGCCATGAGTCCACTTTTTTCTCTTTTAAGAATCCAAGTTATAGATAATTTTGTGGTTTGCACTCCTTGTCGTCAGGCTTGATCCTATTTTGTCTGACTCTTCCACAAGTCTGTTAGTTGTGGCCTTTCCAAATTTGGCTTTTCACTAAAACAGGATTTCCCATGTGCAGCACCTGAAGGCTGGGCTCTTCCTCCAATGTTGCTTCCAATATAATGTCCAAGGAATTGGTCTTCTAAAGAGTCTGTTCTC
>NW_009265999.1:0-370 GCF_000687185.1 Egretta garzetta | reverse complement strand
AAGCCCACCCCAAAGTCCAACATGGGCCCACTCAGAGAAATCCGGGAGCACAGGAGCAGTTTGTGACAAGCCAGAGCAACTTCATCTCTACACTGGCAACCAAATGAGAGGGCTATCGGACAAGGTCATGCTCTAAAGGGAGCTCTAAAGGTGCCTGGGCTGGTGGTACCTAAGACATACAGACAAGACCAACTTACCCTGAACCTTCAATGAAAGAGGAAGGCTCCTATTGGAAGGAATTTCTTGTCCAGAGTCCTCCACAAAGTACATGCACGTGTACACCCCAGCAGATGCTTCTGTAGCTGTGAGCTGGAGCCTGGCGGTTGGGAGGGAGTAAGGTGCTCTTAGGTAAATTAGCTCCCCACTTTGA
>NW_009265998.1:0-370 GCF_000687185.1 Egretta garzetta | reverse complement strand
TATGTGATAGTTTATAAAATACAAGCAATGTTGTAAAGCGATGTCTTCTATATATGTTATTTTTATGAACAAAACATATCTGCAACTAGTAATGAGATAAGTTCTGAGAGAAGACAGGTTTTTTGAGAGGAGCTACATGGGAAAAATGAGTTCTATTTATTTATTTCAAGAGTTTGTTAAATTGATAAGCTATTGTGAGTTTTTCTGGAGTTTGGTCGGAAGCCTTGGCACTTATATATATGGTTGTGTGTGCGTTTATGCCAAAGGTAAATAAGCAATAGTTATGTCTAACCCATCAAGCTATGTTAGGCTAATTTCTATAAGTAAATAATTTAACATTTTCTTCCTATTTCCCTCTTCTTTTTTTTTT
>NW_009265997.1:0-370 GCF_000687185.1 Egretta garzetta | reverse complement strand
CGGCGCGGGGTGATTAACGCGCTGGGATCTTCTCGGTGAGGCGGCCGGTGGTGGAACCGTTGAGCGCCCGGGTTGGGGGGGATGGCTCCGTCCCTGCTGCGGAGCCATTGCTGGTTGGGTTTTGCTGGGGTTGGGTTGAACACCACTGGGGCTGTTGGTGGCAATGCAGCGGGAAGGGCTCCCATTGGTCCATAAATGTAGAGATAGAGAAATATAAGTGCGTATACGTTGACCACAGTCAAGGGCTCCATGTTCAAATGGAGATCGGCAACGAGCAGTGTCCCTCAGGGCTCCGTACTGGGACCAGTACCAGTACCTTGATCAATGACCTAGGCAGCGGGATTGGAGATGACACCAAGCTGAGCGGTGC
>NW_009265996.1:0-370 GCF_000687185.1 Egretta garzetta | reverse complement strand
GCAGGACAAATTTTTGTGTGATGGACACTGATACAACATCATCATATTCATTTTGGATCTCTGAATACCTAAGCCTTCAGCAGAATGCCTGGATGCTCTGAAGTCCCTCCATCTGCTCCATATGTCAGC
This sequence comes from Egretta garzetta, assembly GCF_000687185.1. Classification (NCBI taxonomy): domain Eukaryota; kingdom Metazoa; phylum Chordata; class Aves; order Pelecaniformes; family Ardeidae; genus Egretta; species Egretta garzetta. Next base: position 241 of record NW_009265996.1, on the reverse strand, counting down.
ACTGAAGGTGAAATGATCCAGTCAGAGGTGTTCTTTGATTTTCCTCACAGCCTAAAACACCACATGGGTCAGGAGATACTCCAGGACACCTCAAGGGCCATGAGACTCTTCTGGACCAAACAGTGGAATCTCAGGGGTGATGGCATACCAATACTTGTGTTCAGGGATCTCTAAAGGCTGTCCTGAACATCATGAGTGGGGACATGTCCAGTTGCCCTAATTTGGGCATCAGCTGCCATTT
>NW_009265995.1:0-370 GCF_000687185.1 Egretta garzetta | reverse complement strand
ACACACAGGGAAACCCATTGTCTTCCTTTTGGGTTTTAAGAGGGTAACACATCTCAGCAGATGAGAGGAAGAAGACTGTTTATAGGACACCTGGTTTTCAGAAAGGTTTGCTGCTGTTTTGGAGGCATTCAGGTGTGCATCCAGGCTGACTGTTCTTCCCTTACTCCTTGCTGTTCCAGATTACCTGACCTTTTCCTCTTGACCCCGCACCCCTCCAGTGGTGCCAATGGTCTGATGTGGCTGCAGGCAAAATGCCATATAAGGAGGCTATAGATTGGGCAGAACAAAGAGAAAAGAGATTTGGCAGGCATCGGACGTTTCCTTTTTGGCGCGTTTTTGGAAAAGCTCTTTTTAAAAAGGGGAAATAAGC
>NW_009265994.1:0-370 GCF_000687185.1 Egretta garzetta | reverse complement strand
GGGACACTGGGAGCCCCCTGGGGACATCAGGGGTCTATGGGGACACTGGGGCCCCCCTGGGGACATCAGGGACCTCCCTGGGGACGCTGGGAACCCCCTGGGGACATTGGGAGCCCAATGGGGACATCAGGGATCTATGGGAGCCCCCTGGGGACACTGGAGCCCTGGGGACATCAGGGATCTATGGGGACCCCCCTGGGGACATCAGGACCCCCCTGGGGATGCCGGGACCCCTCTGGGGACACCAGGACACCCCTGGGGACACCAGGGACCCTCTGGGGACCCCCCCCCAGTCCCTCCCAGTTGCCTCCAGGACCCCCCCAGGCCACCAGGTCCCCCAGGTCCCCCCAGGGCTGTGGCTGTGGCTGGA
>NW_009265993.1:0-370 GCF_000687185.1 Egretta garzetta | reverse complement strand
ACTTCCACACGGCAGGCAGATGTTTAGGTATTTCCAGGAAAGCAGGCCTTCATCACACATAATGGTTACTTGGGAAAGACAAACATCCTCAAACAAATACCCCTTTTTCCTCCTTGTTTCCCCAGATTTATAGCTTCGCAAAACTCCATGCGTTATGGAATATCCCTTTGGCCACTTGTGGTCAGCTGTATGGCTGTACAAGAAGGCCTCGATGCTTTGGAAGGGCTGCTCAGCAACAACTAAAACGTCGCTCTGTTATCCACATGGCACTGGGCACACAAAATCACAGCTGCACATACAGGCTGCATTGAAGAAAATTAACTCCATCCCAGCAACACCCAGGACACCTACACAACCCCAGTTCACCGTG
>NW_009265992.1:0-370 GCF_000687185.1 Egretta garzetta | reverse complement strand
TTTGTTTGTTTGTTTGTTTTCCTTAACAGGCTCTGGTCATAAATCAGAAATCAGTAATATTTTATATATTTGACTTTTTTGTCAGCTTCTTTTTTGGGTAACCTGAAGGGTTTTTGCTTCTGGTAGTGATATATTTTTGTATTGTCTAAGAAAAGACTGTTATCCCTCTGTTCAAAATGTCAGACCCCAGGCATATCACCGACCCAGTACCTCTTCTCCAGATGCAGGGAACGCCAAGTGCCCCCAAGGTCTTCTCTTTCACTGCAGAGGGCCTGGCAAGTTTAAGCATAGTGGTGGCAGAAGGGAAACATAAGCTTCCTGTTCACCTTAACGAGAAGCTTGGGTAAAACGTGCCTTTAACATGTGTCCA
>NW_009265991.1:0-370 GCF_000687185.1 Egretta garzetta | reverse complement strand
GAGATTTCCTCACTGCCTACTTGGAAAATCAATTATGGAGAATAATCCGTGGGCCTTGCCGGAGGTGGAAGTTTTCTTGCCACGTCTTTAACCCAGGCCCCGGGTAGGCAGCAGACTTCTCTAGGAAATGGGCCCGGTCTGCACACTGGGCCTTCTGTTCCCTTCAGAAGGGACAACCCTAGGACAACCACCCGTCTTTTCTTCCTTACAGAAGCCATTCTGATGCCGGGCGTAGGCTGCCTTAGCCTTGGGAACGTTTCGAAGCCATGAGAACCATCACCCTCACGAAGGTTCGTTCTGACCTGCAGAGCTTCCTCTCTCTTCTACAAGGGAGCCCGGGAGGTTGAGGTTGTCACAGGGGAGCCACGCC
>NW_009265990.1:0-370 GCF_000687185.1 Egretta garzetta | reverse complement strand
GCATCAGAGCTCGTACCTCCTACGCGCCCTCTGCACACGCTCCTACTTAGATGTGGAGAAAATCGCCTGCTGGGTCCAAGTGTTGGTGCGATCGGCCTGGCTGCTTTTGCCTCAGTCGCAGCACTGCCAGCTGACGGTGCTGCCCTCCTCCCAGTCCTGCAGGTTCCAGCTGACAAGCACCTCCAAGCTGGACGTCTGCACGGAGATGATTTTTGCAGTGCAGCAAGGCAGCGCGGGCGCCTACCTGAGCCTGCAGTAGGCAGAGGCCAGCTTTACCAGCAGCACACCGTGGCCGGAGAGCTGCGCGGCTGTCGAGACGCCGCTTTCCAGACTCACGGCGAGGCACACCCAGCAGGACAACGGCCACCTC
>NW_009265989.1:0-369 GCF_000687185.1 Egretta garzetta | reverse complement strand
AGCCCCCGGCTGGGCTGGGGGGCAGGGGGGGTCTCTCCAGGCTGAGATAATGGTGCAAAGAAAAGGTGTGGGGTGAGTACCAACCTGCAGAGCTGCCCAGAGCAGAGGCCCCGGGGAGCAGGCGTCCCCCGCAGCGGCAGAGCCCAGCACCCGGCACCCAGCACCCTCATCAGGGTGGCAGCAGATTGCAATGAGCTGATTGCTCTGCTCCTTCAGCTGCAGCTTGGGGAGCCCTGAGGATGGGGCTCTGCTGCAGGGTGCTGGGGTGCTCTCCCCCCGGGGCCAGCCCCAGTTTCGGGTGCCGTTTCATAGAATGATAGAATGTTTTGGGTGGGACCCTAGGGGTCACCCAGCCCAACCCCCCTGCAG
>NW_009265988.1:0-369 GCF_000687185.1 Egretta garzetta | reverse complement strand
GTATTTTTTTATACGCAGTGAAGTAGAATTGCTACTTGCCAGGGAGGTTCTACTTCAAATGTTCTTTCAGCTCTGGTTTGGTTTTTGGGTTCTCTGAGTAGTGGTTTGTGCTTGGGTTGTTCCTTTTCTTTATTTAAGAAAGAATTATCCATTAACCATAATTACATCAGCAAAAGATCTCATCCCTTGTAAAAACACATCTCAAACCAGGAAGAAGCTGTTGTTGCTCTGAAAGCACTTTGGCTTTTCTGTGACCTTCCTTGAATGTGTGAGGGGGGGATGTTAACTCTTTTCTTTTTAGACCATTTTACCTGAGCTCTCTTTCTGTCACTTAGCTGTAAGAAGTTGAGAAGTTGATGTGAATGTCTT
>NW_009265987.1:0-369 GCF_000687185.1 Egretta garzetta | reverse complement strand
TTCTAATCACCACCCCTCTTTTTTTTTTTTTTTGGCAGGGGATTCTTGGAACTCCCTTAAAGTTACCATTCTAGCTATTTCATTTTCTGGGGTGTTGAGTTAATTTCGTCAGAATTTCTCCGGAGTCAAAATCTTGTTTTAAATAAATCCAAAGGACCCTACTACTTTTATGTCTTACAGCTCTCTTTTCAAAGGTAATAAATTCTTAAGGAGCTCATAACTTAAGAGCCAATAAAGAAGTCATTGTCCTTTCTTTTTAATTACTGTTGGAGAAGTCTCTCTTGTCTGTCTGAGACGGGTGAAGAAGTAGATGCAGCTCTGCCAGATAAATGATTTCCCAGTTTAATATTTTTTTCACTTAAATCACTT
>NW_009265986.1:0-369 GCF_000687185.1 Egretta garzetta | reverse complement strand
GCAATGACTTGGGGGAAAATGTTGGGATTTTGGGATGCAGGGCGGGGGATTCCTGGGCTCAGGGCAAGGGTTTTAGCTTGGTACAAGGATTTGGGGAACCTTCTGGGCACCCGTCGCACTCAGAAGGTGCCGGAGCTGCTGGAGGAGAACCCAGAGCCCTTCGAGAGGAGGCAGAGGGCAGGGGTTTGGGCCCCAAATCCATGGATTTGGGCTCAGCAAAGGCTTTAGTGCTTGGTGCAAGGACATGCTGCAAGGCCCGGAATTGTGTGCACGGAGCTCAGGGAGATGCTGGGATGTGGGGGACGGTGCCGGGGTCAGGGCCACCACCATCATCATCATCTTCTTTGGCGCAGTAGTAGGTGGCCGTGT
>NW_009265985.1:0-369 GCF_000687185.1 Egretta garzetta | reverse complement strand
AAACAACAAATGAACAACTGCATGAAAATAATGAGAATTTAAAGGATTTCAAACAAACCTCAGTCATTGCAATAAAATAAAATACACAAACAGACGCATAGCAAATGGGGTTATACAAATCCAAGGGGGGTGGGGAACCTTTCCTATTGGTACGAACATGTACGTGAGGGGCGGTGTCATTTTTTGTTTACTTTGCTGACTTTACAGCACTGTTTGACAGGTAATAGCAGGCGATGTTCCATAGCGATCCGTGACGCAGGCAGGAAAAAGTGGCGGGAACCCCGCCCCCCTGGTCCGCAGTCCCCAACCAGGTCGGCTCCCACCCCATAAAGAGCGCGGCGCGGCGGGCGCGGGGCAGAGCTGGGCGCA
>NW_009265984.1:0-369 GCF_000687185.1 Egretta garzetta | reverse complement strand
TGCCCCCCCTGCCCCCCGAGCGGCCACTGAGAGGTGTCTGCCAGGGGCAGGGTGGGGCCAGGGAGAGAATCGGGCTGCGCTGCCGGGTGGGCTTCCCGAGGCGGGGGACTGCTGCTGCCAGCTTGCTTGCTCTTCTCCCCCTGCAGGCCTGTCAAGCAAAGGAGGGGCAAGGGAGGCGGGGGGAGCCCTGGCAGCAGCCCCACTGCGCTGCCCTCTCTGGCTGCTGCTGCTGGGACGGCCCGTCCTCTGGCAAGGGCCTCTGCTCAGGCTGCTCCTGCCTGCCCCAGCTCCCGCGGCGTGGGGGCGCTGGGCAACGGGCATTTGTCTTTTTCCTGCCACAGGAACCTCTCCGTGGCGGGGGGGGCGGGG
>NW_009265983.1:0-369 GCF_000687185.1 Egretta garzetta | reverse complement strand
GACTGGTTTTATTGTGCATTACAACAGTGTCTGCAGACCAAAGCCGAGGTGGTTTCAGGCAGCGTGTGTATGCATGCATCTTTTCCATTAGTGCCCCTGTGATTTACAGTGTTGCTTTTAGAGGGAAATTCAAATTCTGAAGTCATCCTAATTTGCAAGAAAAATAGCAAAACTGTTTTGAAATGCAGCTTAAATGGCAAAAAAGCGGTTTGGTTGTCCTCCTAGCAACATATGAAACTGCATTTTATCTTTAGACATTGGGTATAAAATGTGCCTTGGGTCATCAGCGTTTGTGCTTTGATATCTGTGTGATCTGTGATTCGCATGCAGCGGGGCAGTAAAAAGTAGCTGCGCAGTTATATTTGATTA
>NW_009265982.1:0-369 GCF_000687185.1 Egretta garzetta | reverse complement strand
GAACAGTTTCCCCTGGCAGTTTTCCTGTGCTCCTAGTCATGAGCCACAGTCGGGGACTTCAAAGCCCGCAGGAGAGCAGGGAAGCCCCAGGAGCGGCAGCAGCAGCATGCAGAGGGACCCTCCAGTACCCTTCCAGGTGATGCTGTGGCCATTGTGTCCCCATGCCATCTCCCTCCCAGCTCTATCTCCAGCCTTTGCTAGGAGCTGCCCCTGGGAGAGTGCTTGCCCAGAGCAGCATCTCCTGCCCTCACTCCCAGCACTTGGACAGGGCACAGGGATGTCCCCTCCAGCCAAACCCCAACCACGCTCAGCCAGGTGCCATCCCCTGCTGTTCCCTTCTGGGGTTTTTTTCCTCCTCTGCCAAGCGGG
>NW_009265981.1:0-368 GCF_000687185.1 Egretta garzetta | reverse complement strand
AGCCATTCTGCGCACCCTTTGAATACTGCAAATGAGTCAGTGTAGATATACACCGGAGTTCCCGCTTTCTTCTCGCTGTTAAACACACTCCATACTGCCACTAACTCTCCCACTTGGGCACTGCCCTCGCCTTCAGTAATTATTTCCCTCTTAGTATCCACATTAATGGCCACAGCCCGATACTTCCACTGTTTGCCCTCTCGCTTGGCAGAAGCATCTGTGAACCATACATTTCGCAGCTCCTCTGAAAACAACGGGGCAATTTTAACGACAGAAGGAGGAGGGGTATCCTCTTCCAGGTTTGTCACTTCTTCCTGTATGTTTAACACCTTTGGGGCACCTTCAGTGACAGTGAAAACACTACAGTA
>NW_009265980.1:0-369 GCF_000687185.1 Egretta garzetta | reverse complement strand
AACAAAAAAAGATAAAGAAAAAACAGAAAAAAAGAAAGAAAAAAAAGAAAGGAAAATAAATAAATAAATAAGTAAAAGATGATGTACAGAAAAAAAAGCCCTTAGGCCACGGGTGCACTATGTGAGAGGGAAACATCTTGTATGCTAATTGGCTTTAGGTACTTACAGCAAGATTGAGACTTGTAGCGTTGCCACAGATTGTTGGAAATTCCTCCGATAAGCTGACAGATGAATGTGTCTCTCTCATGCAGAGGTGAGAGAGCAGCAAAATACTTCCAAGAGCACAGGCAGCGAAGCAGAGATATTTCAGGCATGTCAACACGCCGGGGCGGTGAGAACGCTGACCACTCGCTGCAGGAAGGATGGGGG
>NW_009265979.1:0-369 GCF_000687185.1 Egretta garzetta | reverse complement strand
AAAGTTTCCTTAGCGACCTGTTGGCTGAGCAGCCGCGGGTTCGCGCCTCCCGCCGTCACCCCCCGAAGGTCCCCTCCTGCCTCCGGCCCCTCCAGTGCTCCCGCAGCCCGGCCCTTCCCGGCCGGTTGAGTGAAATTCCCTCGAGGTTTAACAGCCGTGAGCGCTGGAGCAACGCACCCATAGATCTCTGACAACGTTCCCTTCTGATGCCTCAGAAATGGCAGGTTTAACTCCTTGTGCCCAACGGCTCTTTGAAAGTAGGTAATATTTATTACTTAGGAAATAATAAACGTTTCCATATCGCATCACCTAGAGCTAATTTAGATTTCAGGAACGTATGAGGCTGTAAAAGAGCCTTTGGCATGAGAA
>NW_009265978.1:0-369 GCF_000687185.1 Egretta garzetta | reverse complement strand
CACTGAAGCAGAGGTCAGGGTTAGAAGGAAGGTGCTGGAAAAAATACCCTCCCCTGGGCCGGCTGATGAGTAAAGCACACTTGTTTTCCCCCCAAGCCGCAATATTTTTAAACAGCTCCGTTTAATGTGCGTGCTGAGCCCTGATAAGATCTTGATGAAAGGGGAAGAGGCCAGAGCCAAGGTTCCCTCCGGAGCCAGCTCGGCCCCGCTCCTCAGTGCTGGGAATTGCGGATACGAAGCTGCCCGGGATGGGGACCAGCCCCAAACCCTCTGTGGGGGTGGCACCCCCGGGGTGTCACTGGGTCCCCGCAAGCCCCTTGCGCTTGGGGCACCTTGAGGGGCTTGCACCCAGGTCCCACAGCACCCTCC
>NW_009265977.1:0-368 GCF_000687185.1 Egretta garzetta | reverse complement strand
ACTATCAAAGCAGTTTGGATTATGCCCGTTCTTCCTGATCCCAAGTCTTGAGGACTGTTACGAGGAAAGCAGAAATACTCTAGGGATCTTGCCGCAGAATTTGCCAAAAGGTCAAGTGCTGCTTCTCACTTCTTCTTCTTTCAAGGTTTTGGGTTTTATCCATTGTACATCGGGCGCCAAATCTACCTTTCCCATTTTGGCATGCAGTCTTCCAAAAACCTTTCCTGGTTTTAACCCTTTGATTTTCCATGTAGAAGCTCCTGAAACTGCCTGTTTCTCCACTGCGCTATGCAGTAGTGACAAAAACTGCAGAAAGTGACGTTAAGAACAGATCTGCCTTTGACTTTTAACGATAATTTGCACAAAAA
>NW_009265976.1:0-369 GCF_000687185.1 Egretta garzetta | reverse complement strand
CCCCCCTGCCACAGAAACCACATTTTCCAGCTTGGTTTTGGTAGGGCCTGGTTTTGGCAGGGCTCGGTTTTGGTAGGGCTCAGTTTTGGCAGAGCTCAGTTTTGGCAGGGCTCGGTTTTGGCAGGGCTCGGTTTTGGCAGGGCTTGGTTTTGGTAGGGCTTGGTTTTTGTAAGGTTTGGTTTTGGTAGGGCTCACTTTTTATAAGGCTTGGTTTTTGTAAGGCTCAGTTTTTGTAGGGCTCGGTTTTGGCAGGGCTCGGTTTTGACAGGGCTCGGTTTTGGCTGGGCTTGGTTTTTGTAAGGCTCTGTTTTGGTAGGGCTTGGTTTTTGTAAGGCTCGGTTTTGGCAGGGCTCGGTTTTAGTACGGCTT
>NW_009265975.1:0-368 GCF_000687185.1 Egretta garzetta | reverse complement strand
CCGCTCCCCAGCAGCCTGGGGCTCCAGACAAGTCTGGGGCAACAACCATCTTCCACCAACCTCTCGGGGCTTGGGCATTGCAGACCTCTCGTGGTAGCTGACCCAGAATGTTTTGCAGCACATTGAGATGCTGAAGGCAATGGTGACCAGGATGGTTTGGCTTGCCCCAAGGCTTGGACCACAGGGACTCTGTAGCATCTGCCCTTTGCAAGGATGGGGCAAGTCCAGCTCTTGGCTGTTCTTAATGATGGATGCATGGAGCTGGTGTCTTGGTCCTTCTTCATAAAATAGATTGAAAGGATGAGAGATGAAAGCCTGAAATCAAGAGTTTGCCCCAAATCTGATGATTTCTTGCCTTAAAATCCAAC
>NW_009265974.1:0-368 GCF_000687185.1 Egretta garzetta | reverse complement strand
AAAAAAAAAAAAAAATCCTTTTCAACAACTTTATTCTTAACTGAAAATCAATTTTGGTCAGTGGATAGATGTTGATGCAACCTTCACTCTTCCCCAATTGGCTCAAAAATATTTAAGTAAAATTATGAACAAGACCAGGATACATCTAGTTTTCTAACTGAAAAGCAAAGGAGTAAGGTCAGCAATCCTTTCAAATAAGACCATCAGTTACATTGTTAGAGCTGGACAAACCACCTGAAACGAGTTTTCTCCCATTTCCTATAAGCATTCCTGTTGTGGCTAACGTGCTGGATACTCCATCAAACACAAGCAAGTCCAAGTGTGAGTTCTGCAACTGATTTCCAAGCTCTTCAGTTGCTGCACACCCT
>NW_009265973.1:0-368 GCF_000687185.1 Egretta garzetta | reverse complement strand
GGTGTATTTTTTGTTGTTTTGCTTTTATTGGAAGTTAAAGGATACATAGTAAATAGCTTGCAAGTAGCAATATTGTGGGCAGGAGAGAAGCGGTATTGTTAACAGAAGTTACACGATTAGCTGAGCTCAGGAGATGCAACCACCTCCTAAGTGACTATGAATATTCAGGTAAATATGTTTAGCTGAAATATTGAGTCATCAGCAGACACTACATGCACAAAATGTACTCCTGCCTATTTTTCATTAATTTAAAACACAGTACTGGCCAGCACTCTTGACAGCTTGCCATGACACATCTGTAGTATTTCTCAGGCATGTTATCCTTCAGGTAGGTTTTCTTTCTTCTGGCATGTTATAGAATACAGAAG
>NW_009265972.1:0-368 GCF_000687185.1 Egretta garzetta | reverse complement strand
CCTTGTACATTTTTCTACTAGTTATGGAGTTTATCGAAACCAGAGAATGACAAGAATTAAAATGCAATCATTTGCTGGTTTGTGCCAGTAATATAAACTACCATAACTTGCAGGAGATCACATCTCAACTCCTCAATCATCTCATTATTTCGTATCCAATGATCAATTCCATATGCTCTGCTTTTACAAAAAGGCTTTACAACAGTGGTGTTTATCGCAAACCACCCTTTTCTAGCATTAGTCAGCAAATGAAAGCAATTGTCTTTACTAAAGCCAGCCAACCTTGGAGAATGGAAACAAATAAAAATTAACAACTCTAGACATAATTTTCCTCTGTCTGTCCTTCTTTTCTACATATAATTAATGTG
>NW_009265971.1:0-368 GCF_000687185.1 Egretta garzetta | reverse complement strand
GGCGAGGCCTGCCGTGCAGCCAGGAGCAGTGGGCACAGGTCCCTTCTGCCCGCGGGGATGAGGACACCCGGCTCGTCTGGAAGCCGTGGCCACGCTCCTGCTGCTGCAGGCTCCCCGTCTTCCTTCCTGCTGGGCAAGGGGATGGCCCACCGGCTTCAGCAGTTCAGGCTGCAGCGGGGGGGAGGCAGGCACAGCCCTGACCCGCCCAGACCCAGGGAGCCCCCAGAAGAGATGGGAACCCCCCCGGTGCTGAGGGAGCTGCCAACAGCAGCCGACAGAGAGGATCCCACGGCTGTGTTCTGCGGGAAAGAGGTGAGGATGGGGCCCGGCAGGGTCCCCCCCACCGGGGAGGCCTCGATGGCCACCGT
>NW_009265970.1:0-368 GCF_000687185.1 Egretta garzetta | reverse complement strand
ATACAAAACTGGGAGAAGTGGTTGATACACCAGATCGATCTGCTGCCATCCAGAGAGACCTGGACAGGCTGAAGGAAGGGGCCAACAGGAACTTCAAGAAATTCAAGAGAAGGAAGGTGGCAAGACATTCTTCTGAGAAAGAACGAGCCCATGCACGAGCACATGCTGGGGCTGACCGGCTAGAAAACAATACATCAGAAAATGCCCTAGCGATCCTGGTGGACACCATGTTGACCATAAGCCAGTCATGTAGCCTTGAGGCAAAGGAGGCCAACAGCTTCCTGGGCTGCTTAATCAGAGTTTTTAACTTGGAGAAGGGTCAGAGGGACTTTACGAGTCATTGTTAATATCATATGGGGATGGGGGGG
>NW_009265969.1:0-368 GCF_000687185.1 Egretta garzetta | reverse complement strand
CCCGCAGTTTTCCAGACAGCCCGTCCCTCCGGCGGGCCCGAAGCCCCCTGCCCAGACGGGAGCATGGCGCAGATCAGTGCGCGCCAATCTTGCCTGAGGCGAGCGCCAGCAGCCCGTGTCGGAAAGGAGGGCGCCAGCTGGGAGGCTTGTGGGCGATGTCCCAAAGGGGTGGCAAGAGCGGGGTAGAGCCCCTGGGCAGCTCCCCCAGGCAGCAAACACAGACTTGATGACACCCTTGCGCTTGCAATAAAGAGTCGGCTCCCAAGGCCTCGCTTGTGCCTCCCTTTGTTCAAGCCAGGCCACGCTGGGTGTGGGCATTTTCCCTGCAGTAACCGCTCTCATCTTCTTCCCCCTTACAGCCTCTCTCA
>NW_009265968.1:0-368 GCF_000687185.1 Egretta garzetta | reverse complement strand
TTCAGCCAGGTTTGGGCTTGACAGAGTGACATTAAGGAGACTCTGTCAAGCTGAGGGATTCATAAAACAGTCCTAGCCTTAGCCTCTGCTAGGAAAACACTCCCATGATTGTCCTACGGTGTCCCTTCCAGAGTGTAAACAGCAACATAGGAAACTGAAACTCAGGAAGGCCGACGGACTGGTTTTACTTCAAACTAAAGGCAATATATATTTTTGTATGATTACAGCAGCGCATTCTCAATACCTCTCAGTATTTGTTTGCACCTGAAGTCATATGGCACTGGGTATACTAGTCATGTCCTGCCTAAATACTATCTTTTCCTTAATCTGCTCAACAAGGAGGAGGAATGAGCTGAGTCACTGCACAA
>NW_009265967.1:0-368 GCF_000687185.1 Egretta garzetta | reverse complement strand
TGGGGGTGATGCAGTGTCCCCTCCTAGGCCACCGCGGTGGCACCTGTGTGTGTGTATGTGTCCCGCCGGGGGTCACCCAGAGACACCTCGGGGTCCCCCCCAGGACCACCAGGTCTCCCCAGGAGAGGGGGGATGGCCCCTCCCCCCGCTGGTGGCACTTTGGGAGGCTTTGGGATGGTGTCACCCCCTTTGTTGTCCCCTCCTGGGCCACCGTGTTGTCACCTGTGATGTCACCTAGAGCCACCCCCCCCATCCCCTGAAGTGGCCTTGTCCCCTTCCTGTTCCCCAACCTGGGGGGACCCCCTGCTCCTCTTCATGTTCCTTGGGGACAACCCCCCGTGACCTTTGGGGACCCCCCGTGACCTTTG
>NW_009265966.1:0-368 GCF_000687185.1 Egretta garzetta | reverse complement strand
TATTACTTATTTTTTTGGTATGCTGCCTATGCTTACACAGAAGGCATTATCTCACTAAAAGTTAATTAATGTCAGTTTCTTGATAAGAAAAGTATGAAATGCGGTATCTGTTAGAACAGTGACAGTTTGATGAAAAACTGGGGAGTATAAAATATTATGGGGCAAATATTTAATTCCAAACAGAATATATTCTCTAAATTGCAAGATGCATGGCTCTGTCATTGCATCTGTAGTCTAGCAAGTGTTACATATTGTTTCTAGAGGAGATAATGTAACAGTGGCCCTAAGTCTCTGAGAAAATGATTGTGTGGTGGTGACTGGTAAAGATCATTTTCAAGGGCTCCTTCTCTGACCTTTTTTTTTTTTTT
>NW_009265965.1:0-367 GCF_000687185.1 Egretta garzetta | reverse complement strand
TATGCATTGGTCCCAGACCGGCAAACATCTTAGCTCTAATTCTTTCTAATTTTGACTGACTTCCTTTGTAATAGCAGATGAAGCACTGGCGTTCCTCTCCTTTGTTCCTTCCCCACCATGGACATGGGGATGACGCTTGTCTCTTCACAGGGTTGGGAGAGCTGATTAATGGGTGAGGCAGATACGGTGTCTTGCAGATGGGGACTGCCGTGTACTTGATAATGTAACATTTATGGTAAGATAGGTATAAATTCAACCAGCTCACTTCCCTAGGAAGAAAATACTGCTCATCTCAGTGAAAGAAGTGGAGTGACGGTTGGTATCATCCAAAGGTTAGACTTGTTTTCACAGGAAAGTTTAACAAGAA
>NW_009265964.1:0-368 GCF_000687185.1 Egretta garzetta | reverse complement strand
ATAGGAACTGCCACCTTGAGGCTGGTAGCTCTGTGAGAAAGGCAAGAGCTCATTTGAAAACAAAGCCATTGTCTCAGCACAGCTGTGACAGAAAAGCCCATTTCCACTAAAAGTTCTTCTGTACTAGGTTCTTCTTCCTTCACGGTAACTCAGTGGTGCAAAGCAAAATCAAGGACCACTCAGCAACACCAAGAAGGAAAAAACCCCAACCAACCCCCAAAGTCCACTTACAAGGCAGGCCCCTAGGGAAAAGCTCAGTACATGTCAGCAAAAAAGGTCTCACCTGGCCATAGGACTGGCTGCCTTGGGAACCCTGTAAAACAAAGAAGAGAATTACCACCTTGAGAAGGAGGCTTCTGTAAAGAGCA
>NW_009265963.1:0-368 GCF_000687185.1 Egretta garzetta | reverse complement strand
GCTCACCCGGAGGTGCCTTGCACGCGCAGCGCTCAGCCCCTGTGTGATGGGGATGCACGCGATCAGGGGCTTTACAGGACTCGGGCTCATACACCGTAAGGTGCAAGCCGCCCACCTGGATGGACCAGGGACCACCAGACACCACCCCCACTGTCACCTCCATATGTGCCAGGGAGAAAAGGCACCCACGGTGGCAGTGGGGTGGCAGAGTCTGGCCCTGGATGGCCCGGTGGTCCCTGCCAGCTCCCCTTCTTGCTGCAGCTTGTGCAGGGACGAGCAGCGGTCACTGCTCCAAATGGCTGCTCTGCAGAAAAGCGGTGCAGCGTCACCCGTGGGGATGGGGATGTCCCCGTGGATGGGGAATGTCC
>NW_009265962.1:0-367 GCF_000687185.1 Egretta garzetta | reverse complement strand
GGGCACCGTGCGTTGGCCCTATAGAGAACCAGGGCTCCCTGCTGGCCAGGAGGGCTGGAGCGGCTGCTGGGACACTGGAGAGCCGCCCTCGGGTAGTCCCTGCTCAGGGACAGCAGGAACCTCGTCGCCAGGGACAGTGAGGCCATGCCAACCCTGCTGATTCTTGGCCCCTTTGCTCACAGAAGCCTCCTGCCAATGCCACGGACAAGAGTCCCAGCAAGGGGGAAGTTCGTTACCGTGGTCATGTCGCTGCTGCTGAGCAAAGGAAGTGACCAGGTGCCCTCAGAATCCTGTCCTGGTTGGAGCTCTGGGTGCTCTGGATTATCCTCTGCCAGCATCTCACCTAGATGGAGGAAAAACACAGAAG
>NW_009265961.1:0-367 GCF_000687185.1 Egretta garzetta | reverse complement strand
TGATGTTAACTTGTTTCACTGAGAGAAACTACAACACATCTGCCAGTAACCAATTTGCAAGTGTCTCAAAATTAACTGGATACACTCATTAGTTTATTATCTTTTGTTATTACCTTTAATTTTAAAAGAAGCTACTGATTTCTTTGTATTAAATTCAGCATCTAGCAATGTAACAGTAAGTATTTTGTAGAATTGCCTACTTGGAAAAAAAAATGCCAACATTTACCTGAAAATGTTAATACCTTTTTGAATAGGCAACGATGAATTTATTAGTCTTAAACCATTTTAATAATCCACTCTCCTGCTTTGTGTCCTCTTAAACTGCAAACTGTTCAAACAAACTGTCTTTTTTGTGGCCTGCACAGCA
>NW_009265960.1:0-367 GCF_000687185.1 Egretta garzetta | reverse complement strand
CCGGCTGCCGTGGGGTGCTGGGCACGGGGAGCATCCGGATCAGCTTACGGTGACTTCCCAGGAATCCGCTCCCTTCTCCGGAGAGACGGGAAAGTATTTTTATTCCTGCTATGGGTAGACGGGGAGGAGATGAGGGGATTAAGTTCACCTCCCAAGGTCATGCCAGAGGAGCGTGGCAAAACCAGGAGCAGATTTTGGATCTCCCAAGCCGGTGCACTCGGAGCTCCCATCTGTCTCCCCCAAAATAGCGCCCGGAGCATCAATCACCCTCTGTCCTGCCAACGCCTCGGGACTGGAAGCCACCTCAAGGGCCCGGGGACATCACAGTTGGTTTGGGGGGCACAGGGCCCCCCCCCCACTGAGCCTA
>NW_009265959.1:0-367 GCF_000687185.1 Egretta garzetta | reverse complement strand
CAGCGCTAACAACGAGCGGTCATCAGCGCTAACGAGCGGTCGTCTCTTACTCGGTGCCGGCTTTTTTCTCGGAGAAGACGCGGAGAACGAAATCTCCTTCCTTGTTGGGTTCGAAGGTGGACGGAACGACGATGTATTCTCCCGGCGGTAACCGGAACCGCGTGCTCACCTCCCGTAGGTTGATGAACTGTTCCGAACGGGCGCGCGAAGCGTTGGCCAAGAAGAAATCTCGCTTCAGGTGAACGCCCGATTTCCCCACGTGCTGTCGGAAACGGGGTGGAAAAAACCAAAAACCAACCAACCAAACAAAAAAAACCCACAACAACAAAAAAACACCACAACCAACGCCTTCCACCTTGTCCCGCCT
>NW_009265958.1:0-367 GCF_000687185.1 Egretta garzetta | reverse complement strand
AAAAAATCAGTTTCCACACACAAACACACATTTGTTGGCAAATCAACAAATTGTTACAGGGCTGAAGAACATCCAGAACAGTCAGTTGTTTGGCTACTTAGACCATGGGACTTGCTTTGCAAAACCTGGTCTGCTAGGGGCTGAGGGGGTCCATCTGTCAGAGAAGGGGAACAGCAACTTCGGTCATAGGCTTGCCAGGCTGGTGAAGAGGGCTTTAAACTGAAGTTGCCACGGGTGGGGAGCCCTCAATCCATCACCACTCTTACCAGTTTGATGCCAGTGCCAGCAATAAATGCTCAGAGCCTGGAGAAGGATCACATGTCAGCAGGACAGTACCTGAAGAGCAGCACAAAGGAATTCCAGCCAC
>NW_009265957.1:0-367 GCF_000687185.1 Egretta garzetta | reverse complement strand
CTTTCTGCCCATTCAGACCATGCTGAAGAGCCCGAGTATCATAATATACTTGAAACATTATAAATTGGTACTGAGCAGTAATATAGAAATGTTTCATTTCAGAAATGATCATGGAGATATGATATTGCTGAGATCAGGATTCCCTTGCATTTAGAGTTAATAGTAAAAACATTCTCCATGTCCTGTTCTGAAAGGCATGAGACTGGTTTAGTGAGACAGTCTGAGAAGGCTGTGGGGTTCAGTTGCAGTGGTGGTTTTGGTGATGGGGATTTCTTCATATTCTGTTTTCTTCTGCAGATACAGAGTGCTTAATGCAAGTGCTATTCCAGAGGGACAGTTCATGGATAGCAAGAAGGCTTCAGAGAAG
>NW_009265956.1:0-367 GCF_000687185.1 Egretta garzetta | reverse complement strand
CCCACATGGACCTTGAGGACCCCGCTGGGGACCACACATAGCCCCTGGAGACCCCCTCATGGTTCCCAGGGACCCCACATGGAGCTTGAAGACCCCGCTGGGGACCCCACATGTCCCCTGGTGACCCCCCTGTGGCCCTCGGGGACCCCACATGGACCTTGAGGACCCTGCTGGGGACCCCACATGGCCCCTGGAGACCCCCCCGTGGCTCCCAGGGACCCCACATGGACCTTGAGGACCCCACTGGACACCCCAGGTGTCCCCTGTGGACCCAAATGGGGCCCCCCCAGTCCCCCGGGGACCCGTGCGTCCCCCCCAACTCACAGCAGAGCCTTGTCGGGGCGCAGCAGGCGGGGGGAGAACTCGC
>NW_009265955.1:0-367 GCF_000687185.1 Egretta garzetta | reverse complement strand
TTACAAATATGGATCATTTATAAGATCTTTGATCAAGGGTTAAAAAGGTTAAAGAAGTTAACATGTTAAAAAAGTGGATCTTTCATGTACCACAAAAAAATTGGAGATTGCTATAATCATATTTAATTCACCAACTGTTCAAATCAACCTGTCATCATTTAGATTTACTTCTCACTAAGGCTGATGAACTGATCTATGAACCAATAACGGAAATCTTCAAATTTGAAGGCAGCAAAAAAGTTTTCACATGTAACTAAGAAGAGCAAATCATTTGTACAAAGCTTATCATTACCTTTTTGCATTTAAATTCTATTCAAATAACAACAAAATTTTGCACCTTCCATTTGCCCACAGGAGCCAAAGAGGA
>NW_009265954.1:0-366 GCF_000687185.1 Egretta garzetta | reverse complement strand
TTTGCGCTGCTAATCAGAGTGCTCTGAGCCCAGCAGTTCTGCCAGTTTTAAATCCATCTCACTATCCACTTGTCCAACCCATAGCCCATTGGTTTGTCTATGAGGATGGTACGGGAGACACTGATGAAAGCCTTGCTAAAGTCAAGATAAACCACATCCACTGCTCCAGTCATCTCATTGTAGAAGGTTGTTATCCACTGTAAATCCATGCTGACTTCACCCAATCACCTTCTTGTCCTTCATACGGTTAGAAATGGTTTCCAGGATTATTTGATCTATCACCTTCCAGGGGTTAAGATGAGGTTGACTGTCCTGGAGTTCCCCAGGTCTCCTCCTTGCCCTAGGAGTGACACTGGCTTTCTTCCA
>NW_009265953.1:0-367 GCF_000687185.1 Egretta garzetta | reverse complement strand
AAGGGGGGGGCATGGGGGGGGTCTATAGAGAAGATGAGGGGAGGCGTGAGGAAGTGCTATAGGAACCCTATAGGGGAGATTATGGGAGGTCTATAGGCAGCGTAGCAGGAACCCTATAGGGCACTTGGCAGACAGCCTCTATATGGGCCACTGTAGAGGCCGTATAGGAAGCACTACACTCTGTGGAAGAGCAGTATAGAAGCTCTATAGGAGGGCACTATGGAGAGTCTACAGGGGTCCCTATAGAAAGCCTATAGGGAGCACTATAGGGGCTGTATAGGACAGCACTACAGAGGTTCTATAGGAGTCCCTATAGCATAGGGATGCCCATGGAAGCCCTATAGGCAGCACTCCTGGGGGGGGGGAG
>NW_009265952.1:0-366 GCF_000687185.1 Egretta garzetta | reverse complement strand
CAACCAATGTGATTCTATGATTCTATGATTCTAATGAGGTTGAGGGCTCTGCAATTCCTGCCCATCAGACAGGGTGAGAGCCAAAGGCCAGGAAACTACACAGCAGCCATGTGGGAGGTCAGAATCAGGATTTCTGCGCTTGTAACTGCTTCTTGTCGCAAGTAAGGTGCGACGCTACACCCCAGGGCGGCCTCTCCAAACGTACCTTGTACCAGAGACCAGAGACTGGGCATGCTGGGTCATTTGGGACCAGGGCACAGTGACCCTGGGATTTGAACCATCAGGTGTTTGTCCGTAAACAGAGAACGGGGTGAAATAACTTAAATTAGTGCCTTCCTGTTTGCCCAATGGAAGTCTAAGTCCCTC
>NW_009265951.1:0-366 GCF_000687185.1 Egretta garzetta | reverse complement strand
CCTCTGTCGTCACTGCAGCTACCAGTTGCACATTCAAAACCTTTGAACACCCAACGCTTCATTCTTAAGGCAAACAAATGCTACAGTTGTTTTTTCCCCTCGCTTCCAGAGTACATAAAACAATGTAAATGACGGTGTCCTTAAAATACAACACAACTTGAGCTCTGAATGATTAAAACCGGAATTAAAACAGTATGTGGATCGTTCATTGGGAATGTCATTTTCTCTTTCTGACATCTGTTTTCAGGGACATATTCTAGGAAGACAGTTCTGGGGTACAATGCTTTTTAAAGCCCGGGCTCGCCAGGCTCCCCTCTCGCGTTAGGCAACAAACAACAAACGCAATTCTGCAGATTTCAGCAGCTT
>NW_009265950.1:0-366 GCF_000687185.1 Egretta garzetta | reverse complement strand
AGCGTCTCGCCGAGGCTCCACCGCCCGCGCCAGGTAAGAAGGCAGGGCTGGGGCTGGGCCAGCGCCATAGGGAACCCAGGGGACCTGGGCCCTGCAGGCAGGCCCTTCCGGAAGGGGCTGGGGACAGGAGAACCGGCGCCAGGGCCGGCATGCGTGGGTGGCTGGGGGCTGATGCTGGAAGAGGGCATCCTGCAGGAGATCCCCCCTGGCGCTGCCCAGCTCCGCCACCCCACCACCTCCCTGCTCCGGCCAGGCAGCACAGGGCTGGGAACGCTTGCCGTGGGCTGCCCCTTCCCCACCCTCACCCCTTTCCTCTGTCCTGCAGGGCGGCGCGTGGTTCCCCTCGCAGGAGACGTGTGCCCAGAG
>NW_009265949.1:0-366 GCF_000687185.1 Egretta garzetta | reverse complement strand
TTCCAACCCCTGCTGTTCTGGGATTCTGGGATTGCAAGGTTTTCCCCCTTGCAAAGGGGTGATGCTCAAGGTCTGGCTGATGCTGGGGGCTGCTGCCCTGGAGATGCAGATGTGATGCACCTTGAGGATCTCATCAATTCTCCACCTGACGAAAAGAGCTGTAGGGAGCTGGAGGGTTTGGGCACCAAGGAGCTACGTGTCCAGGAGTAAATCACTTTGCTAGTGCTTCTGCTGCCTGGTGTTTGGGGTAGGCTTTACATGGCCCCATGCCATGCAGCCCCCAGCCAGTGGGAGGACGCGGTGCGTGCTGGAGGTGGAAACACCACGGTGGGACCTTGGCTGGAGGATGGGGCGGCCCGTCTCCAT
>NW_009265948.1:0-366 GCF_000687185.1 Egretta garzetta | reverse complement strand
CTGAAGGACAGCAGAGAGGAGGGGGGATTTCTTCTCACCTTCTGCTTTCTCCCCCCAGAGACCCTATGAGATCCACTCCAACAACCCCGTGGAGTCTTTAGTTCAGCTCTTCAGTACCGTCAGCGTTCAGTACTCGTCAGCGTGGTCCAAAGAAATGGTCGCTCTGTTGAGAAAGGTAAAACAGCCCCGCTGGCGCGGCTTGCGCTGTACGTTAGCCGCAGCGCGTGCCGGACCAGCTGGGGAGTTTTCAGCGTGTTAAAAAAATAATGTAAAATTGAAACGGGACGAATTAGTTATGGCTTTGTTCAGGCTTACGCACCAATTAATCCTGTCTTCTGTTTGTTTGTTACCTCTGGAATAAGGTGC
>NW_009265947.1:0-366 GCF_000687185.1 Egretta garzetta | reverse complement strand
GTGCGCCTGCCCCAGAGCAACCTGGCCACGGAGGACGAGGGCGGCTCCCTGACCACCTATTTGATCATTTCCTTGGTCTTTGTCTCACTCCTCTTCCTCGCATCCCTGGCAGCCTTTGTCGCCCATAAGGCGTGCAAGAGAAAGGAGCTGAAGGGTGGGCACGTGCTTTACGGCACCGGCAACTTGCAGAGCGGCCTGGCCGATGCAGCCGCTGCAGGGACGCTGCCCCACGCCTATTGCTACGAGATCAACCTCACGACGGGCTCGGGCAACAGCGAGTTCAAGTTCCTGAAGCCCATCCTCCCCAGCCTGCCCCCCCAGCAGTGTGGCATGAGTGGGGCCTCTGATGATGAACATGATTTCCCC
>NW_009265946.1:0-366 GCF_000687185.1 Egretta garzetta | reverse complement strand
AAAGGAAAGGACTCCCCATGGAAATAAAGTAGTATTTTTCAAATTATTTCCTTTCTCAAAGCATTAATAAGTAGCTCAGTAATTAGGACAGTCACATACCAGGTTGTCTTGGGCAGGGGGAGAAAAAGGCATTCACTTTTAATGTTATCAGAGCTGACTGATCTGCTCATCGTGGTCTCATTTACCTCCTTGCTCAAAACCACTGCATCCATGGAGGGCTTTCCCAAAGCCAAGGGACAGCCAACCTCCCAAGCTAACAGCATGAGCACCTCCATGGGATACTCCAGGCTATCCCCTGCTCTGCACCACAGCCCCCAGCCAGATCCCCCCTAAGGCATGGGTAGCCCCCCTTCCCCTGTGACTTCC
>NW_009265945.1:0-366 GCF_000687185.1 Egretta garzetta | reverse complement strand
TTGGCCTGAGGGACGGTAGGGTGCGGCTCCCCCAGCCTATCTCCACCTCACGCTCCCTAATGCTCCCTCAGCTCTCCACCTCCCCTGTCAGCGCTGCCACCAGGCACAGCAGATCATCCACCTGCTCACACCGGCGACAGCCGCTGTCCTCGCCATTCCCCGCTACGAGCGACAGGCTCAGGCACCCCCTGCGGCCGCAGACCCGGGCAGCCGCGTGGTTCTGTTTAGGTGGGGACTCCGCCTGGGCGGCCGCGCCCTTTCTGGCGACGGCTTTCGGGCGAGTGGCAACCATTGCTCGCTCCTCCCCCGGGATGGCTGGCGCCGCTAACGGAGCGACCC
This sequence comes from Egretta garzetta, assembly GCF_000687185.1. NCBI lineage: Eukaryota > Metazoa > Chordata > Aves > Pelecaniformes > Ardeidae > Egretta > Egretta garzetta. The sequence goes on along the minus strand of NW_009265945.1, from coordinate 27 downwards.
TCAGGGCCAGCAGGGGGGCACGCGCCC
>NW_009265944.1:0-365 GCF_000687185.1 Egretta garzetta | reverse complement strand
GAGCTGGGCACCCTCCCTGCAGTGTGCTCTGTGCGTGGCCCTGGGCTGGGGGCCACCCACTCACGAGCGGACGCTCCCTTCCCTCCAGGGGGAGGAGCAGGCCCCGCCGCGCACCCCATTCTTTGCCAGCGCCACACCTGTAAGATTCTCTGCAGCGCCGTGACGCCGGAGGCGGGAGAGCTGAGCACCAACACGCGCAGCATGAAGTCCATGGCATCCAGGGTCTGCGAGGAGGACAAAGGGTGGTGGCAGTCTTCCCGTGGCGGCCCCTCTCCCCCCCGGCGCTGGATCTGAGCTCCCCACGCCAAGGGAGGACACCCGCGCTGCCTGGCGGTGCCCAGGGGAGGCCTCGGGGCAGACAAGCT
>NW_009265943.1:0-366 GCF_000687185.1 Egretta garzetta | reverse complement strand
CATGCCTTTCTTTCCCCTGCCCATTCTGGTTCATCAATCCCATTGTTGTCCATCAGGTGCCTGGAAATGGCTGCAGGAGGACATGCCCCATCCCCTTCGCAGAGATGGATGTAGGCTGACTGGCCTTTAATTCTCCCAGTACTCATTCCTGCCCTTCTTGAAAATGGGGTTGACGTCTCCCTGTTCCAAGGACCCCCTAACAGCTCTGATTGATCTGCCCCTTCTGAGAGCACAACCCAGAATCCTGGGCAAGGGTGACGTAGCAGAGAGGAGCACTTCCAATGAGCCTGCCCAAAGCAGTTGAGGGGAATCTCACTGGGCAAGTGAGGTTTTTTGTAGAGGGATTTCTTGAACAACAGGGCCACA
>NW_009265942.1:0-366 GCF_000687185.1 Egretta garzetta | reverse complement strand
GCTGCCATCACGACCCTCCCCACGGAGGGGCTGCCTGTGGGCCAAGAAAAGAGGCATCACGGTGAGGATCCCACCATGCTACGTCCCAACCCATGGCCTTAGCCTTACGAGGAGCCAGGGCCAGGGGAGACACGTCAAGTCCCACTCCTGCTCTGCACCCACCTTGGTGTGCAGCACATGGCTGAGCCCTCACCTCCAGCACCCTCTCCAGCTCAACCAGGGCAACCCCCAGCTCAACCATTACAAACGCCAGTTATGGCTGTTAAGAGGTGGCCAGAGGGAATCCCTCTTCCTCATTGCCCATGGAACCTACCAGTGAAGAAGATGTAATCGAACTTGTTCTCCAGCAGTCTGGTGGTCTCCTCC
>NW_009265941.1:0-365 GCF_000687185.1 Egretta garzetta | reverse complement strand
AAGCTCAAAATGAGTATATAAGAATATCGGTCTTTTGCTGAATGAATGTTCTCTATGCCATTACAGGTCCTGGTCAAGCCTTATCTCAGCACTATGGGGGCATTTTGCGTGTGTAGCATGTTTACAAAAAAGGAAGAATAAACAAATTTAAAAGGTGAAACCGCTTGGGACACTAATTAGGGCAAGAACTCTTTGTTCTGTTCTCTTCTTTCACAATGACATAATTCACCCTTCTGTACCTCAGTTCTGAAATTGTAAAACCGAGTAACAGGACTTCCCTTCTCCTATGTAATCTCAGACTCTATACATGGAAGATATTCATATTCATTCAGTGACAGGCCTTGGGAGTGTGGAAGCATCTGGGG
>NW_009265940.1:0-365 GCF_000687185.1 Egretta garzetta | reverse complement strand
GCCGACAGAGGAAGTGGCCAGGTTCTACCAAAGCTTCATCAAGAACGTCTTGATGCCAGACAGCAGCAATCCAGAGGTGCTGCGCTATTATGCCAATGACTTTCTCAGGATGGCTTTTCCTGGACAAGATCTTGCCATCTATGAGGTGAGAAGGGTTGGGTTGTGCCGTCTTCAGCTGTCATTGGCTTTGGCTTTAGTCCTTCCCTTCTTGGCCAAACCTGACGTTTGGATAAGCCCTCCCTTGTGCTTCTCTGTGGCTGCTCCTTACCTGTTATGAATATTGCATCTTAATTCTGCCTTGAGAACTGGGCTCCCCCGTTCAAGAAGGATGTGGAACTCCTGGAGAGAGTCCAGAGGAGGGCAAC
>NW_009265939.1:0-365 GCF_000687185.1 Egretta garzetta | reverse complement strand
CTGGCACTCAGCTCCCCCCACACACACATGCACACAGCCCAGAGGGCCCCGCACCCAGGAAAATCACTGGACATGGAGTTTAGTCAGAAGTTGGGACTGACTGCGCTGGTCAGGTGCAGGCATGGCCAGACAGGCATCCATCCCAGCACCTGTTTGCACCTTTTCTCCCCTTCTCCCTCTGTCTAGCCACACTTGTACTTCCCCAAACCCCTGTGATCCTTCCCTTTCCCCACCTTCATTACTTCCCCTAAACATTGCACAGGAAGTCCTGTGCAGTCCTGAAATGCTCTTCCCTGCACCCCACAAGAAGGCCTGTATCCCTGCGTGGTGCCTCCAGTCTGAGGGGTGACCCAGAGACCCTCCTT
>NW_009265938.1:0-365 GCF_000687185.1 Egretta garzetta | reverse complement strand
GTTTCATATTCAGATGTATGGTCATACATATTGATATACTAATTCAAACATAAATGAGTGGCATCCATGACATCACAAGGATTCATTTATAGAATCCTAGTATAACACCCCCTGAGCATCACCTGTGAAGATCGCATTAATACACCCAGAGTATGTTCTGCACTGACTGGCAATCTGCTAGCAGAGGATGCAAACAGCTCTGGTGCTTTCTGCAGGGCACTATGCCAGCATGATACAGATGATGGGGAAGAGCTGAGCAGATACTTAACATCTCTGTGTAAATCTTCCCCGTTCTGTCAAAGAGTACCTTGTATAAATAAATAAAAGGGATGCAGTTAAATCATGCCAGTCACAAAAAAAAAAAA
>NW_009265937.1:0-365 GCF_000687185.1 Egretta garzetta | reverse complement strand
GGATCTCCCCTGCCCCACCTTATTCAGACCTTCTTAGACTGAAGAACCCAAGCCAGGGGTTATCGATCCCTCGTAACCGATAAGCTACTCGCTCATGTTGTTTCAATCAGTGTCAGGGGCATTTGATGAAGGCCCCAGATGGGAGGAGGAAGAGGGTGGTGGCCAACTCCCCAACCCAGAAAGGAGCTTACCCCCCAGCATCAGCTTTTTGGGCCAGCATTGGAGCCCCCTGGGGAGCCACAAACCACATCCCCGCCGCTCCCCCCCCCGCCCGGGAGCAGCCGGGGCAGCTGCAACCAGCAAAGCAAAGAGGCATTAAAAGAAAAAAAAAGAAAAAAAAAAAAAAGCCCACTTTGCTGAGTTTT
>NW_009265936.1:0-365 GCF_000687185.1 Egretta garzetta | reverse complement strand
TGGTATCTACAGAACTCAGAAGAACTGCAAGCGGCGCTGTTGACAGATGGGGCGACCCTAATAGTGAAACCACTGCCATCAGCCATTCTCTCCTGGATGGAAAACAAGAGTTGGATCGTTAAACCGAAGCGATCGGCACAACCCCTTCCTGGAGCCCTCACGGCATTTACAGACGCCGGACGTCGCTCACAGACAGCCGCAATAACATGGAAAGAGGGCCCACAATGGAAACATCAAGTACTGCAGGCCCAGCCCAAAGACTCTTTACAAACCTTGGAGCTGTTTGCCGTAGTTTGGGCATTCTTAAACTGGAAACACTGTCCATTGAATATTGTGTCTGATTCGCTCTATGTGGTGGGAATTGC
>NW_009265935.1:0-365 GCF_000687185.1 Egretta garzetta | reverse complement strand
AGCAGGACCCACGGGGAGACCTGGGTGTGGGGGACACCCACGGGGACACTCAGGTGGGGGGGACCCATGGGGATACCCGAGTATGGGGGACCCTTGGGGAGACCCAGGTGTAGGGGACCCATGGGGACACTCAGGTGGGCGGGACCCAGGGGGAGACCCGGGTATGGGGGATGACCCATGGGGAGACTTGGGTGTGGGGGGACCCAGGGGGAGACCCAGGTATAGGGGACCTACGGGGAGACCTGAGTATGGGGGACCCATGGGGAGAGCCAGGTGTGGGGGACCCACGGGGATAGCGTGGGGGGGATGGGACCCATGGGGAGACCCGGGTATGGGGGACCCCCAGGGAGACCCAGGTATGGGGG
>NW_009265934.1:0-365 GCF_000687185.1 Egretta garzetta | reverse complement strand
TTTTTTCAGTCAAACTGTACTCAGTCATGGTATGTGTAAAAAAAGAGAAAGGTCTGATGTACATTATGCTACTATGATCTTCTGTAAGTTGTGTCCAAATGCACTTTGACCACTGTTGGCTTTTTGGAAGCCATTTGCTGGACCATAACCACAGTTCTGGTTATTTTCAAGTAGACAAAGTCAGTTTAGCCAGTCATATCTCCTCAAAAAATGCATTAATTCATAATCATGTTATGCTGTTGTCTTTTTATAAGATACAAAAAGTACAGTGTACTTTCAGTCAGGAGTTGGCAATGTGCACAGATTGATGACCTGTTACGCCAGGTGGCCGGACTGCAGGAAACGGTTGAAAGACTGCACAGTAT
>NW_009265933.1:0-364 GCF_000687185.1 Egretta garzetta | reverse complement strand
TAGTAATCTTAGTCAGTGCCATTGTAGCAGAGGCAACTGCGGTACCTCAACTGCCTTTTGATCCCAGGGAAAACGTATAGGTGACGCTTAGTAGAGCCATAAATACTACCACCTTTTGTGCCAGCTTATCTACCCCCAGTACCCCTTTTATTACCTGTCTAATAGGGGTCCCGGTCAATGATACAGATAACTACCTGTTGAATGCTACTATATGCGACTTTAAGAAACAGTGGTGCCACAAATTCGACAGAAATGAAACGCACCCCGCGCCAGGCACCCTCCATCCAAGGAGGCTGCCCGCTGGGCTCTTCCTCATATGTGGCAATCGAGCCTGGAATGGGATACCCGCCTCTCCCGTGGGGGG
>NW_009265932.1:0-364 GCF_000687185.1 Egretta garzetta | reverse complement strand
TTACGGCTCTGCCCGGGCCAGCCCTGCTCTCCCCGCGGCAGCAGAAGGACATTTTAACCCGCTGGCTCTTTATTTTTATTTTTCAGTGTTTTTAGCGATAATTTCAGGAGGTTCTGCCCGAGTCCTTGCCAAGAGACGGACCCTGCCAAAGAAGTTCCCCGGCTTTTGGAAGCGTCCCCCGGCCCCTACAGAGCTGACCTGCAGCACATGGGGGGAAATTAAAAGAAAGAAACGAAACAGCGGCCGCTCCAAGGCCTCTTTTAGAGAAATAAACGACCGCGGATTGGTTTTGGCTAAAAAAAAAATAAATAAAAATAATCAAAGCAAGGCGAGGCCTGTGGAAATCCACCCTCCCCTCCTCCAA
>NW_009265931.1:0-364 GCF_000687185.1 Egretta garzetta | reverse complement strand
CATGGTATGTCCTTGTTCCCATTAAAACAAGAATATCCTTAAAAAGCAACCAGCCAAGAACTGCTTTTAATCATGACAAACTTCAAATCTGGGGATAAGTGTGTCTTGTAACCTCAATATCACAGCAGTAAGGACCTATACAGCATAGCGTGTACCTACAGTAGGTGATGGTGTGATGCAGAGCTGCAGAGGGAAACCCAGGCTGGCACAGCCACACGGCACAGTGCATTTCCCTGCTGCGTTACTGCTTCGTATCTACTTGCTGTGAGGTAGGGCATAGGAGACGCAAGTAGAGGGCTCCAGTTTTTGAAACCACACAGTTTGACAAGTTCTGGTGCCTACGTGTTGCCTACCAGTGCAAATG
>NW_009265930.1:0-364 GCF_000687185.1 Egretta garzetta | reverse complement strand
TTTGGAGATGTTGAGTGGGAGAGAGGAGTTGCTGTCTGGTGTGTGGTCTGCCTAAAGGCGGCTCACGTAGCTGTTTTGTGGTTTGTTCCCCAGGTGAGCAGCGCTCGTTTGTGCTGGGGCCCTTGTCCCTACTTTTCTGCCTGAGCATCGCTGTGGCCGTGAGGTTTCCTGCACACCCTCATTCCTGGTGCAAGGAGTTGCCCTTTGTGAGGAAAGTCTTGCAAAGGCTGGTGTGGACTTGGAGGTCAGGTGAGACAGTAAGCAGAAGAGCGTGTTGTGTTTTCTCAAGGATTCCCTTGCTGCCTGCTGCAAACTTTTCCCCTTCAGAGAAATGTGTGGGAGCCCGAAGGGCTGGTGGAGATGA
>NW_009265929.1:0-364 GCF_000687185.1 Egretta garzetta | reverse complement strand
CGGACAAGGCAGCGCTGCCTCCAGCCGACCGGCGCTTAATTGAGGACTGCCATTAAAATGTCACTGAGAAAATTATTAAGTTAAGGTAAACCACTTGCACGTGTCAAAAGCAAAGGCAATCAGTCCCAGGCATGTCCCCCTAGGAAATTATGTGGAGTAATTAATCAAAAAGCTAATGAGAAATGTGTTTTCTTTCCCAGCCTAACACCACATCATATTCTTATTAGCCAAGGTTATTACAATAGTAATCATGCATGCTCCGAGTTCAAATTGGGTTTTTTTGCTCCACTGCCACCAATTTAGAAAGCCATTAATGGAAAAGATAAACCCCGATCCCCAAACCAGCCCTTTGTGCTTCCCCACC
>NW_009265928.1:0-364 GCF_000687185.1 Egretta garzetta | reverse complement strand
ATCCAGCCCCCCCAGACAGGCAAAGCAGCAGCAGAGGAGCGGGCAGCACAGCTGCTTTTTAAGAATTAATTTCCCGTAGTCAGTTAAAGTTGGGAAGAAAGCAGCGCTATCTCCAAGTAAATAATAATAATCAAACAACTGCCCCCGTGGGAGAATTTGCCTTCCATAAAGATGTTAATTAGCGTGGAAGCCGAGCTGCCGAGTCCGGAGGCAGCCTTTGAAACCGGGATGACTCGGTGACGCCGACGCAGAACGCGCTCATCTCGTGCGTTTATCATCCGGGGGTTTTCCCCCCCTCCCTCTACTTAACCACGAAGGCTGCAGGGGCTGTCAGGCACGGCTAACGGGTGCCGGCATGGCTAAC
>NW_009265927.1:0-364 GCF_000687185.1 Egretta garzetta | reverse complement strand
AATAGTGTTTCTTGTTCATCCTCCCTAATACAGCATAGCCTGCTACCTTCCCCCTGCAGCTCCTCCACTGCCTGAGGGACCCCACCAGAGCACAGGGGAGCTTCCACTCTCCTCCACCCAGGAGGCAGGGCTGCAGCCTTTGCAGCCTCCCCCTGTCCAGCAGCTGCTCTGATAGCAAGCTGCTGCTGGGGGGCTGCCTCCCCTCACCCCAGCCCAGCCTGGTGAGGTGGCTGATCCTGTCTGCTGCAGGGCACAGCCCTTGCCTGCTCTCTACCGCCGTGCTTCTGCCAAGCTCAGAGCACTGCCCCTCCCAGTTCCCTGGAGACCTCAATAGAATAGAATAGAATCGAATCACTTTGGTTGG
>NW_009265926.1:0-364 GCF_000687185.1 Egretta garzetta | reverse complement strand
ATTAATTATAATATTAATTTTAATAAATCTGTCTGTTAATTCCTTTGAACAATGCCTGAATAAAAACATGACTGGCATTTCAGCGTTATTACTTGGCTATAACAGTATTTTATGAGTCTGAATCTGGCAGCGCAACCTTAAGTACACAATTATCACTCCAATACTATAATGAATTTAGGTTTAGACAGTGACTTATTTTGATTATTCTTTATGAAGCCCACCACGTGTTTTACTGAACTGAGGAAACAAGCTGTCAAGCAGTTCCACCTTGGAACTGAATAAAAAAGTTTTGATATATTTTATGTTAGTGAGATTTTTGTCCCTCTTCCAGTATATTGATAGGAACACATGATTTTTTTTTTTT
>NW_009265925.1:0-364 GCF_000687185.1 Egretta garzetta | reverse complement strand
CTCACTCACCATTTGTGCTGTCTTCAAAATACTCATAATGATTTTAAGTTTTCAGGCTGGAAAGCCTTGTCATGAAAGACCTTTAAAATGCATGGAAATGTAATATTTCTCTTCTTTTCTCTGTGGCATATTAGAAGCATAGTTAAATATATTACTGAGAGCTCATCACTGCTGACTAATAAATGGTATAGCTTTACCATGCTTTGCATGGTATAGTATCAGGGTGGTTTAGTGCCTGTAATTCTTTCTGCTTCTGGTGCCATATTTTTTCTACCCCTAAGAAGTGTTTTTGTCTAACATAACAACTTCCACTTTCCTTCCTTTCCTCAGCTTCAGTATTTCGTCTGAGATCATTTCCTCCGTA
>NW_009265924.1:0-363 GCF_000687185.1 Egretta garzetta | reverse complement strand
CACAGAATATTCAGCTTACCTTTCGCCTCTTCTCAAAATTTATCAGGCCACCCTGTTGGAAGGAGAGAGGAGGCATCAGAGTAGAAGAGCACACCCTCAGTTGAATTCAATCACAAACAGGATGAAGTAGCAAGGCTAATGTAAAGCACAGACTTTCCCTAAGCAATGACCTTCTAAAAATACCCGTTTCCAGATCTGGTAAAAACCACAGCACTCATATATGCGAGTCTCCAAAGGATATCTGTCCTCATAGCCTAAATGGCAATCTGCCCAAGAAGAAAAGCCCAATACAAGAACGCTCATAAAAGCTGTGTCGAGATCAGGTCTGAAGAATGCTAGTGGGATTTTGCATGCACGAAACAA
>NW_009265923.1:0-364 GCF_000687185.1 Egretta garzetta | reverse complement strand
GGAGGTGCTCCAGGCACTGGAGTAGAGATTCCCTTGCAGCCCATGCTGAAGACCATGTTGATACAGGTTGTTCCCCTGCAGCCCATGGAGGACCACAGTATAGCAGATATCTACCTGCATCCTGCGGAGGATCCCATGCTGGAGCACAGGGATATGCTCTGAAGGCAGCTGAAGCCTGTGGAGAGCCCATGCTGGAGAAGGCTTCTGGCCAGAACTGTGGCCCATGGAGAGGAGCCCATGAAGACGCAGGGTTTCTGGCAGGAACTGTGGTGTGGACCCATGCTGGAGCAGTCTGTTTCTGCGGGACTGTACTCTGTGGAAAGGATCCACACTGGAGCAGTTCTTGAAGAACTGCAGCCTGTGG
>NW_009265922.1:0-364 GCF_000687185.1 Egretta garzetta | reverse complement strand
CGGCTGCCAGGCAGCAGTGTGACAGGGAGGTGACAACGGCATCCTCCTTTTAAACCTCGCCTGCTTTTTGCTTCTCTCTCTCTTTTTTTGTTTCATCTCTCCCTCTCGGAAAAGCCATTTAAATGCAATTCCATTCTTAAAACCTCTCCCTCATGCATGCCTAATGAGCGTCAGGCAGAGGCGCCGGCAAGGGGCCCGAGCGGGATCCAATCTCGCCTCGTGTCGACAAGTCATTTGGAAGAAGCCCTGGGAGCGCGCCCGGTTTTATTACAGCGTAATTAGAAATAAAATCTTGTTGCAAGAGGAGAAAGAGAGATGGGTGTTAATCCTGTAACGGGAGGAGATGGAGCCGTGCTTATAAAGG
>NW_009265921.1:0-363 GCF_000687185.1 Egretta garzetta | reverse complement strand
CCGCTACCAAAACCTTGCCACGCAAACCCAACATACCAGCTCAAGTTGACCCTGCTGGAGCAGTTGGCTTGGGCTAAAGGACCTCAGGAGGTCCTTTCCAACCCCAACGATTCTGAGATTCTGTGAAGAGCAATGTCTCCCCTAAGAAAAATACCCTGCTTGAAATGTTCTGCGACAGAGAGTGCTTTACGCGTATTTTGTTTTTTGGTCCCGTGGCTGGCCGAGCCTTACTGAGGCTAAACAACATCCACTGCTCTTCCCTTCTCCACCAAGCTAGGCACCTCACTGTAGAAGGCTACCAGCTTGGTTAAGCATGACTTCTCCTTCGTTAGTCCATGCTTACTGCTCCCAACCACCTTCCTG
>NW_009265920.1:0-364 GCF_000687185.1 Egretta garzetta | reverse complement strand
CGTCCCTCCCCCCCAGCATCGCCCCAAGCCCCTTCCCGTCCCCGGCGCTCACCGAAGTCGCTCTGGCAGAAGTGCCAGATGCGCTGGGAGCGTCCCTTGGCTGGGCGGCACCTCCCGCATCGCCCTGTGGGGGCAAAGCCGCAGCAGTTTAGGGGGGAGAAGGGGCATGGCACCCCCAAAACCCCCTCCTGCGGTGGAGGGAGGGGGCATGGGGGCCCATATCCCACAAGGAGAGAGGGGACGCGCCAGGATCCCAAGGGTCCCAGGGAGAGTTAAGTCAGGGGGCCCTTTTTTAGGGGCCACCCTGGGACTCTCTGGGACCCTCCCCGCCCCAGGGGGCTGTGGGGACCCCCGGGGGGGGGAG
>NW_009265919.1:0-364 GCF_000687185.1 Egretta garzetta | reverse complement strand
GCTGGAGGCTCAAAAAGCTCCAAAGCTGCAGGACCACTGGAAGGCAAAACATCCCTGTCCCAAAGGTGCCTTCAAGCCAGTCAAGCGAGATCTGATCCTCTCGCGGGACTAAACTGAGGTTTAGGTGCTGGAATTAGGGGTCTTCTCCCTGCAACGAGAGCATTTCATGCATCTTTCCCTTAGGAATATTTGCCCCCGGGGCTGTAAAAGCAGTAGGGTGAGCTACAGGCACCACTGCCACAACAAACAGATTTAATTTAGGTTTCCACAAATATCTTAGTTTCTACAGTCTTGCAGTGAATCGTTACGTACGAAAGTGTTAATTAACTTAAAGTGGAGAACTAATGGTCTTCAAAAAAAAAAA
>NW_009265918.1:0-363 GCF_000687185.1 Egretta garzetta | reverse complement strand
GGGCAAAGAAGATCTTAAATATAACAAAAATGAAAACTGCTTTTCAGAAACTGAATGCATAGTATTTCCAACTAAATATGAAAAGCAGTTTTATGTATCACTTCCTCTATCTTCTTTATAACTCTGTAAAATACCATTAAAATATACGTACTTCTGAGATTCTTATGTTCAATAGAAGGGTTAATAAGAAGCTGTTATGGTAACAAACTCTTTTCCCTTAATCGCATATCTGCTTATCATGCAAAGCTTTCTCAAGGACTTCTGTTTCTAGAAAATGTTCCATAGCAGAGTATAAAGTTATAAAATAGTGATAATTATATCTAATTTTTAGATGAATTAAACAATATTTCTTTTCTATTCTTT
>NW_009265917.1:0-363 GCF_000687185.1 Egretta garzetta | reverse complement strand
CATGAGGAACCAGGAGCTGAAGGAGTCCATCAGAAAAGTTATTTCAAGGGTGGTTCTTAATAGTTGTAAATTTTCCATCATTCTTGAGGAATGACTCCCATAGTGCCCCATTGCAGGCCTGTCCTGTGTTTGCTTTTTTATCTTTTCTTGTAACAAATATCTGTATTGTTATTAGTTTTTATTATTTTTCTACATAACTGTCTGAAACCATCTTACTTCTCTTGAGGAATGAACATGCTGTGTCTATCCTGGAGCTGATATAACCATGTGTGTTTCATTCAGACAGAATGGACACTTTCATAGCATTTCTGAAATAAAATGACATCTCCTCAGTGCACTGACTGACATTTGGGCTCTTCTTCC
>NW_009265916.1:0-363 GCF_000687185.1 Egretta garzetta | reverse complement strand
TTCAGATGCAAACTCCTGGTGACATCTGAGGTGACAGAGATGGCATCGTCTTGGATGCTGGTGGGGAATCCCTTTGGCTAATTCACGCCCTTGTTCAGGCGAAGGGTTTGTGAGACTCATGGAAGTGCAGGTAGAGAATGGTGTGTGTAGAGCAGTCAGAAGACCTGAAATAATAGGGGGAGGAACGGTCATGCTGAAGTGAAATGGTTTGAATTTTTTTTTGAGACAGAAGAAGAAGGAGGATGTGCAGTTCCGTGCTGGGATAGAGAGAGAAATGGAGGACTGGGAATGATGTGCATGCGTGTACGGTGGGAGTGGTGTTGAACCAATGTGTGAACCCAACAGGCAGGTGTAGGCGGGGGG
>NW_009265915.1:0-363 GCF_000687185.1 Egretta garzetta | reverse complement strand
ACTCTTGTGCTGCCCTGCAGACGCAGGCACTGCCAGGGCCGTGCTCTGAACGAGCACTTTCAGCAGCCTCGTCTCCTCGTGGGTCAATTCACCATTTAAAACTTGTTTATTCCAGCATGACCTTGACGGGGTTTTGTTTCTTCACTTTGTCCTGAGAGGTAAAAGTGTCGCTGACTTTCGGTGCTCTTGCCGCAGTTGCTCCGGGTGCCGCTGCAAGCACCACTCATTTTCATCTTCACGGGGACTTGTCTGGGCTCCTTGAGGAGCGTGGCCACCGCACGTTATCGCTCCGGGGCTTGGTGTTGGTTTTGCATTTTGCATTTCATTCTGCTGCCTGGTTTTTCCCTCCCAGCACCCACAGTT
>NW_009265914.1:0-363 GCF_000687185.1 Egretta garzetta | reverse complement strand
TCATTTATCAAGGAACAAAGAAAATTGTGGGTACAAGGAGTCTCCTGCATACGATTTCCATCACATGTAATTTGACTGGAAGCCAACCACTTTATCTTATAAATATGACAGCGGTGCTCTCCCCCTTGAGCTGGAACACCTCTCAAGGTTGCTCCTTGAGGTAGAGATCTTCTACCAATGACAGACCTTTGGTAAGCGACTGATATCAGTCATAACCTGGTAACTTTGATTGCATGCTGAATTAATGTTAATGAAAAATTGATAAATTTTGCATAGACAATTCCTTAGACATAAACTGTTGACAAAGTCTGAGACTAAATTAGACCTAGGCACACCTAAGCTCCATCAGGAGTTTAGAAAGCA
>NW_009265913.1:0-363 GCF_000687185.1 Egretta garzetta | reverse complement strand
CAACCCTTGTGATTCTGTGTGATTCTGTAATTCCATCACAGAAATTACTCTATGTGTTGGGGGTGGGAGGGAAGCTGCTATTCTGTATTAGGCAGAACACAAATTTGTCTGCTCCTTCCTTCTCATCCAGTCCCTTGTCACACAAGTCCCTGCACTAAAGAGTTTGGAAATAGCTTCAACATGTGCCTGTGGAGCAGGAGCTCAAAAGTTCTGCAGGGTACTGGGGTGAGCACAAGTACAGACTGGACTCCAGCTAGAATAGCGAGGGTGTGCGCTTCAGTCTGCACAACTGCTTCTTACAGCGTGGTCCTCAAATGAATGTGAACAGCCTAAGAGATCTGTGTAAACTTGAAATAATTGTTT
>NW_009265912.1:0-363 GCF_000687185.1 Egretta garzetta | reverse complement strand
AAAAAAAAAAATTTGAGTTTCAGTCATCTTCTTGCCTCTGTCCCCAGTTTACATGGACATACTGAGAGTGGTGGCATCCTGAAGGGACTTGCTGTCCCTGGGGCTCCCTCCACATTCAGAGCAACTGGTCCCAGTAAAGATACTCTTTTCTTCCCTTTTATCCCTCAGAAATTCAAGAAATGCCACAATTTCTCCCTTTACTTAATAGAAACTATTACCAGATCTAAGGTTAATATATTTCCCCATAATCAGGCTGTAATAATCTTTATAATGTTTTAAATTGGAGAAGAATTTGTCCCAGGCCTCTCTAGAGAGTGTAGAAAAACTTTCCAGTGAGCAGAATATTGTCCTATTCCTGGAAAC
>NW_009265911.1:0-363 GCF_000687185.1 Egretta garzetta | reverse complement strand
GCTGCTTGGACAGCTGCCTGTGGCCGTAGGTGAGGGAGGCCATCAGGTTAGCGCGGTGCTGCATCTGGATCTGGTTGGCGCTGGGGCTGATGGGCATGCCCCGCGCATGGGAGGACATGCCCTGCCCGGCCACGGAGGCCCCCGGCAGGAGGTTGTTGCTGACCATGTCGCCGGGCTCCTGCACTTGGATGGTGACCTGCTGAGGCTGAGACTGCTGCTGCAGGCCCAGGCACGTCAGCCCCATGGTTGGGGGAGGGGAACAGTTACCGGACTGCGGGAAGATTGTGTTGTGGGACGGCAGCCCTTGGAACTGGGACTGGGAGGCGGCACCTACGAGGAACAAAGACCCTCAGCACCCACGCC
>NW_009265910.1:0-363 GCF_000687185.1 Egretta garzetta | reverse complement strand
AGAGGTGTGGGAGGTGCCGTTAGTGTTGGAAGTTGGAGAGGGTTTTGGTGAGAACACGCGGGTCAGGGGAGCGCTTGCGTTTGTCAGCCTTTTCAGTCTGTAAGGTGTACAGGAAACCCAGCCGTAATGAAGGCTGGAAGGCAGCTTGCTTGTGGCGTGGCTCACGTGTTAGCGTTCTTGGCCTTCTGGGGTTCTGACTGCCTTTTGAGTTGCTCAGTGTGACTTAAACAGGCTGTCACGCGTTTTACGGCAAAAGGGCTCAAAGTAGGTGGCTTACGTCAACGGTGATGGAGATGAAAAAGGACTTTTTGAGACAAGCTTTAAATAAAAGCTGAGTTCTTCTTTCCAGGTTTTGGGGAAAAA
>NW_009265909.1:0-362 GCF_000687185.1 Egretta garzetta | reverse complement strand
TGCCTTTATCTGTTCATGTTGAAATAGTTATTTTTAACGTGTTTAGGATGGGAAAAGGGAATTTAGCAAAAAAGTCTTAAATAAATAGAAAGGTACTTTGATTTTAAACAGAGATGGTTCCGAGCAAAAATGCAGCAAAAGAGATTTCGAAGAGATTATCAAAGAATCATTGGATTGCAACATACGATTCGAGGCTGGCTAAATCACAGAAACAATGCAGCAGCCATAATCCAGCGAAATGTACAAAGATTCCTTGCCTGCAGACGTAGGAGAAGATTTGCTGTTGGAATAATTAAATTTCAGGTAAATACCTCTTGTAACAAAACTACAACATGTTTCTTATTTTTATTTTTTCATTTTTT
>NW_009265908.1:0-363 GCF_000687185.1 Egretta garzetta | reverse complement strand
GGTCTCCCCAGCCTCACACCAGCCTCTCCCCATCCCCAGGTTACTACTACGACCTGGACGACTCCTGCGACGACAGCGACGAGGAGGAGGTGCGGGCCCATCTCCGCTGCGTGGCCGAGCAGCCCCCACTGAAGCTGGACACGTCCTCCGAGGTACAACGGGGCACTCGCCGCCCCCTGTCCCCCCGTTCCCCCTGGGAGCAGCCCCTCCTCGTGGCACCAGCTCCCAGTCCCCCACCGTCCCCAGCCGGCTGCAGAGGTGCCGGGGGTCAGGGATGGGGACAAGGACTGGCCCGGGGGTGACCCTGCTCTGCTCTCCCCCTCGGCGCCCCAGAAGCTGGAGTTCCTGCAGCTCTTCGGCCTC
>NW_009265907.1:0-362 GCF_000687185.1 Egretta garzetta | reverse complement strand
CTAAATAATAAAAAAGTCAACACAAGAAAGGGCCGGTGGTGGAGGGCTATTGACAGTCAAGAACCAGTTAGAGGTCAAGAAACCAGCTCCAAAACTGTTTAAAATGTTATTCAAAGCCTTGGGCTATGTAAGATCTTTATGGGGTTTTTCAGGATCAATCAAAAAAAGTGGAAAAAACCATGTTTCAGTCCTCTGTGGTGCCTCACTCCTTCCAGATGCTTTTGTAACGTAGTTGGACCCACAGACCTATGCATCCGTAGGCGGAGACTTTCGTCACCAACTTGCCTCTTCTTGCCCATTGCTCAATCTATTTGCTATTTAATCAGACTTGACTCCTTTTCCCACTTATCACCGAAAGCTCT
>NW_009265906.1:0-362 GCF_000687185.1 Egretta garzetta | reverse complement strand
TCTTCTCTCCTTCTCTTGCAGGGAGCTGAGCCCCGGGTCCTGTCTGCCTCTGCTTGCCCCTGCCTCTGTCTGATATGTTTGATATTAGGTTGTTTTATTGGAAAACCAACTAAATATCAAACATATTCTTACAGCGCCAGGGATGCCCAGCGCCGACCCGGCGAGACACTGCCTGTGCCCTCCTGCAGGCAGGGGGGAGCCCGGGGGGCCCCCCCGCGCCCCTTCCCGCACCCCCTTGCCCACTCCCTCGCTGCTGCAATAAAACCCCTCTGCCCGCACCACGCGCCCGTCTCCGTGGGGCTGGGGAGAAGGAGCCAGGAGCTGCCATCCCCGGGGGGCTGGGGGAGGTTTGGGATGGCGGC
>NW_009265905.1:0-362 GCF_000687185.1 Egretta garzetta | reverse complement strand
GGGCATCGAGCCTCTGCCCCAATGCACAGCCTTGAGGCACAGTCACCCCTGGGGTCCCAGGAGCACACAGCACCAACCCAGGGACGCTATAGGACACAGAGCCCCTACCCACAGCCAGGGACACTATGAAGCACAAAGCACTGACCCCACAAGTCCGGGATGCTTTAAGATACAGTGTCCCTGTCCCTAGGTCAGGGATCCCATAGGGCAGAGCCCCCACTCAAGCCCAGGGACCTCACGGTGCACACAGCTCCTGCTCAGGGTCCCCCCAGGGGCATGGCCACCCCCAGGTCCCGAGGGACACCATGTCCCAACACAGCTGCACAGCCCCATCCTCACAGCCCTCACTCACCGGCCTTGCT
>NW_009265904.1:0-362 GCF_000687185.1 Egretta garzetta | reverse complement strand
GCATTCACCTCAGTTGCAGCTCTTCTAGCTTTATCCCTCTTTTCTGTAATAGTAGCTTCCACATTGATAAGACTATCTTCTTTAGAGAGACTACTCCCCATCTTGTCCCCAGTGGCTCACTTTAAACGGTGTCTCAACTCCGGAACTTGCAGCAAGCACCCTGCACTATCGGCTTCACCAGGCTCCGTCTCCCCAGCCACTTGCTGGTCCACTTCAGGATAATCTCCTGGCTCTCTCGAGTCAGATCACATCACGGGTCACCAAACGTTGCGCAGGTTGAGACGGACAAGAACAACAATACTCTTCCTCACGGTACAACAATGATCTCTCTTTATTGAACATTCCAGACACATATATATATA
>NW_009265903.1:0-362 GCF_000687185.1 Egretta garzetta | reverse complement strand
GCGGATCCCCAGCACTCTCGCCCACCCCTCCAGAGCCAGCCCAGGGGAGGTGGGAAGGGGCCTGTGGAGACGCCCTCTCAAAGCTGGGGTAGCGAGAGCGGGCGGGCCCACAGGCCTGTCCCAAGGGGCCTCCAGGTGGGCCCCCCCCACCACGGGCCGGTGGGCAGCAGCTGGGCAGCGGCACAGCAACGCAGTGATGTGACAACGCGGCAGTGAGGCAAGATGATGATGCCACAATGCGCGACTGCTCTATGTAGCCGCTGGCCAGGGGAGCGGCTGGGGCGGCTCCAGTTGAGCGCCTCTGGAGCGAGAGCAGTCAGCGCAGGGCCGCAGCTCCAGGAGAGCTCTTGGAAGGAGCCATG
>NW_009265902.1:0-362 GCF_000687185.1 Egretta garzetta | reverse complement strand
CCAACTCTCTCAGCCTTTCCTCATAGGAGAGGTTTTGCAGCCCTCTGATCATTTTCATGGCCGCCTCTGGACCTGCTCTACAAGGTCCATGTCTTTCTTTTACTGGGAACTCCAGAACTGGATGCAGTACTCCAAGTGGGGTCTTATAAGAGCAGAGTAGAGGGGGAGATTCTTTTTATGATGCAGCCCAGGATATGACTGACTTTCCAGGCTGGAGGTGCGCATTACTGGCTCGTGTCCCATTTTTCATTCACCTGTACCCCCAAGTCCTTCTCTGCAGGGCTGCTCACTATCCATTGATCCCCAGTCTGTACTGATTCTGGTGATTGCCCCAACCCAGGTGCAGGGCCTTGCCCTTGGCC
>NW_009265901.1:0-362 GCF_000687185.1 Egretta garzetta | reverse complement strand
ACACACAAAGGCACACTTTGAGTTCCCATCAGCTTCAGGTGTTCCCCAAACCAGTATTATGTAATCTTAAGGTTTTCAGTACCATTGGAAAGAAGGTTCAGCCTTAAGCCTTCTAAGGTGGCTTTTTCCCTAAGCCATCCCTAGGTTTAGTCATGCAAGGAGAAGATTCTTTACACTTACCACAGACTTGGTTTAAAGCCCAGGAAAATGTGGGCTGTCAGCACCTTCTGTGCTGTTTTGCAGCTGAAACACATTCCCCAGTACACTGGTGACCCCCTACCCCAATTCTCTGGTCTCTCGCTGACATCAAACTCAGGATTACTGTTAGGTTTTCTTCTAGGCAAAAAGGAGATTAGAAGCCC
>NW_009265900.1:0-362 GCF_000687185.1 Egretta garzetta | reverse complement strand
TTTTTTTTTTTTTTTACAGTGAACTGTACATAGAGAAGTCTTTTAGCTAAAGATCCCTTTCTTAGCCACTATTACCAATGCCTTAAATATGAAATTACTGTGATCACCCTGTAAGAGGAAGGGAACTAACCAGTTAAATGCCCCGTTCACTTGGCGGGGTGACGTGGCGCAGGCTGGGAGGGGTGCTGGAGACCCGCTGGAGGGGGTGCGGGAAGGACTTCGACACACAGGGTTTCCCAAAGGCTGTGCAAGATGCAAGCTCTGCAACAGAAAAATGAGAACTCAGTAAGGCTTAATGTGATACTGAATCTGAAGAAGGATGAGGGCAGAGGCACAGAAAACCTAGAAAACAAACAAACAAA
>NW_009265899.1:0-362 GCF_000687185.1 Egretta garzetta | reverse complement strand
CTTTGTTGAGCGCTGCGTGTGCTTTCTGCCTGGGTTGATCGGTGTGGTTGGCCATGAGTACATGGGTTGCATACAGGGCTTTGTGGGGGTGTGCCTCCTGGGAGGCACGCTCAGCCTCGCTGCTGGCTGGGCCTGGGGGCGTGGAGCTGTGGCAACCTGAGCTCTGCTGTGCTCCTGCGTTCAGCAGCCACTGAACAGAAGGGGATCCTTCTCTTCTCCGTAGTAGCAACTGGCAGCGCAAGAGGCAGTGGGCACAAATTAAACCACAGGCAACTCCATCTCAAGGCAAGAAACCACTTTCTTACCGTGAGGGGGGTCAAGCAGCGGACCAGGTTGCCCAGAGAGGTTGAGGAGTCTCCATC
>NW_009265898.1:0-362 GCF_000687185.1 Egretta garzetta | reverse complement strand
TTTACCCATAAGCTCTCAACTTGTCCTTCATCCACCCGCAGGCAGAGCTCTATACATTCCAGATGCTGCCTCACTTAGAAAGCAACTCCAACACCTCTCCTCCTTGGCCTGTTTAAAATTATCTATAACAAGCATTAATTGTGACACCTAAACTAAACACCTTCTCAAATAATTGGGCTCTTACCACCGATCTGCAATACACCACATCTTTATGACATAGAGGCAAGAGGCAACCGTACTACGACTCTATGAGCTGACAAGGTGAATTGACTGTAGTCACAGGGTGGCCTGTGATAGATTCGTTCGACCCTTTGACCAGAGAGGTGGTGGTTTGGTGCAGGCTCCAGAAGAGGCAAAGGCCT
>NW_009265897.1:0-362 GCF_000687185.1 Egretta garzetta | reverse complement strand
TTCCTTCGCCTCTCCTCCCCAGCCTCATGCGCTCCCCTGCCCGAGTTGCCCCGCTCCCTGGGAAAGCCCGGCTTTGGAAGGCCACGCTTGACAGCAGGGGCTGGGTCTGCAGCACCGCGTCTCCCTGCCCACCGAGGGACAGGGAAGGATGCAGCTGGCAGAGCTGGGCCAGGGCTGCATCCTCCTGCAGGGACAGAGCAGGGAACTCGGGAGCACCCAGGGCCCCTCGGGGCTGGGCTCGCAGAGGGCAGAAACCGGGCAGGGAAGAAAGCAGCAGCCGTCCCGGCTGGGAGGACGGGACGTGGAGGTGCACAACGCCCCGATGCGCCAAACGCGGGTGGGCAGAGCCAGAGAAGGGCTCT
>NW_009265896.1:0-362 GCF_000687185.1 Egretta garzetta | reverse complement strand
TTCTTGGCTTTTCTTTTATTTTTTAACTATGGCCATTGATGGCCAGGTCTTGGGTTTATATCTCATCCCAAATGTTTTCCTACGAATGCCTGTTACACTGCAGGGCACTTGAGTGTGAGGGTTTTCAGTACAAAGGGAGTGCTGTTTACAGCACTCGAGTGCAGCAATTCTGCTCACACCCTCGGGTTCAGGTGGCCCAAAGTTCATTGTGGTGCTTGAGACACCTGACCAAACACATGCCCCATATGTCTTCCTCCTCTAAAGCCCTTTGACAGCCCCGTTTCAGGCAGCTGCTGTAGAAATAAAGGAGGAGGCTTTAAAGATGTATTGTGCTTGGCCGCCCTTGACTGGTGCTTTTGGCT
>NW_009265895.1:0-362 GCF_000687185.1 Egretta garzetta | reverse complement strand
GCTGGGGGCACCGGCAGGGGCCCCCCCGCTCCCCCCGGCCTGGCCTTGCCCTCAGCTGCTTCTGGGCCTCAGCTTCAGGAGCCAGCAGCTGCTCTGAAGAACGGGCTTTGCTTGCTTGCTTCCAGAACCCGAGAGCTGCCGCTGGTTCCCAGCAGGGCCCAGGAGCAGCCTTTCGGCAGGAGTTTGTGGGGAGATCAAGGGGGTCGTTAAATGCATTTTGGTTTCCTTTGGGTTAATGCGGTTTATCAGCTGAAATGTTTAAGCAGCCCTTGACCAGTCCCCCGTGAGTGCTTGTGGAGCCACAGGGTACGGTTGGGGCGTGCTTAGCCCCAGGGTGGGAAGTTAAAACTTGGGAAGGTTAA
>NW_009265894.1:0-362 GCF_000687185.1 Egretta garzetta | reverse complement strand
TTGGGCTTCTCCCTGGCCTGGTGGCATGCAGCTGGCACGGCTGTGTGCGATTCCCTGTGTGGGGCCCGAGCCCAGCCGGGGGGCACGGGGCTGTGGGGCAGAGCTCAAAGGCGTGGGGCTGGGCACCAACTCCTCTGCTCACCCAAGGCCGGGAGCAGGCAGGAGAAGGGCCGGGCAGGGGGAAAGGCGGTAGCTGGATGCGAGGGAAGGAGGGCAGGAATGGGGGGGATCTGTCCCAGCGCCTGGGGCTGGGGGGCAGAAAGGCGTTGCTGCTGCCCCGTGCCACATGCCCAGAGCTGCCTGCAGCTGGTGCTGCCACAGCCCCTCCGTGCTCTGGGCGGACCAGGCAGGATGCGGCCCTG
>NW_009265893.1:0-362 GCF_000687185.1 Egretta garzetta | reverse complement strand
CAGGATGAGGGGCGTTAGGGTGCTGTCCTCGGGAGCTGGGAGCACCTTGGCTCCCTGTGGGATTTCAGCTCAAGCCATGCAGGATGCTGGCTGTTCGCCTGGGGTTTGGCACTGATGCTGTCCCTTTATTAGTAATGATAACGAAGAACGAATATATCTGGATCCGAAAGCTTTGCACTAATAGCTTTGCACTCCGGAGGGAAGAGGGAGCGGGTCCTAGGCATGAGACTTCAGGTTTAGTCAAGAAAGGTCAAAGCACCGCGCCTGGATGTGGACTTGAGCCCGAACTCCTGGAGCACTGTGGTTTTGGGGATGGCGATGGGAAAGGAGCTGAGGCAGAAGCACAGCACGGCTTTGAGCGG
>NW_009265892.1:0-361 GCF_000687185.1 Egretta garzetta | reverse complement strand
GAGGAATGTGATGCTTTCGGCAGCCCCTTTGTTGCCTTTGCTGTCGCAGAGTACGGGGAGATGCCTTGGGCGGTGGTGGTTCCTGTAGGGAAGGAGCTGAGCCCTTTGTGTCAGTGTGCTGCAGGTTACAGAACGGGGACTCAGAGGCCAATGCTGAACCCCTGTGAGGAAATGACACACTGTTCCTTCCCCTCCCCGTCGGCCTCTCCCTTCTCCTTCCTTTCCCCCTACACATCTTCATGTTTTGCCATAGGGAACCCAACCCAGTGTCCTGGTGAGCCCTGGCTTTGTGGTGGGTGAAGCTGTGGGTGCTGCGTGAAGGAAGTGGAGGCGTCTCAGGCTGGGATGCAGGAGAACTTTA
>NW_009265891.1:0-361 GCF_000687185.1 Egretta garzetta | reverse complement strand
GTATCACATATTGAGCCACCTGTGACATCACAAGCACGTGCACAAGCCAGGTTCCTGCACCTGCCCTATCAGGAACTGTGCTGTAAGTGACATCAGAAGCTCCTTGTTTCAATGACTGCCATATGAGCTAAACAGACACCCATGACATCAAAACAGCAGCATAAGCCCAATTTCATGACCTGCCCTATCAGCCAGTCAGCCACCCGTGACATCAGAAGACACTGCAGAAGCCAGGTTCCTGCACGTGCCCTAGCTGGTACTAAGACAGCAGTTCCATCAACACCTGCAGCAGCCAGGTGCCCACAATTGCCCTATTGTTATACAAGAGATGTGATTAACTGTCTTCTCTCTGGTCAGGCTC
>NW_009265890.1:0-361 GCF_000687185.1 Egretta garzetta | reverse complement strand
GCAAGACTGAACCGCCCCTGACGTGGCTTTGAACCATTCCTACACGTCCTCTCCCTGGATACCAGGCAGGTTTTGAAAATTTGGAGATCAAGTATGAAATACAACCACAGTTTCCCATCTGTGCAGTGCAACGAGGACAGAAATGGCGATTTCCGTTAAATTGCATGGCATAACAAATAATTCACATCCAGTAACCTGGACAATGAGCCCCACATCGACCGGGATAAGTACACCTGGCTGATGAGAATGAAGACGCAATCCTGGATTTTGTGAAAATGCACCCTCTAGCCCTGCAATAGCAACTGCTGCTTTCAAATGGGGGCATCACCAGGTGACAAGGAGTGTACGTGATGTAAGCATG
>NW_009265889.1:0-361 GCF_000687185.1 Egretta garzetta | reverse complement strand
GAGAGGCACCCCATGCCTGGAGCTCTGTGCTTAATCAAACCAATTAGCAATTTAATCTTGTTAACAAACCAAGATAATTGCAGCATTATCAAATTAGCCAGCTGTATGGAAATGCCTGCTTAATAGCTGATAATAGCTGGTCCTGCTGCAAGAGGGAGGGCTGTGATCTGTGACTGATGACCGGCTGGAGGTGGAATCAGGCTTCTCTGCCCTCGGCCGCTGTGCCAGCCCAGGCTGCCCTGGTGCGGGGATGGTTGGGGGAACGCTGGGGCTCTGCCCTTGTCACCCCATGGCTCGTGTGGCACAGTGCTTCCCGCTCAGAGGGGTGCGCTGGTGCTGTAAGGGTGGCAGGGAGAGTTTT
>NW_009265888.1:0-361 GCF_000687185.1 Egretta garzetta | reverse complement strand
AGCACCGCTGTTTTAATTTGGGAGTATGGAAGGTTACATAGCCATTTTCTCCCTCCTTCCCTTCATTCCTGCATGGCCAAGGGGGCAGCCCCGAGGCTGCTATGGGGTGTCCCACCTTGCTGGTGGAGATGTGGGTAGGCAGCAGACGGCTTTTTT
The DNA here is from genome assembly GCF_000687185.1 of Egretta garzetta. Classification (NCBI taxonomy): domain Eukaryota; kingdom Metazoa; phylum Chordata; class Aves; order Pelecaniformes; family Ardeidae; genus Egretta; species Egretta garzetta. The sequence continues at coordinate 205 of NW_009265888.1, read as the reverse complement.
TATTCCTGCCCACCCGAGGAAGCCCGGGACCGCGCCGTAGGTTCTCAGTTTGCATCGCTGCCGCAGCAGCAGAGAGCTGGGAGCTTCTGGCGAAGCGTGAGAATAGAAGAGGAGAGGGATTAGACACGGCGCAGGGCTTCGGTCGCTCCGTGTGCAGATGCTATCGTAATGCCGTTAAGGGGTAAATGGTAACGGCGTGGTTTCA
>NW_009265887.1:0-360 GCF_000687185.1 Egretta garzetta | reverse complement strand
GTGAAAGCTGTTTCAAATCCACATGGATAAGAAAGGAAAATTTGCGCTTTCTTCAATGAGAGGCAATTTTTCTCCAAAAGCTTTCAAATGATGCAAATTCTGCTCCCACAGAAATTAACAGGGGTCTTTCCTCAGTGGGAGCAGAACGGAACAAGCAGAATAACTTGTATTACTAAGACTAAAGCCATTATAAAGTCAGTCAAAGGAGAATGAACCTCTGCTGTCCAAGTACTAACTGGAACAAGGAGCATGCACAAGTTCAAAAATGGTTTACAAGAGATAACGTAAAGATGAATTAAGAACATCAATGAATTGAGGTTGGCTACTGCTCCTTCACTTCTTTTGCAGGAGGCTCCATTC
>NW_009265886.1:0-361 GCF_000687185.1 Egretta garzetta | reverse complement strand
CCTGCCCGCCCTCCCCTGCCAGCTCCAGCCTTGCCTCTGCGGTGGCCCTGGCCACCAGCCCGGTCCAAGGCGCCTTTCACCTCGGTTTCTCTAAAATCTACAGGTCTCTTGCATTTCACGGACAGCTTCAAGTAGCCGGTCTGACGGACGCCTTGCCTCAGCCCTTGGCTTTGCCTCTCGTGCCCTTTGCTTCGCCCATGGCCCTGGCCCCTTCCCGCCCGCCCGGGCCGTTCCTGTCCTCCTCAAAGGAGACCCGGGGTGCCCAGCTCTGCTCCTGCGCTGGCCCCGCTCCGCTCTCTGCCCCAGCTGCAGGGAAATGCCTTTGCACATCACACCACACCGGGGGCTGCTCCCCAGGACC
>NW_009265885.1:0-361 GCF_000687185.1 Egretta garzetta | reverse complement strand
ATCCAACACTTATCCCAGGTGAGCTGGAGTAAATTTGTTTAAAATTGTGAGCTAGCATAAAATGTTAAGTAGTTTATACGGTTATGGAGAATTTAATCACCAAGGTAGCTTTAGATACAACTCTGATCTAAGTGGAAAACTGAAAATAAAACAGCATGTTGGGTGTTTCTGATGCTTAAAGCCTGCGAAATATAAAAGCAAGTACCATCAAGAAATTACAGAATTGTTGTTTAATTTTATAGCACAATGACTATTGTTAGCAACCACAGGATAAAGCAGAAAGTGGTGTTAAAAACTGAATCATCAAGGAGAAAGAAAAAAATAATCCAGTTTAGTTCCTAATGAGGTCTTCCAAACAGAA
>NW_009265884.1:0-361 GCF_000687185.1 Egretta garzetta | reverse complement strand
CGGGAGAGCTGGAGACCCAGGGCCGGCGGGACGCCGCTGGACCCCGGGCGGTGACTGCCTTTTGCGCCTCCGTCCCGGCTGCTTGCTAGATTTCCTTTTCAGTATTTTCTTTCCCTGTCCTACCGCCGCTTTCTTACGACGCTAACTAAAAGTGCCTTGTCCGGATAAGTGAGGAGTAAAGGGTTTTGGTTAGCGGCATCTGACACAGTTTGTGTCTCAGTCTCACTCTGGGGATAACAAAAGCATCTCCCTGGCCCGGGCTCCTCCGGGTTGGAGCACCTGGCTAGGCGCCTTGCCATGGGCGTGTTGCACCGTCTCAAGCCCTCTCTCGGCCCGCAGTGGTTTTTGCCGCTGACGGCTC
>NW_009265883.1:0-360 GCF_000687185.1 Egretta garzetta | reverse complement strand
TGAAAGTGAAGGATACCCATTAGCTGCATTTACAAGTGGCAACTGAAACCTGAGCGACGCCGTCCCCTGAGCACACCCGCTTCAACGCGGGGGAGCGACAGACGCAGGACTGCCCCCCAGGAGGCCTCTGCCAGCGTCATCCTGGCCAAGCAAAGCACCGGCAAGCACAGCGCACAGACAGCTTTGCTAGCGCCTACGAGCTGGCTGAGTCAGGAGGCACACGGCCGCGCTCGTAACGCTTTCCTACGTCAGACCCAACACCCCACCAAAACTCAGCAGGGAAGCTCCAACAGCACCCACCTTAATGAGTTTCAAAGAGATTCTCCCAACAATCAGGCTGCATCTTCCTCTATTTAAAGC
>NW_009265882.1:0-360 GCF_000687185.1 Egretta garzetta | reverse complement strand
TTGAGCTGGAGTGTACTGGAATTGAGCTGGGGTTTGCTGGGGGGAGCTGGGTCATACTGGAATTGAGCTGGAGTGTACTGGAATTGAGCTGAGGTCTGCTGGGGGGAGCTGGGTCATACTGGGATACTGGGGTTGAGCTGTGGTCTGCTGGGGGGGAGCTGGGGTCTGCTGGGCAGGGAGCTAGGTCGTACTGGAATTGAGCTGGGGCATACTGGGTTTGAGCTGGAGTATACTGGAGTTGAGCTGGGGAGTACTGGGGGGGAGCTGGGGTGTACTGGGGTTGAGCTGAGGAACACTGGGGTCAATCTGGGGCATGCTGGGGGTGCGGGTGCACCCAGCTGGGGGGCACAGCCCCGCTGG
>NW_009265881.1:0-360 GCF_000687185.1 Egretta garzetta | reverse complement strand
ATCTTCCGTTCCGAGTGGGGCGGGCTGCTGGAGGAGCTGGTCCAGGACGGTGCGTGACCCCCCTGTCCCCAAAATCCCTGTGTGGGTAGAGTGAGAGCGTTCAAGGGGTGTTGAGGACCAGAGGTCTGCCCCATCGTTGTGACCCCTGGGGAGGGCTGGGCTCCTCCGCTGCTCGCAGGATCCAGCCCGATGCAGAGCGGAGCACCCTAAAATAACTGGTGGTGCGGCTGTCCGCCCCGCAGGGCAGATCAGCGAGGAGGTGGCACGGGAGAACTGCCGCCTGAACATTGTGGGGCTGGTGGGCTCCATCGACAACGACTTCTGCGGCACCGACATGACCATCGGCACCGACTCAGCGCT
>NW_009265880.1:0-360 GCF_000687185.1 Egretta garzetta | reverse complement strand
CTCACACACCACTGGGTGCCTTTGCACACCCCTCGCATGCCCTTGCACGCCCTTGCACACCCCTTGCACGTCCTTGCATGTCACTCGCACACCCTTGCACGCCCCTCGCACGATGCCCCGCATGCCCTTGTACGCCCCTCGCACGCCCTCAGACGCCCTCGCATGCCCCTTGCATGCCCTTGCACGCCCCTTGCACACCCTCGCACGCCCCTCGCAAACCCTCCCATGCCACTTGCACACCCTTGTACACCCTTGCATGCCCCTTGCAACCCCTTGCACGCCCTTGCACGCCCCTCGCACCCCTCACATGCCCTCGCATGCCCCTTGCACGCCCCTTGCACACCTTCACACGCCCCTCGC
>NW_009265879.1:0-360 GCF_000687185.1 Egretta garzetta | reverse complement strand
CTGCCCTGGGCCACCAGCCCAGCCACTCTCTCCCACCTTGCCCATGGGGTGCACCCCAACCCATGGGATGGGATTGGGAGGTTCCCCCAAATCCCCTCACCCCGGCTTGCTCCACCCCCCCCATCCCTGCAGCACATCGAGGTCCGCAAGCACATGGATGCCGACAACATCGCTGCCTGGGAGGCCCCCGAGGTGGGTGTGGGTGTCCCCAGCACTGGGGGGGTGTCCCTGGGGGGGGACCTGTCCCCCTGAGCCCCCCACGCTCCTGCAGGTCATCAGGAAATACATGTCGGGGGGGATGTGCGGCTGCGACCGGGAGGGCAGCCCCGTCTGGTACGAGGTCATCGGCCCGCTGGACGC
>NW_009265878.1:0-360 GCF_000687185.1 Egretta garzetta | reverse complement strand
ATAGGGACCATGACCTCTCCGCATAAGCCCGCCCAGCAACCCCCTATAGGCTCTGGGACCCTGTATAGACCAGGCCCCTATAGACTTGGTCTCCCTATATTGGCCAGGATCGCTCTGCGTAAGCCCTGTCTGTCAGCTCTCTATAGGGGCTGAGATTTTCTATAAGTCCTGGGACCCCCTATAGGGCCTGGAGCCCCTACAGACCAGGCCCCTATAGACGTAGTCCCCCCCTTAGAGCCCCAGTATGGACCAGTGCTCCCAGTTTGGCCCTGCTGGGCAGCCTGTCCACGTATGGGGCCATAGGTGCCCGCGGGGGCGTATGGGGCCGTATGGACTTTGCCCCGCGGGTCAATGATTCAC
>NW_009265877.1:0-360 GCF_000687185.1 Egretta garzetta | reverse complement strand
GACACCAGTGCCACAGGGATGGGGATGTGGGGACAGGGACATGGGGACATGGGGGACACGAGGATGGAGATGTGGGGACAGGGACACCAGGAACGCGGGGACACAGGGATGGGGATGTGGGGGGACACAGGGACAAGGACACGGGGGACTCGGGGACGGGGACACTGGGGATGTGGGGACATGGGGACACAGGAACAGGATCCCTGGGGACACAGGGATGGGGACGGGGACAGAGGGATGGGGACACCAGGGACAAGGACATGGGGACATGGGGGACACGGGGATGCAGGGACAGGGACAGCAGGGCTGCAGGGACATGGAGATGTGGGGACATGGGGGACTTGGGGACCGGGACACGGG
>NW_009265876.1:0-359 GCF_000687185.1 Egretta garzetta | reverse complement strand
TCTCTCAAACAGTACATTATTTCTTATTTTCATTAGACATCCTTTAAGAACCAGATGCAAAACTCATGTGTACACTTCCAGAAGAACCATGGAGTAAGACGAAATGGTTTTCCTGTTGCTATCCATCCCATATTCTCCACACAGACAGAATAAGTGACACTGAAATACCTAAAATCCTAGATTCCTAGGACTCTTACCTGAGATATTACGTAGAAGTCACTGGGTATTTCTCCTGCTCCGCTTTGGGTTGCAGTTTGAGTGCTGTTTCCTTCATTTCTTGAAGCCACGCAGCCTATGTATCTGCTGTCACACAGGAGGATCATGCACCAAATCAGAGGAGGTAGAAATGCCTTAAAAAC
>NW_009265875.1:0-359 GCF_000687185.1 Egretta garzetta | reverse complement strand
CCGAGAAGTTCCAGCACATCCTGCGCGTCCTCAACACCAACATCGACGGGCGCCGCAAAATCGCCTTCGCCATCACCGCCATCAAGGTGAGGGGACACCGGGGGACGCAGGGGAGGGGGTGACAGAGGTGACACGGGTGACACGACCCCCCTGACCCCGTCATGTCCCCCCCCCGCAGGGCGTGGGGCGCCGCTACGCCCACGTGGTGCTGCGCAAGGCCGACATCGACCTCACCAAACGAGCGGGCGAGCTGACCGAGGATGAGGTGAGCGGTTTGGGGACACCCTGAGGGGGTTGGGGACACCCCGAGGGAGTTGGGGACACCGCCAGGCAGGTGTCACCGCACCGTGTCCCCCCCC
>NW_009265874.1:0-359 GCF_000687185.1 Egretta garzetta | reverse complement strand
GTCTTGCAAAAAGGGTCTTCCAAAAAGGATCTGGCAAAAAGGTCTTGCAAAAAGGGTCATGCAAAAAGGATCTTCTAAAATGTATCTTGCAAAAAGGGTCTTTCAAAAAGGATTTGGCAAAAAGGGCCTTGCAAAAAGGGTCTTCTAAAAAGACCCTGCAAACAGGACCTTGCAAAAAACATCTTGCAAAGGGTCAGGCATCCTCCCCAGGGACCAAAGTGCCTGGATGGTGGGCAACCACCCAACAGGGAGCGCCCACCAATGGAAATGCTGGGGATAAATACTGTTTCGTTGCAAACTGATGATTCCAGCAGTCTCCTGGTGAAAGGCTTCGCAGCCCAGGGACAGGGGCTGCCTCC
>NW_009265873.1:0-359 GCF_000687185.1 Egretta garzetta | reverse complement strand
TTTCTTTCTTGCAAGTAAACTAGAAAGCAGTAAGAAATAATTTGAAGTAGAGGTATTCTTAGTTGAATGTATTAAGAGAGTTCCAGTGTTGGTATTTCTGGGGTCAGCATTTAGTCTCCAAAGGGAATTTGTGAATGTGAAAAAATCAGCATAATATGCAAATTCTCTTACTTCTGGAGCCAGGGGGAGCTCTGCATTTAATTGAAAGGCTATGGTAAGAAAAACATGTGTTTTGCAAATGTATTGGGATGGATAAATTGGCAAGTCCCAAAGTGCCAAGAAATCGTTTTTTTTTTCCATGCTGAAACATAAATGTATGGAATGTTTTACTAATATGCTCTTATGCTGTCTTTTTTTTT
>NW_009265872.1:0-359 GCF_000687185.1 Egretta garzetta | reverse complement strand
GTTCTGTGATTCTGTGACTCACCTCCTCCAGTAACCAGGGATCTGGGTCCCGGCATCCTTGGCACCAGCATAGCTGTGCTGCTGGCCACGGGATATATCCTCAGCTGGAAGGCTGCAGCTGAACTCAGGAGCTGCATACTCAGGGGTAAACAGCATTGCAACCTTGCCAAGGCATATAACTCAAACCGTTATGAAACTGGTCTGATTTTTAAAAAAATATGAAGTTTGTTTTGCTTGGTTTTCTGTTGTGCAGGCTTTGGTGATTCACTTTAAAAATTCTTCTTCTGTCGTTTTCATGCTATGTTTTTCTTCTAAGCAAAGACTGAGATTCTTATACCACCCCTGATTTCAGAATTTAG
>NW_009265871.1:0-359 GCF_000687185.1 Egretta garzetta | reverse complement strand
CGGGAGGACCCTCCGCTTCCAGCGGGCCTGGGGGGTGGCGTTTCCATCCGGGTGGGTTTGGTCAGCCGGCGCGCTGGGCGCGGAAATGATTGCGCGGTGTGCGCCGGTAAACAAAGCCGGTCGCCACGGGTAGGCTAAGAGGAAATTCCTTGCTGATCTCCCAAATAACCTGATTTCATTTATCTGCAATATCTTTATCAATACCCTTGTTACGCAGCCTCCTTTAATTTCCTCTGCTGGTCCCCAGTTAGTTTTGGGGATGGTGACCCAGGCTGATAGATTTGGAGGGGGAAGCGGTGAGATTGTACGTTTGCAGCTGGGTGTAAATTGGAATAGTTGGAAACAAGCCGTAATGTAAT
>NW_009265870.1:0-359 GCF_000687185.1 Egretta garzetta | reverse complement strand
TTGGTGTATTTTTGTTGTTTTGAAAGCTTTAGCTAGCAGATTAGGTTTTAAAAGGTGATACATTTGCCAGAATACTAACAAGTTGTGTGTTTTAGCATGTTAATGATAGATTGAATTATTTTCTGTGCATTAAAGACATGTTATAAAGGAGACAGAAATGTTGCGAAGTTATGCTTTTGCTCTCATGCTCATTGTGGTGTTCAGAATTTGGGTTGATGAGACTTGAATGTTAATTGCCTCTCACTAACATGAAAATGAGCAGAGTAAGCAGGAAAAGAAGTGCTACGCAATGGGTTGACTCCATAATTTGTTTCTGTATCTTTTGTTTGTAAATTTGTGTTCATCATCCATAGAGAAAC
>NW_009265869.1:0-359 GCF_000687185.1 Egretta garzetta | reverse complement strand
CCTGGTGTGGGTTGTTTTTTTTTTTTATTATTTTTATTTTTCCTCTTTTTTATTATTTTTTTCTCCCCCAGAAACGGATGGTAAACGCTCCCGAACCAGCTACACCCGCTACCAAACTCTGGAATTAGAGAAAGAATTTCATTTTAACAGATACCTGACCCGGCGGAGGCGCATTGAGATCGCCAACAACCTCTGCCTGAACGAGAGACAAATCAAAATCTGGTTTCAAAACCGGAGGATGAAGTGGAAGAAAGATTCCAAGTTGAAAAGCAAAGAGGCTCTTTAGGTGGGATTGAAGGAGAGGGGGGGGGATCCCCTGCTTTGGGTTTTTTTTGGGTGTTTTTTTTTTTTTTTTTTTT
>NW_009265868.1:0-359 GCF_000687185.1 Egretta garzetta | reverse complement strand
GCTTTGCCAACCCAAACCATTCTGGGATTCTACAATTCTAAGAGTACTTTTAAAGAGGGTTTGTAAGAAAAGGGGCATAGCTATTTGGAGTTATTTAGTAGAGATGCTTATTTCAGTGGAGTTAGCTCATTTAGAACCGTTAGTAAGTGACAGTCGGGATTTTTTGTCTACTTTCAATTGCGGGTGTTCCGTCCATTTGACAATTTTGCTGACGATTGTGTTGAAGCCGTTCCAGTTCTGTTAAAAGCTGAGTCACAAAATCCTGCCCTTTATAGAACCAGCCCTTGCTCAGTCCTTCTTGTATGTGCAGCAAATCACTTCCCCGGGTCAGAGGCTGTGACAGGTATTTTAGAAAAGGG
>NW_009265867.1:0-358 GCF_000687185.1 Egretta garzetta | reverse complement strand
AAAGCTCTCAATTCCTTTGGGCTATTAGGTTCAGGAATTTGGCAAGTAGCTTCTTTTCTTTCATTTCCAAGTCATCTTTGTCCTTGAGATATCTCAAAACCCAAGTAAATTACTGCTTCTTTCCCGATCTGCGCTTTGCTTCTTGAGACTCTATATCCTCCTTGGCCTAGGAAATTCAGTAAACTAATAGTGATTTCAAAACATTCCTCTTTGCTTTCTGCTGCTATGAGAATGTCATCCACATACTGCAACAATGCACCTTTTTCTTGACTTTGTGTTTTCCATATCTCTAATTCTTTTGCTAATTGATTTCCAAATATTGTTGGGCTATTCTTAAATCCTTGTGGAAGTACAGTCC
>NW_009265866.1:0-359 GCF_000687185.1 Egretta garzetta | reverse complement strand
GGGCAGATGCTCTGCTGTTCGGGGGTGCCTCTTGCTGCTGTACAGCCTGCATCAAATACGTATTTCTGAAGCAAGCAGTGCTCTAATGCTGGCCTGGTCTGCCTTATACGTGAAACACAGAAACAAGGTGAGGTCTCCCGTTGGCATGGGGTGGATCCTGAATTGGCCTCCCGGGTACGGTGAGGCTCCCCTGGGAGGGCCGGGGCGGTGGCTCAGGGGCAGTTCCCCTGCAGGTGGGGAGCCTTTGGGCAGATGGAGAGGGCCAGCAGGGCAAGGGTGGTGGTGGGGGCTCTGTTGCAAAGGCCAAGTTGTTTGCACTGGAGACTCTGAAGTGCATGGCAGACGTTTGAAGGTAAAAC
>NW_009265865.1:0-359 GCF_000687185.1 Egretta garzetta | reverse complement strand
TTTTTTCCCGTGAGCATTAGAATAAACACAGAAGATTTTTTTTTCCTCTGTAGAGAGAGGCATATAGCCAGCTGCACTTTCTCCCCTTCTTCTTAGATGTAAGACATACTTTTCAGTTCAACAGTCCCGGGGTTTACCAGTTGTTACCCTGCCTGGCAACTCCTGCTGGACTGGCTTAGTTTTGCATTCAAATCCCTGCTCAATTTTCACTACACAAATAAGTTCCACCAATCGGTCAAACCTGGTCCCTAGCCAGGGTGAGATGAATTAATCACCTGTAAATTAAGGTAGATGTGCATCTGGTGTGGATCGCTGTATTTATCTAAAAAGCCAGCTCAGGAGGAGGCAGCAAAGCAGGG
>NW_009265864.1:0-358 GCF_000687185.1 Egretta garzetta | reverse complement strand
TGTGCCAGAAGTAGTTCCCATTCTAAAAGTCTGCAACTTATGCTGATCAGGCTGCACAGTTCTCCTTTAGCGGGCTATTTGACGAGAATTTAGAATTTTGAACCAGGAATTTATCACGCACGTGGTGTGGTGCCTCCTGCCACCAAAGATCCCAGGTGAACTCACCTGGTGGTGCCGATCAGATGTTTGGAGACAAGAGGTTCTGATGGTGGTTGTCTACTTCCCATCTGGGGTGCTGAACTGCTATGGATTTACGCACGCTGGACACCGTAACAGGGTCCAACTCTCGGATCCCGCTGAGAGCGCAAAGTCCGAGTGGAGGCTCCCAATTAGTGTTTTATTGGTTCTCAGGTTACAG
>NW_009265863.1:0-359 GCF_000687185.1 Egretta garzetta | reverse complement strand
CTTCCCAGGTGGCAGCACCCAACCCGCTCTCCCGCAGACCTCTGTGCCCGCCGGGTAACCCCGGGCTCGCCCCGAAACTCGGTTGCTGCTGGGAAAACCCTTCCTGGGTGGTTTGTGCCAAGGAGGGAGCCGGATCCGGCGTGCGGGTCCGTGACTTGGGTTAAGGCTGGTGGCAGTGGGGCCACTGTCCCCAGTGCCGTGGGGCCACCATCCCCAGCGCCGTGGGGCCACCATCCCCAGGGCTGTGGGGTGACCCCTGCCTCCTGCCCCTGGGTGTCCAGCCCTGCTCCATCCCCTTTGCAGGATCCGTCCCTCAGCACCCCCAGGAGCAGCGGGGACAGCTCTGGCCCCGGTCTGTC
>NW_009265862.1:0-358 GCF_000687185.1 Egretta garzetta | reverse complement strand
CTTTGGTTTGCTGATTTGGAGTGGATTGATGGTGTTCTCCCTCAGAGAATGACAGGCCACAGAAATGACTCAAAATACTTGGGGCTTTTTTTTGTTGTCTTGAATGTCAGCTCCTAGTTGCATCTGTTTTATTATCAAAATGTGGAATTTATTTGTGATTAAAACTTGGCATGCAGCACGATTGAAAACCGCAGACAAAGCAACTCGGAGCTAAACTGAAATCTCCTTGTTTCATTCCACAGCAATTGGGTAAACCAGTTGAAATAAAGAAAATTAAGGAATTATTCAGTTGCCGCATGGCATGCCTTGCCTGATTACCCCTCCTCTTCTGCGTTAAAATAGCAAATAGCAAAACCTT
>NW_009265861.1:0-358 GCF_000687185.1 Egretta garzetta | reverse complement strand
CATCCTCTGGGATCCATCAGGGCAGCTTGGAGCAGCTCCAGCACCCAACCTCTGCATGGCACCAGCCTGGGGGTGTCCCAGGAAGTGTAACCCCCCCCTCCCCATCAGATCCTGTCCCCGAGACATTTTGCTTTGGGCGAAACCGAAGCTTCGCTTTTCAAACAGGAACAATTTTATCGTCTGCTCAGCGTTTCTGCCCGAAAGCTGGACGTAAAGATGGGCTGCTCTTTTCCCCTTTTCCTCCCCTCCTTTTTTTTCACTTAGAAAGGGGAATTCACTCGCCTTTGTGCCTCCATCCCTCCCCTATGTGATTTATTCCCCCCACGCCCCGGCTTATTTTGAAGCCGCGATGCTTTTC
>NW_009265860.1:0-358 GCF_000687185.1 Egretta garzetta | reverse complement strand
TCGCCCACATCCTGAGCATGAAAGCCAGCCGGATTAATCCGGCACAGAGCACATTGTGTGTGAGTCATGACAGGCTCACTAAGGCGTGCAGTGCTGATAAAAGGCAGCTCTGATGGGCTCTGTCAGGGATCCCGGAGAAACAGCGTGGAAAAAATCTGCTAACCCACATCCCAGCCTGGCAGCCGGGGCCTGGAGACAGCCAGGCACCGAGGGGAGTGCGGGGAAGCCCCCGCAGTGCTGGCAGGTCCTGCTTCGGGCTCAGCCCCCAGGAAAGCTCCCGGCCCTGGGCACGAGCTGGTGCTTCCCGGGACCCTGGGCTCAGCTGAGAGCTTGTGGGGCCAAAGGAGGGCTGGTGCGA
>NW_009265859.1:0-358 GCF_000687185.1 Egretta garzetta | reverse complement strand
TCGGGGAAATATTTGTCCGGAGATGCCCGTCGTTTGAAATGTGGTTTTTTTTTCAAGATTTCCAGGGGGGGAAAGGGGTTGAAATATAGTACTAATTGCTACTGTTACGAGGTGATTTTTAAATAAGAGAATGTGTTTGTGAAGTGGGATTGAGCAAGAAGAGATTCATGACTTGAGCATAAACCATTTTATGACGTGACGATTTATTTCGCCTAAACTGACTGCGCCTGAATATTGTGTGGACAAGAGTAAATGATCGCGAGCCGTGGAAATCGTAAACAGAAAGTCATTTTTAAAAGCTATTTCTTCCCGAACCTGTTACATTTTTCATAAACCGCGGGGCGGGGGGAGCTGATGC
>NW_009265858.1:0-358 GCF_000687185.1 Egretta garzetta | reverse complement strand
TAGCTGTTATTTTGTTGATCACATCCATTGGGAAACCAGGAGAGATGAATATAAAAAAGAGACTTAGAGATACATTAGTTCAAGAAGATGGAGGGCAATTACTAAAATGCTGGCGTTTTATTTATTATTTTAATATTATATATGTGTGAAGGAGTAACTTTTTTGCTGAACTTCCTTTGATACAATAGCTGTATGGGCAACCAAGATGAAGAATACTGAAGAATAAGACATTGCTGCAATTGCTGCAGTTGTGATAGAAAAGGCTGCCAGGGTGATTTTAAATTTATGCAAGCTGGAAGTACCAGTTTTACAAACATTCCAGTGAATTCTCACACGTGGCCTGTATATGTGTGTGTGT
>NW_009265857.1:0-358 GCF_000687185.1 Egretta garzetta | reverse complement strand
GCCTCCCTCAACCTGCTGGCAGCGCTCTTCCTAAGGCTGTTGGGAGGCTGCTGGCCCACTTCGCCACAGAGGCTCGCTGATGGCTCATGGCCAAGCTGTATTCCACCGGGACCCCCGAGTCCTTCTCTGTCGGGCGCTGCCCGGCCAGTTGGTGCTCAGCCTGTGCTGGTGCACAGAGTTATTCCTCCCAGGTGCAGGGCTTTGCACATCCCAGTGTTAACTTCATGAGGCTTCTGCTGGCCCGTTTCTACCAGCCTCTCAAGGCCCCTCTCACTGGCAGCACAACCCTCTGGTGCATCAACCACTCCTTCCAGTTTTGTATCGCCTCCAAACTTGCTGAGGGTGTGCTCTGTCCCAT
>NW_009265856.1:0-358 GCF_000687185.1 Egretta garzetta | reverse complement strand
CCCCCCCCCCGATGCCATGGGACATCCCGAGTCACCTGGCAGGGCAGGATCAAGTCACCATCATCCTTTTGTCCTTGCAGGATGCCTGAGCATCACAGCTCTGCCCCCTGACGGCTCCCAGTCTCAACAGCCACCATGTCCTGCTGTGGAACATCCCTCCTGCATCCCTCCCCGGGCAACCCCTGGCCCCATGGGAGACGCTCATGCTCAACAGCCCACAGGAGGCCATGGGTGGCAGCCAGGGGTCCTGCCCCAGCCCCTTGTCCCCCTGCTGAGTCATTAAATGTGGAGAACTGAGCGTTTGTCTGCAGCATGCCTGTGTGTGGGGATGTGGGCACCCAGCCCCACGGGCTAACAC
>NW_009265855.1:0-358 GCF_000687185.1 Egretta garzetta | reverse complement strand
ACTTCCCCTATAGGGAGCGCACGGCTTCTCTAGGGCTCACAGGCGTCCCCTACAGCAATCACATGGCCCCTAGAGGGTGCACACACGGCCCCTATAGGGATGACGGCCCCTATAGGGTTCACATGTCAGAATCGCAGCATCATTGTGGTTGGAAAAGGCCCCCAAGCTCATTGGGCCCAACCGCCAGTCCCCCCCGCCCAGGGGTCCCAAGCCACCTCCATGGGTGCCAGAATGGGGAACCCCCGGCCCAGGGCAGCCCCTCCCAGCGCTGGACCAGCCCTTTTGGGGAAGGAACGTTCCCCAATTCCCCCGCCCCGCAACCTGGGGCCGTTGCCCCTCGTCCCATCGCCCCTTCCCT
>NW_009265854.1:0-357 GCF_000687185.1 Egretta garzetta | reverse complement strand
GCTTGGAGAAGACCACGCTGGGCACCTTGACTTTCGGCATGTGTATTTTCATGCCACCGCCCTCAACTTTGCCGGCAGCCGCCTCCAGGCGGCCTTCGGCGTCGGGGCCCTGCAGGGCGACTTCGCCCTCCTGGACTTCCGCCTGGGCTTTGGGCAGCGAGACCTCGGCCTTTGGCAGGCTGACCTGCACGTGGGGAGCTTTGACTTTGGGCAGCTTGACGCTGGGCATCTTGACGTCGGGCATCTTGAATCGACCTTTCTCGCCGTCTCCGCCGGCAGCCGTCTCGACGGTCACCTCCACGCCGGGCGCTTGGATCTCGGCCGCGGGCAGGGTGACGTCCACCTCGGCGGTTCCCG
>NW_009265853.1:0-358 GCF_000687185.1 Egretta garzetta | reverse complement strand
AAGAGCAGCAGCATTGACATCATCATCCCTGTCCTGATTGTTGGGCTATTTGCAGTGGCACTGGCAGTGTATTGTGTTCGACGGAAGCCAAATGCTCAAGGTACAGTCTGACAAAATGTTATGTTTCCTATGGGTATCGTGCCTTACAGGCCATGCTGGCACTGGAAAAATCATACAGGGTTTTCTTTCTGGGTCTCTGTTCCATAACATTGTTTATGAGGTTGCTAAATGATATTCACTGTGAAGGGGAGGCTGGGCTAATGGCTGGCATGATCTGCACCTCTGCATTTGGTACCATGGCATAGTCCCAAGTCAGCTGGTTTTACTATGAAAAATAAGGCCAGAATTTCCTCACTGC
>NW_009265852.1:0-357 GCF_000687185.1 Egretta garzetta | reverse complement strand
GAAGCAGGACATGGCATAGATATGCTCTCGTCTTTAACAGTATTCCTTGCCTTGGCAAATTGTCCTTACTGTGGTTTCACCTAAATAAAACCGTAATGGGCACTTGTGAGAAACAGAACAGAGGGGTATCTGGTTTGTGCCTGCCTGGGATTTGAGCCTTACTTCTTTCTCTCCCTCTTTTCCTTGAGTCCTTGTCATTATTCCTATGCGAACACCAACAACTTCCACTGCAGCAGCAATCAGAGCCCCACTTCTAAGGTGCTTCAAAAGCTGACTTGTCCGCCAGCACAACAAGGAAAAAGAAGAATAGACATGAACAAAACTCTGGCATCCTGCTTGGCAGAATACTGACAGGCA
>NW_009265851.1:0-357 GCF_000687185.1 Egretta garzetta | reverse complement strand
TCAAATAGAAACTTACTGCTGCATTTTAAAATTAAGCATGTCTTTACTGACACTTTGAATTCAGGTCTATGGTTATTCTGGGTAATCTTCCGAGATGACCCTTGTTATGAAATCATCATCAATTATGTAATAGTGTTTGCACCATGTAAGCATGTTATATAGCATAAAGCATGACAACATAATGAGACTTATTATTAAGTTCAGTAATGTCTGTAACAAGCAAGAAACAATGCCCATTCTTCTATTTTAAGTGAATTCAGAAAGCGTAGTATTGAACATAGCATCTAAAACAAGATGACAGGTATTAGATAAGACAGAAACATCAGAAACACAGAATCATAGAATCATAGAATCACT
>NW_009265850.1:0-357 GCF_000687185.1 Egretta garzetta | reverse complement strand
GTCCCCTCCAACCTAGGATTCTATGATTCTATGTCATGGGTACAAAACCTTCCTGAGCCCTGGGGAGCACCTGCACTTCAAAAGCTTATGGGAAGGGTGCGACAGCTGGAAGTTGAGGAGAGACCCTCAAAGGAAGGCATTTTCCCAGCTAAAGTGGAGGAACGTGCTGTTTCCTATGCAAGGTTAGAAGAGCCTGGAGGAAGGCTAGGAGAGAGGGTTAGAGGCTGGGACTCATCCACCCTTGCCTGGATACCTTAGTTTTAAGTGCTTAAGTCTGAGGAGGACTCTCCTTGGGTGGTTCCCCTCATCCTGACACTGGGTCTAGGGCAGATCTGGTGACTCTCAGTTGGGAGGGAC
>NW_009265849.1:0-357 GCF_000687185.1 Egretta garzetta | reverse complement strand
GTAGCCTGCAAACAGCCTGCTACTAAAATGCTACCGGTGATAGCATTCCTCCTCCCGCCGCTGCCAGAGAGCGGTCAGGGCAATACTGCTCATTGCAGGCATCCAACTCTGTCAAATAAAGAAAGAACCCGTTTTCCAGTACCCTGAAATTCCCAGTTCTCCCTCAGTCTCTGTCTATACACGGAGCTTTCAAGCCGTGGCAGAAATCTTCCAAGACAAATACGGTTAAAGATGGGCCTTGGCAGGAAAAGGCTGATGTTGCTTGAAGAATGTGTGCAGATTACGGCAAGCTGTTATTAAAAATAAGTGCTGTGCTGTTCCCAGCCTTTGCTTTCCCTGATTTTTCCGGTAGTAACT
>NW_009265848.1:0-357 GCF_000687185.1 Egretta garzetta | reverse complement strand
AATGTGACTCCGAGGGACTCGGGAATGCTGGCACAGATGGTTTCCCACCAGGACTGAGCAGCTCCGCACGTGCTTCTTGTCTGAGAGGCCACAAAGATGCTGTTGTTCTGAGGACATTTCCTGTGTCTCACTCGCAGAGAGTCCTCCTGAGAAGAGTCTCCTTCATCGGAGGAAGCTTTCCCCTGTGACATTGCCTGGGCTGAGAAGAAAGGATGACAAGGGTGAGCAAGCCTTGGGCGTCAAGCGTCACCCAGGAAGGTGAGAGGCTTGGAGAAACGCTCTGGGGCAGGGGTGTGCTCTGGTCCTTGCGGGAGTGAGATGTTTGTGATGGACACGTTGCCTTGATCAGCTCTGGAA
>NW_009265847.1:0-356 GCF_000687185.1 Egretta garzetta | reverse complement strand
CCTCGCCTCCTCAACACTTCCCACCTCCCGGACCCGCTTTACACCCACTGCTGCTCAGCTCGGGCGTCCTCGCCACGGGGACGACACCCCCCTGCTGCCGCGCGGCCCGAGGAGGGCCACAACAACCGGCACAGGGGGGAACACCTCTCCTCTGAGCAAAGGCCGAGAGCGTTGCGCTCCTCCCGCCTGCAGAAGAAGACAAGGCTCCCGGCAGACCTTCTTTCAGGACTCCAAGCGGCCTTACAACAAAGATGGGGACAGCCTTTGCAACAGGGCCTGCGGGCGATAGGACAAGGGGCAGCGAGCGGTGCCTTTACACTGCAAGAGGGCAGATTCACACGACATACACCGAAGAC
>NW_009265846.1:0-357 GCF_000687185.1 Egretta garzetta | reverse complement strand
TCACGGGGCAGTGGGGTGTCAGGCTTCATGGCAACCTTGTGCAGAGGGGCAGGGGGCTGCCCATGGGTGCTGGGATGGGCAGGCTGGTGTCCAGCGGGCAGAGGGGAAACCCCCGGCCACCTCCTGGCCACCCAGACCCACAGAGCGCTCCAGGATCTCCCCTCACCCACTGCTTTCTCCTGCCCTCCCACCCCATCACACAGGGGCTGCTGGGCATCCAGGACCTGGGGCAGGTCTTCTTTGAGCCTGTCAAAGACAAACAGGGCAACATCCTCATCGTCACCCTGAAGGAGGTGAAGACCAACCAGACCTTCGAGAGCGTCCGCTGGGTTCCCATCTGCAAGCTGCAGACCAGCC
>NW_009265845.1:0-357 GCF_000687185.1 Egretta garzetta | reverse complement strand
GCGGGGCCGCCCGCACGCCATTGGTGACCAGCGCGAAGAAAGCCTTCTTCACCTGCAGCCGGGGACATGGGGGACATCGCGGGAGGGACTGGGCACCCCACAAGGGAGTGGGGACCCCCCAGCAGCCCAGGTCCCTCCGCCTCAGTTTGCAAGACCTTTATGCGGTGGGTGAGCAGCCCTGAGACCGTCCACCCAGCCCCAAGGCACCTCCCAGTTAAGCCCCCAGGCTCCAGCCTGGCCCCTGTCCTGTGCCCCCCAGCCCACCTGTAGGGAGGTGTC
Source organism: Egretta garzetta (assembly GCF_000687185.1). NCBI lineage: Eukaryota > Metazoa > Chordata > Aves > Pelecaniformes > Ardeidae > Egretta > Egretta garzetta. Next base: position 78 of record NW_009265845.1, on the reverse strand, counting down.
GAAGACGACCAGTTTGGAGCTGGTGGGGATGAGGTCGTAGCAGCGGTGGGACTTCATGAAGGTGGTGTAGGCGCCGCG
>NW_009265844.1:0-357 GCF_000687185.1 Egretta garzetta | reverse complement strand
GAATACTTTTTCATGCAAAACGAGCTAGATCCTGCCATGACTAATGTTGCACTGGATGAACTTGGACTCTCTTCCTCTTCAACATCATTGGAATTGCCCCTGGGTACGTGGAGGGAGGCTGGAGCGTTTAGATGTGTATGTAGCCTGCTCTAGAGGAGGAGTAATTTCTTTGACAGTCCCTTGCCCATGAACAACTCGGGCAACTTGAAGCCCTTCTAACATTATTAGCTGTGTCACATAAAACTGGTTTTAAGGACCAACAAAAGATCTTGTCAGTGCCTGTGGCAGCCTTGTTAACAGCAACTTAGATGGTCAAGTTAGAGTCTGGGCAGGGCATTTCATCCCAAACATAAAAGC
>NW_009265843.1:0-356 GCF_000687185.1 Egretta garzetta | reverse complement strand
TTAAGGAGATAAAAGGGAGGGTGTAATAAGCCCAAGGCTCCCTGATGAGTTTGTAATCCTGTAAGAACAAAACAGAGCCGTCAGTCATCCCGCTTCGTGCTGCAATGTCCGTGCTTCTTACGCTGTCCATCAAAGGAGATGGCGTTCAGCAGTTGTCTGCGGATGTTGTGTTACAAAACCAACCAAACTAAGCAAAATACACCTCTGAACAGAGTGGCACAAGCTATTTTTTGTTTGCATAACGATCTGTAAATCTCAGCACAGCTTCGTATGTTACGAACACCACCATGTTCACAGGAAAGGCACGAATGCAGTTCAAACCCAGTCCTTTGAAAAGCACTTTTGCACCCTCCTTT
>NW_009265842.1:0-357 GCF_000687185.1 Egretta garzetta | reverse complement strand
AAACTGAGATCCTGAACAGATTTGTACCTTACCCCTTCATTTTGTAATAATAATTAAATACATTAAGTACTTAATTTAAGAAAAACTTTGTTTAAGTTACACTGAGTTTACTAACATAGCATTGATCATTCAGCAATTCTGGAGTAGAAGAAAAGGCATTTAAAGAAGTATACTTTTCAATTCTTAATGACTTTCCCAGATTCCTGATAATCTTTCAGTCTGAGCTCAGATAGCACAGTAATGATAGAAGTAAATATTGACTTAACGCTTCTATCACTAAATAAAAAAAAAAGGTCAGGAACTAGCTAGCAATCTCATTTCCTTGGTCTTCCTTTCTCCAGAGCTGACTGATGGCGT
>NW_009265841.1:0-356 GCF_000687185.1 Egretta garzetta | reverse complement strand
TTTTGAGCATCTCCAGGCACACACCACAACCTCTCTGGGCAAGCTCTTCCACTGCTTCACCACTCCCACCATACAAAAGCTTTCCTTCTGCTTAAGGGGGATTCCCTGTATTTCAATTTGTGCCTCTTGCCCCTCCTCCATTCCCTGAATACCCCTGGAGAAGAACCTGGCTCCCCCTTCTTCCACACTCCCATCAAGCAGTTACACACCTTGCTAAGGTTCCTGCAAGCCTTCTCTGCTCAAGAATAAACACCCCCACGTCTCTCAGCCTTTCCACATGTGTCAGATGCTCCTAGCCCTTAGTCATCTTCACGGCCCTTCACTGCGCTCGCTCCGTGATGTCCACGTCTTCCCTG
>NW_009265840.1:0-356 GCF_000687185.1 Egretta garzetta | reverse complement strand
ATACCGCGTCCCAGGGATTAAATTGGTAATTTCAGCTGCAGTGACATCGGACGTCAGGTTCCTATCAAAGGTACCATTTACAATGGCTACCTCTATCCTGTACGTGTAGGAGCTGGAAGCAGCATCACTCACTCTCCATGTTAAGTTGACTTTCTCAGCACCAACATATTCTGCCTTGAGATCATGGACTGGGCTGGGCTCTGTGAAAGGCAAGACAACAATCTGCCAGCCTGCAAGAACACCCGCTCGTGTACATGGGCAGAAGAAACACAGGCACACCACTGCTTTGCTCTCATCACATCATTCATCGCTCAGAGTGCAGGAGCACCCCAACAACATCACCAGACACTCATGGA
>NW_009265839.1:0-356 GCF_000687185.1 Egretta garzetta | reverse complement strand
GAGTAGTGGGTTGATGGTTTATGCACAACATGAAAAGCTTTTGTTTTCCCTAGATGAACACTGAGGCCTATCTCTGAGCCAACCATCACTGTACCAAGGTTCTCGCCTCCCATCTACCAAATATCCTGGGATAACCTATATCAGCAAAAATAAGGGCTCGAATAAGTAAATCTTAATTCTACAGTCCTAGGGGCTCTCTCCTGCTTTATGTGAACTCTCTTAATGCAAGTGGAGAACAAGGTTTCTAGGGCAAAGCCAAAAAGGATAAAGAAGGGCAGATCTTCTGCTTCAGCCTTTCCTTGTGTCTATATTCAAGTAGACAGGCATCACTTCAGCATCTTTGTCTTGGAAAAAAA
>NW_009265838.1:0-356 GCF_000687185.1 Egretta garzetta | reverse complement strand
CCGCCCCCCGGCCCTGCCTCCCCTCCTTCCCGTCCGTCTGTCCGTCCGCTTGCCCCTCCGCCCCTCACTCCACCGCAGCCATCCCTCTGCTTACGCAGCCCCGCATCTTCCCGGCCGCCCGAACATCTCTTGCTCTCTCTTCCCATCCCTCCCCGTCTGCCCCAGCATCTCATCCGCCTGCCCCTTACTCCCTCCCCCCCCCGCCTCTTCCATCTGTCCTTCGGTCCATCTGATTGTCAGTCCGTCCCTGCTGACTCTGGCCTCGATCCTGGTGAGTGTCTGCTTGTCTGTTCCTCATTTTGCTGTTCTGCCCTTACTCTCTGTTCATCGTCCCTGCTTGCCAGGGTGAGCTTACC
>NW_009265837.1:0-356 GCF_000687185.1 Egretta garzetta | reverse complement strand
ATCCAGCACAGTCACATCCCGCTGAAGGAACTCAGAAGCCAGTTTTGCGTATGGTTGAAAGACAAAATCGCAGAGAAAATAATTTGGGATGTCAAAGATTAGATTCTTCACCCGCTGGAGAAAGTTCATGTGGTCCGTGTGCTCTGTGAACATCCTGGGGACATATGAAGGGGGATTGGGACACTGAGTGGCTTCAAATTCTAAACCACATGGTGTTCCGCGCAAAAAAACCACGGAAGGGACTGAAAGATGCTCTGCCAGGATCTGCCCACATGGCAGAATTGGATCTGTAAAGACAGCATCAAACTTACTCTCCTCAAGATATCTGACAAGCTCTTTGTTGTACAGTAAGTGTG
>NW_009265836.1:0-356 GCF_000687185.1 Egretta garzetta | reverse complement strand
TTTTATTAAGGCTGTACAAAGTCAGACCCTCTCTCCACGATCTACCTTAGCAACCGCCTTCGTGCCAGCTGTATTTATGGATCTGTAGCATGCCTGCTGGCTGGTGGTCGTTACTGGAACTGTCTACCATAAAGCCATTGAGTTTATGCCCATACCTTGTTCTTGTACCGCAAGGGACCTTGTTGAGGAAAATGCCCAGAGGCCCTTAGAGCTACTTTTATGCGGAGACGTGGGTCAAAGTTGGCTGTAGAGAGCCTTGAACAAGAGATGGAAACGGTAGCTAGCAGAGAAACCTGCCGGTGGCCAGATCTGCTGCCATTTCTGACCACTGCCGCGGGCGCTGTATCTGCAGCGTG
>NW_009265835.1:0-356 GCF_000687185.1 Egretta garzetta | reverse complement strand
ACTAAAAACGCAGCTATTAAAAAAAAAAGGGGGGGGGGAGAAAAAAAGTAGGGGAAGTTTCTATGACAATAAAAAAGGCTACAACTGTTTGACAGGTAGTTACTGCTGTGTGAGCCTCTCCATTCTATACTCTATAAAAGCAAATGACCGTCGTAAACATCTCGATTTATCATCTGCCATAAAACGAGACTTCAAGGGGCTGAGAACTCAGTCCTTGCTTTCTTCTTTTTCCTCCTCTTCTTTTTCCTCTTCTTCATTCCCTTCTTCTTCCGTTTTCTCCTCGTCCCTGGCCCCCGGCAGCTTATCTTTATTGTTTTCTTTTTTCCACTTCATCCTCCTGTTCTGGAACCAGATCT
>NW_009265834.1:0-356 GCF_000687185.1 Egretta garzetta | reverse complement strand
AATAGAATTCTGTGTATTTATAATTTAGAGACCTTACTGAGGGACCGTTGATGTTTTAGTGCTTCATATGAACAATTGAGAGATGCTGCCATGGCACGAGACGCTCATTTCTGACTGACTTTTCTACATTGCCCAACTTTTGTTCCAAATTTGTATTCTGTGCATTTCAAAATGGGTGTTTCTGAACATTGCTTGAACTACACTGTTGAAAGCTTTGAAAACTCCAGGATGTGTCTGAGGAGGGACATGGGATTTCAGCCGGAAATGGAAATAAAGCCCAGAGGATAGCAGTGGAAAGTCCTTCAGGAGCTGGTAGGCCCACTGTTGAGGGTTGCTAATACCTTGCTGCAGAAGGG
>NW_009265833.1:0-356 GCF_000687185.1 Egretta garzetta | reverse complement strand
AAAAAAAAAAGGAGAAAAGACTTTTTTAAAAAATGAGTTCTGTGGAAATTTTATTGGAAGCAACTTTGGAGGAAGAGCCCTCCCTTCAGGCACTGCACTTGGGAGATTCCCTCTTACAAAAGAGCTGCATTTGGACAGTGTGAGTGAGACTGAGACACGATAGGATCAAGCCTCAAGACAAGTAGTATAAGCCCAGAAAATTATATATAAGCAAAATTATTACAATGGAAAAAAGAAAATTCTTGGCCTATGATAAAAACTGGTAAAAGTGAGTAGAAGGGGAGGCAGGTTACTGTCGGTGAGACAGTGTCCATTTGGTCAGATTCCATAGGGCATCCTTGAGCTCCTTGTTCCTC
>NW_009265832.1:0-356 GCF_000687185.1 Egretta garzetta | reverse complement strand
TTTGAACACAAAATTTCCAGTTTGTCACTGAAAAATTGAACTAATTTCAAGTTAAAAGTGAAATATATGATGATAAAATGCTGATCATTCTAAATGCCCAGGTACATACCTGGTTAACATCATAACCTGATTTTTATGGCATCCTGGCCAAATGCAAATGTAAATGAATACGATATGTGAGGAAGCCCTTGTCTGAATGTCATTTTTTGCCAAATGCAGCAGGACAAATCTGAAAAATTGATGAAAAAACAAGTAACTTTTTGCTCTATTGGATACATTTGCAAATGCCTTTTTATGATATGTGAGCATATAACTGTGGCAAATGCACTGATGAACACAGTTGCTTCAATGAGCTG
>NW_009265831.1:0-355 GCF_000687185.1 Egretta garzetta | reverse complement strand
GAGTCCTGCCAAGTGTTCATCATGTACGCTGATGCGCTGGGCAACCTGAGGAAAGCAGCGTTTCCTCACCGTTGTGGCAGTGAAGATGCCTCTTCCGTTCTACTCCGTGGGGAAGAGGGACCCTAGACTGGTGCTAGCCCCTTCCTGAGGAGAAACTACTTCACACCTGAAAACCCCCTTCGGGCTTTGCTAAGGGCTTTGTCATGACACCCAAACCTCATTCCAGCTGATGGACCTCCACTTCCATTCCTGGCATACTTGCATCCGGCACGGGCAATGCTTGCAATTCGTCTACCATCGTTCCTAATCGTCTCTCTTCCCGTACACAGGGGCCATGGAATCCTCATGGGAAGAG
>NW_009265830.1:0-356 GCF_000687185.1 Egretta garzetta | reverse complement strand
GCAGCTTGGGGACACCAAGATGGGCTCCAAGTTAGGGAGGAACAATGTGGGAACGTCAAAATGGGACCCAGACTAGGGAGGAAAAGCTTGGGGACATCAAAATGTGCCCAAATTTGGGGAGAAGCAGCTTAAGGAGACCAACATGGAGCCCACGTTGGGGGAGGAGAAGCTTGGGGACACCAAAATGTGCCAAAATTTGGGAAGGAGAAGCCTGGGGCCACCAGAATGGAGCCCACGTTGGGGGAGGAGCTGCTTGGGGCCACCAAGATGGGTCCAGCTCTTGGAAGGAGCAGCTTGGGGCCCCCCAAGAAGGGGCTCAGCTCTAGGGCAGCAGGCTGCTGGCACCCCCCAGCCAG
>NW_009265829.1:0-355 GCF_000687185.1 Egretta garzetta | reverse complement strand
CTCCAAAGGTGTACCTGTTCCCACCGGCACTCACAGCAACAAGAGCCATTACACAAACACTCTCATCGCCCCATTCCAAGGAAGCCATTAGTGTGGCCGACAAGGACCTTCCAAGCAAGGCACAGGTGATGCTTTTCCAAAAATCAGGCAGACCTCAAGCGGAGCTTTGCTCTGTCCAACCACACCCTCATTAAAGACTGCACTGAAGGCACCCTCAGAGCCTGTGATGGGAGAGAAGGCATTTCAGGTGTGCAAAGGTAAACTAAAAGGATGACTATAAAAACACCCCTACTGCAAGCGAGGTATACGGAAGACCAATGGCAAGCTGCACACTCACGGGGTTGGACGGACAGTC
>NW_009265828.1:0-355 GCF_000687185.1 Egretta garzetta | reverse complement strand
GGTAATCGTTTAAAGTGTGTGTTTCTCAGTCCATTGTACATATATGCTATTACAGTTCAGTGTCTATTTCTAAAACTATGAGTTTCTACTAGAGAATAAACGCCAGCTTCCATTCTATCAAAACTCTGCAATTTTCCCATTTACTTAGTTTCTATTAGTTTCTGCTCTCTGCTCTTTCCCCAAACGCTAACTAAAATACTCATTGTTCCTGAACTGGGATGAGATTGCTTAGTGGAAAATGTAGCAGAAAATTGCCGTTGCTCTTAGGACATATTCTTTGTTTACAGTGGCTTCTTCTGTCATCGCAAAGCTCTCATTTTGCCATGTCCCAGCAAGTTAGGTTTTTCTACCGAGC
>NW_009265827.1:0-355 GCF_000687185.1 Egretta garzetta | reverse complement strand
CTTGGGGCTGAACGCAGGCGGCTGGCCCCAAAATACCCCAAAAAATGTTTCAAATTTACTTTTTTTCTTTGTTTTTACAAGCCGGGGTATTTTCAGCCCCGGGTTTAGCACAAGCGATCATCGTATTGGTATCACAGCTCCCTTTTGTGCCGGAGGTGCTTCCCCCCCCGCCCCGGCGTGCGCTGGGAAGCGCCTCTGCCCTCCGGGGATGAAGCAGCCGGAGGAAGAGCGAGGAACGAAGGAGAAAATCCTTCACCCCGAATCATTCAGCCGGCGGCCTGGGGAGGACGGGGAGCTTTTCTCTCCCTTTATTTCTAAGTTTTGGGAAAGAAGGTTGGAAGCTGAAGTTGGTTTC
>NW_009265826.1:0-355 GCF_000687185.1 Egretta garzetta | reverse complement strand
GTTCAGCAGATGGGGAGATTGAACTTATCAGCAAAATCCTGCACTGCCCGGAGCGCTCGCCTTCCCGCTGGCCCTTGGCTCTGGTTGGACATTTTTGGTGGCCCTGTGCGGCTCTGGGCGGCCCTGGGCCCCTGTTTCTCCATTCCCACAGCCCAGCACAGGACAGAGCCTGGGGGTGAAGTGGGGGGGCCGTGCCCAGAGCTGCCCTCCTGCAGGCAGCCCGGCCTGTGCGGGGGCAAGCTCCGCACGCGGGGAATATTAAAAATGCATTGGCATGTTCCAAAGGTAAGGGCAGCGGCGGTCCCCAAAGCCGCCCTGCTGTGGGGGTCTGCCCTCCTGCCCCGTGTCGGGGGGC
>NW_009265825.1:0-355 GCF_000687185.1 Egretta garzetta | reverse complement strand
CCCTGGACCCTCAGATTAAAAGTCTGATGCTCTCCCAACTGAGCTATCCAGGCTCACATTTGGGGGCACCCAGGAGGTTCAGGACAGGCAGTGAGGACCCTGCTTCCCAGCATCACCTGAGGGACAGCACGGGGACTCGCTTTGACCTCCTCCAGCCCCGCAGTGCCCCAGCAGGGCCACCGGGAGGGCAAGCGGGGGCTGCGGGGGTGGCCGTGAAACCCTCACTGTCCCCTGCTGTGCCCCGGGGGGGACCCGGTCAGAGGAGAGGGGCGGCAGCGCAGGGCCCCCCACTCGGGGCTGTGATCGTACAGTGGTCAGTACCCTGCGTTGTGGCCGCAGCAACCTCGGTTCGAAT
>NW_009265824.1:0-355 GCF_000687185.1 Egretta garzetta | reverse complement strand
AAAAAGGACGGGGGGAAAAAAGGGAAAAGAGGGAAAAGGAGAAATAAAAGAAACCAGAAATAAGAGGAAAAGGAGGAAAAAAGGAAAATTGGAAAACAGAGAAAAGTAAGGAAAAATAAAGGAGAAAAAGGAGAAAATAGAAATTAAGGAGAAAAAGGGAAAAACAGAGGAAAAAGGGAAGGAAAATTTAAAAAAAAGGGAAGAGAAAAAAGGAGAAAAAAGGAAGAAAGAGGAAAAATTTGAGGGAAAGAAGGAAGAAAAAAATTTGAAAAAAGGAAAAATGGGAAAAAGAGAAAAAAGGAGATAAAAAGGAAATAGAAAGAAAAAAGAAACAGGAAATTTGGGATAAATTGGG
>NW_009265823.1:0-355 GCF_000687185.1 Egretta garzetta | reverse complement strand
AGAGAAGAATGTGTCCCAGTGCAGTCAGCATGGTGTCCAAGGGTAAATCATGCCTCACCTACCTGACTGTCTTCACGATGAACTCACTGCTTTTCTGTACCAGGGGAGAAGACTGGATGTAGTTTCCCTCAACTTCAGCATGACTTTAGGCATGGTCTCCTTTGATATCCTTGTGCCCACATTAGGCCACGACAGTATGCATGGGGACACAAAGAGCTGGGTAAAACACCAGATGGGTAATGGGGCTGAGCGAGCAGGGCTGAAGGGGTCATCCCCTCCCTGGAGGCTAGTGGGAGTGTTGTGAGGCAGCACAAGGGACTCTTCTGTCCAGTTGAACACCGGTATCCATGACCCG
>NW_009265822.1:0-355 GCF_000687185.1 Egretta garzetta | reverse complement strand
TGAACACGGAGCGTGCACGCGGGCCCCCGGCTGGCGAGGACGTCACCACGTGTTTGGTTTTACAACAGCGAGTGCTTCCACCGGGGTCTGCACTCCGAGGGAGTGCAGGGTATGGCCGAGGTGTGGCAAAAAGCACAAAGCGAAGAGGACGGGTGAAGCACCCATTCCCCATCGCATCCATCTGCAGTCAGCGCAAGATCTCCCCACTCTTGGCATGCAAATTAACTCATAAATTAAACATGACTTTTCAGTTGATGACATCCCTTTAAATAAACAACAGCGTCGGTATCTCAGTAGCAATCGGCTCCTGATCAATTCTCTGTTCTCACAAACGCGCTGTTACTGCATGCGGCTG
>NW_009265821.1:0-355 GCF_000687185.1 Egretta garzetta | reverse complement strand
TTTTTTTCCATAAAGGTACAACAGTCCTAGTATGGTACTTGCATGTGGTTTTGCTCCTTTCAGTGCATATTGTTGTTTATATGCACACAGTTCCTGAGAATAAGGACATGGGAGTGTTTGGGATGTATTGTACCATACTTGCCAAGCTCTCCAGAATAGCTAATTCCATTATTGTTCCCATTGCTTCATATTTGACAGCTGTTTCTGCGTGTAAGCACTATTTTAAATGGTTGTCAGACAGCACTGCTACTAGTTAGGCAGCCAGGTGTCTATGTAAAACATGAGGCGTTCATAACAGTCCTGTGAGGAGGCTGGCTAGAAGATGTATCTGTACAGTGCTGTCCTAGCATGGTTT
>NW_009265820.1:0-354 GCF_000687185.1 Egretta garzetta | reverse complement strand
GGGCCCAGGCTCCAGCAGGGCCATTGCATGGTCATGGTTGAGCTGCAGCGGGCGACCAAGCACCACGCAGCCGCTCGCTCAGCCTGCCCCTGCCCGGTGGGATGGGGCAGGGAATTGGAAGAGCAAAGTTAAGAAAACTGGTGGGTTCAGATAAGAACAGTTTCATTATTGGAATGAAATATAAAAATAATAATAAACGGTAATGAAAAGGAAAACAAGAAGAAAGAGGGAGAGAAACAAAATGTGGGAAACAAACCATGTGATGCAACTGCTCACCACCCACCGACCAAAGCTCCTCCAGTCCTGGAGCAGCAATCATAGCTCCCCGGCCAAGTCCCCCCAGTTTCTATACTG
>NW_009265819.1:0-354 GCF_000687185.1 Egretta garzetta | reverse complement strand
CTGGGGACCCCCAAAGACCACCCACTCAAATCACTGAGCACGCGTGATCGGGAGGGGACTAGGTAAATGAATTTCGGGAACTCATGGTCATAGCTATGTAAAACTTAGCTATCAGCTATGCAACTAACCCTGTGCGGCGCTCACATTAGGAGGGGCGATCCCCTGTGCTCCCCGGTGCGTCCAGCGCGGCAATAAACAAGACCTGCTCCATAGTCTGGCAAATTGACTATGGAGTCCTGATTTCAGCTCTTCACGGCTTCAGTGTCTTGCTACGTTAGAAAGAATCATAACTTGTGGTTTGGCTCTCAGTTTGCAATATTGTCACTGGAAGGGTGACTCCCTACTTCATTCTAT
>NW_009265818.1:0-354 GCF_000687185.1 Egretta garzetta | reverse complement strand
GCTCATTCCCAATAATGATACAGTTAGAACTGATATAAATGAACTTTCTATATGTACTCCTTTGTCTGGTGGGTACCCTTGCCTTTCTTAAAGCCTCACAGAGGCTAAGGTAGTAGTCTTATTTAGCAAAAAACCAGTGTGGAGTTATGGTGAGTGGTCAGTACCTCAAATTCTTCACCAGAAATTGTTGATGTTAATGTTGACCTGTGTTTAAATCCCCTGTTTTTCTTCAAGGTGTGGTTCTCTGCTAGCCTAAGTAATGTCTCATTACCACAAACTAATCACACATACATATTTGTTGTAAGACCTTTAATGATTCACTTGACAAAAATAATGATCCGTTAGAAGACATGC
>NW_009265817.1:0-354 GCF_000687185.1 Egretta garzetta | reverse complement strand
CAAACAGCAGGCGAGCCATGGGCATGCACGGACGCCTCACCTTCCTCCTCCTCCTCAGCCTCAGCCTCCGTGCCCCAGGTAGGCACTTCAGGCTCACAGCATCAGGAGCACCCTTTGCCAGACCCTGGGTAGGGGACTGAGAGGAAGGGGACAGGGGACAGGCTTCCCCCCAACCCCCAGCTGCCCCCTGTGTCTGGGGCTGACCCCAGGATGGGGGGAGGGGCTGGCAGCTGGCTGGCTGGGTTCAGGCAGGGAGGGGGCATCTTTGGAGGCATCCTCAGGGCATTACTGGGGTATCTTGGGAGCATTACTGGGGTACCTTCTTGGGGGCATGGCTGGGGCACATCCCTGCAC
>NW_009265816.1:0-354 GCF_000687185.1 Egretta garzetta | reverse complement strand
ACAGCTCTGCCGGTGCAAAGCGAGGGCAGCGAGCCCAGCCCCCTGCCTGCCCCCACGTCGCCCTCCTCGCCAGCGCCGGGTGCATTTCAGCCCTCCCCGGGATTACTGCAAGCAGCAAATCAAGGCGCACACTAATTTATCCGAGGAGAAACGCCTAGCACATTTCTGCAAGGTCCTCTGCCCGGTGGCAAATCCGTGGCCTCCAGTTCACCTTCCGACCTGCCCTTATTCCCTTGCTCTGCCTTTAAACCATGTGACGGGAGGATTTGGCTTAACGTGTGTCGCTCCAGAAGGGAAGGAGGAGAAGGAGCTCAGAGGGCCCGGAGGTAATCGCTGGCTCCCTGCCCGCGGCTC
>NW_009265815.1:0-353 GCF_000687185.1 Egretta garzetta | reverse complement strand
CATAGCGTTACTTATCTCTGACACACAAGATGAGGCTGAAAGGAAAGACTGATAGCATTTACTTCCCAGCCCCGTGTACCTAGTTCGCTCTCTGCAGCCTTTTACCTACAAACAGTTTACTGCAGCAGAAGGAAGATGTTTACAAACTCTATCTTCTGGAAAGCAAAGGTCTCATGCCACCAGGTCTGATTCACTCTCAACACGTAGGACATAGGCATGTAACGTATTCCCATGAACACCGAATGGAGAGAATGTGCATGCCCCAGCTGTAAATTACATGGAAGTAAGTGGCCTGCAGCTCCTCTTCCCCTCCTGCACTCATCTTAGAAAGCAGGGTCTCTTCCTGCGTCACC
>NW_009265814.1:0-354 GCF_000687185.1 Egretta garzetta | reverse complement strand
AAAGGGGGGTTTCGGACACCCGGCAGCCCGTTCCACACTCTGTGGAAGGTTTCTGCCCCGCAGCAGAGCGCTGCTTGCCCCCAGGGATGTGGGGCTGCCCCACTGCCAGCGGGGAGAAGCTGCTCTGTGCGAAGCCATGGGCCTGAACAGGAGCAGTGGTGGCGTGGGGAGATGCTCACTCTGCTGCAGATGCCAGAGCGGGATGTGAGCAGCCCCTGCCTGCCCAGGTGAGCCCCTACAGCCTGGCAAACCCCGCAAATGGCCCCAAAAGCCCCCTGAGATGATGAGCCCAGCCCCGTGTGTCCCCCAACCCAGGCCACATCCCCCCCCCGGCTCCCCAGAAATGCAGGCGGG
>NW_009265813.1:0-354 GCF_000687185.1 Egretta garzetta | reverse complement strand
GGACTAATGGAACGGTTGTACGTGGCTTGGTTTTGTTTTGCAGGTGGTGGTGAGGAATGCTGTGAGCGCAGGCCGGATGCAGTTGGGCTGACCGTGACTTGTCTCGTGGAGGATGGGTTCAGGCTCCTGGTCCTTGGAAAGCTAAGTGAAGGCCGTGGTGCCCGGAAGGGCTTGGGGGACGGAGGGGATGAGCTATGCCATTGCGGGAAGTGGTTGTAGAGGTAGTGTAGCCTAGAAGGCTGACCAGGAACAGTCCGCTTTAGGCTGGTAAAGGGAGTGGGTTACACTTCAGTGGGATGCTAGTGCAGCCCTGGCAGGGCAGATCCAGTCTGTGTTTGTTGTGTGTGTGTGTGT
>NW_009265812.1:0-354 GCF_000687185.1 Egretta garzetta | reverse complement strand
TCCCTCCTCTTACTTCCAGATCTCTCCGTGGGACCTGCTGACTCCTCGGCTGGTGGGCTGCCAAGGCCACTTGTCTCCTCCTCAAAGAGTTCCCTGACGTTCTCCATCAGAAACTCCACCAGCGCATTGACCTGCACGCATCAAAGCCTTGCTCTTAACCCTGCTGCCTGAAAACGGACCGAGCAGCCTTTCCCATTCCCGAGCCTTGCTTCTGTGCAGAAGGCTGTGGCTGTGGGGCTGCTCTGGCAGGCCGCCACCCCACCAGCATTTGCTCCAGGCAGGAGGCATCCCGGGACCGCCGAGCAGCCAGGCTCTGATGGGCCAGGGAGGCTGCAGCTGGCTGCTCAATGGAGC
>NW_009265811.1:0-354 GCF_000687185.1 Egretta garzetta | reverse complement strand
GAGCTGGGCGCAGGGCTCCGGGGGGGTCTCAGCAGGGGTAAGAAGGAAGCTGCAATTTAAAAACTATAAAAGAGAACGGAATGCAAGGGAACTGTAACCCACCCCGCTCCCTTTCTCTTTAACGATGCCAACCGAGCTGTAATGGGTCCATAGCTTGGCTGGAAAAGGCGCAGCGATGCACCTGCGCTTCTAACGAGCTTCGCAATTCCACAAATTGGGGGTTTTTTTTTTCCTCCTTTTAATTACGTAGCGACGAGGTTAAAGTCGCACCTGAGTTCCCTGTATGGCGCCGATTCCCTCGCTCCTTCACCCAATCCCTTAAACAAAATAAATCCCCCCCGAGCTGGCGGACGA
>NW_009265810.1:0-353 GCF_000687185.1 Egretta garzetta | reverse complement strand
CCAAATACTTCTTAATAGTTCCATTTGCGCGTTCCACCACTGCCTGCCCTGTAGGAGAGTGTGGGATACCCGTGATATGTGTTATGTTCCATAGCTGTAAAAAGTGCTGAAGCTGTTTGCTGACATAGGCTGGTCCATTATCCGTCTTGATGGTGCCTGGTACCCCCAAGACGGCGAAGCAACTGGTCAGGTGTCGCTTGACGTCACGCACTCTTTCGCCTGGTTGCGGTGTCGCCCAGATCATATGACTATATGTATCTATGGAGACATGTAAATACTTTAAACGACCCAGCGAGGCGACATGAGTGACATCCATCTGCCAGATTTCATTGGCTTTTATGCCTTTTGGGTTT
>NW_009265809.1:0-353 GCF_000687185.1 Egretta garzetta | reverse complement strand
TAGAGTTCTATATATTCCAGTTGCTCCTTTACAGTATTAACTGTAATAAGACGGTAAAGAGCAGGCGTGTACTCAAATTCTCTTGCTTTTTAGATTGTTTGTTCTCCTACCTGATATATTCAAAAAAAGCAGTGATTCGCAGCAGATCTATCAGTTTTATGAGCAAAGTAGTACATTTCTACTGTACTCTTCGCTTTGTCTGTGCCATCATGTGTTGTTTGCGAACAGAGAAGTCATTGTGGGTGATGCGATGGATGGCAGACGCCTGGGACACCGTGATCATGAAATGACAGAATTTTCGATTCTTGGAGAAGTAAGATGGGGAGTCAGCAGAACTGCCACCTTGGGCTTCT
>NW_009265808.1:0-354 GCF_000687185.1 Egretta garzetta | reverse complement strand
CCTCCGTTCCCCTTCCCTCCCTGCGCCCCGTGTCCCCAAAGATCACCCTCCCTCCGCTAATCTGCCCAGGGCACCACTTGTTTTGCTTTGACGATGTCATTGCTGATCGGGCAGGCAAATGCTGTAATTAAAAATAAATACGTAGCAAGGTCGGACGCTCCGGCACAGGCGGCTCTCGCAGCCTGAGCGAAGCGCCGAGGCCGATGGGGATGCTTTGCTATTTTTGCTCTTTGTCCTTCCCCAGGCTGTTGGTTTTGGGAGCCGGGCTGCGCCGCGCCGCTCTGTTGTAATAAGGTTTATTTAGCTTGAAAGGGTTTTACGAGGTGAAAAGGCAAAATGCTGAGGACTAAAGAA
>NW_009265807.1:0-353 GCF_000687185.1 Egretta garzetta | reverse complement strand
TTTTTCCTCAGGGTTGGGAAGCGTAGTTGCACAAACTGGAACAGGATGCACAGATCCATGTCTCTGACAGTAATCATGCAAAAACACTCCCAAAGGAGCCACAAGCTCTTCTATCTCCGCCTGGGATCCTCAAGCCTTCGGGTTACACGGAGAGCAAGCCAAGCTGCATCCCAGCTGCTCCTCTCCAGCATGCGTTTCCCTGGGACCGGGACTTTGCACAGCCAACACCTGGCCACGCACACGGTCAGGGCAGATCCCACAGCAAATTCCCTTAAGCCAAAGGCCTGCTCGTTTTTTCCTGGCCAGAAGGCAGGAAAGCACAGCCCCGTGGTGGGACGCACCCCTTGCAGCCA
>NW_009265806.1:0-353 GCF_000687185.1 Egretta garzetta | reverse complement strand
ACCCCGGTGGCTCCTGGGGAGGACGCTGGGGGGTCCCAATGGGGTGTCCCTAGCTCTGGTTGTTCCGGGGCAGGGAGCAAACCCCAGAGCACTGACGGTGCCGTCGGGCAGGTCAGGACCGGGGTCTCGGCCCCGACAAAGTCCCGTGGGGACGCACACCCCTGGGGCCACCCCGGGAGGACGGCCGGGCCACGGGTCCCCCACGGGGCTAATCCCCAGGAGCAGGATCCACACCCTGCCCACAGTGCGGAGGAAGGAGAAAAAGGAGAAAATTCCTCCCAGAGGGAGCTTCTTAACGGTGCCGGAGCAGCCCAGTAGCGACAACCCCGTCCCTCCCCTCCGCTCGCCTCCCA
>NW_009265805.1:0-352 GCF_000687185.1 Egretta garzetta | reverse complement strand
CTCCACTGCCCCGAGGACCTTGAAAGTAAAAGCAAGCCTAAAGAAAGGGGAAACTGATGTACTTCTCCCTGAGGGAAGAAACAGAAAACAGAACAGAACCAGGAAGAGCTGATCTTTAAAAGTAAGGAAATAAATAAAAAGCACCAATAAAAACCCAACACACCTAACATCATATTCCAAAGCAATGTTCCTGCAAGTCATGCAAAGACCGAACATAGTGAATTAAATCTACTTCTCTGGCTCAGAACTTACTGAGTAGTTGACATCCCAGGCAGAGCTCTCATAGACACTATGGGAATGGGCTACGATTTCTCTGCTTCCTTGCAAATAAAGAATGACCGTTTTTATTCCC
>NW_009265804.1:0-353 GCF_000687185.1 Egretta garzetta | reverse complement strand
AAGTGAATCCAAGTGGATTTGCATTTGGGATGTTCTGCTGGGGCAGTGCTGCATCCCGGTGCCCCTGGGAGCTGGTGCCCGGGTAGGGGTGGGGAAGGCTGCAGCACTGGGCATCAAAGTGCCCCGGACCTGAAGTTTTTCCCTTGGGCACCTTCCCCCTGTGCAGAAATGCCCGGCCCCTCTTCTGCGGGATAACCCCCGCGCTGGGATTTCAGCAGCGCTGCTTCTGTCGTGGCTGTGCATGTACCCAGGGGATGCTCTCAGCTTTCAGCAGGCTCTCCGTGCTGCTCCAGAGGATGAAGTATAATTGAAATGCCCCTTAAATACATCCTGCAATTGAAATAAACTGGTGC
>NW_009265803.1:0-353 GCF_000687185.1 Egretta garzetta | reverse complement strand
TAGCACTTCTTCTAGGAGTGACAGGAAGTTGAAATTCTGTTGGAGGAAGCTATGATGCACGCCGATCAAGGTCCCGATCTTCTGAACCTTCTGATTAACTCATCCTTCTCCTGCCTCTTTTAGCTGGCACGGGTAAGAGGACTCTGTCACTAGGCTGCACCACTTGATCCTCGGCAGCATTGTCAGTAAAGGGGAAACTCGGGCTTATCTGTTTCCTTGCGCTTCTGCTGGCACTGACTGCTGGTTTTGTCTTTCGGCCGGTGTCAGCCCAGCCACTTTCTTCATCTCCTGATGAGCTTTTCCCTCCTCTGGTCCTTTTGGCAGGAGCAGAAGCAATAATGCTACCTGCAGCA
>NW_009265802.1:0-353 GCF_000687185.1 Egretta garzetta | reverse complement strand
GTGTGGAGAGGATGAGACAGGCATTCTTGTACCAGGCTGCTAGCCGTGATTTTAAATAGTTTAGGAGAAAGAAGGTCCTTGTATTACAGACCCCTGAAGGTAAACCTGTGGCTAAAATCACCAAGTACCTTGCAGAGAAGCCACTTTTCTAAAGATGCCACATTGATTTTTTGCAACTTCCAAGCCTTACATTAGCAATAACCAGAAGGGGGTAGAAGCAGGTTCTCCATGAGTGAATTAATGAGGGGGTAAAAGGTTGTATTTTAGAAACTGCTTTTTTTCATCTGTAACAATTTACCTCAAGGTGAACGAGGCACAGAAATGTCATGAAAATGAAAAGCTAACACACTAAG
>NW_009265801.1:0-353 GCF_000687185.1 Egretta garzetta | reverse complement strand
GACCAGCTGGGGGAAAGGCTGTGCAAGAGCAAACCAGCCTGGAGTCTACACCTCCACTCAGCATTTTTATGACTGGATCCTGGTACAGATGGGACTGCACCCGGCGGTAAGGGCTACTCCAACGTCACGGGCATGGAGTCATTTTCTCACCGCCTCAACCCCCTTTCAGAGGCCAAGGCCAAGGCCAACACCAACGCAATCGGGCAAGATTAGCTCCTGCCCATTTCCAGTCCAGAAGCTGGTGGAATTCTTTACTCAGGTGCAGGAGCTCCTGCAGGTGCTGAGGGGAAAAAAGGCTTGAGCAGCAGGATGAACAGGATCCAGGGCAGGCTGCAGCGTACCATGACCATTTC
>NW_009265800.1:0-353 GCF_000687185.1 Egretta garzetta | reverse complement strand
CGAAGCTCGGCTGCCGGGGAGGAAGCACGTGCGGTATGGGAAAGATCCGGCCCAACAGAGGAAAAGGGAGATGGGATGGAAATTGGTCATGGGAGGGGAGGTTTATTCCAGTGCCAGTAGAAGTTGGATGCGCGGGGAAGACGGCCAGAGGGAATCCAACAGGCAGAGAGGGAGTAATTAAGATGATGATAGCGGTAAATATTAAATGCAAATGAGGATTGCCGTGCTCGTTTCCTTACGGAGCCCGGTCGGCCAGAGCTGGGATGGAGAAAAGGGGTTGGTCGCACCACGCTTGGACTTCAGCAAAGCCTTCGACCATGTCTCCCACAGCGTCTCCTGGAGAAGCTGGTGGC
>NW_009265799.1:0-353 GCF_000687185.1 Egretta garzetta | reverse complement strand
CCCTGCGCTCGGTGGGGTTTGCGCCCAGGAAGCGCTGGGTCCAGGAGCCTGCTGGGAGGTGGTGCCTGGGCACCCTGGAGCTCTGTCTCCCCTCGACACTCGGTTGCTCCCCATGGGCGTCCTCCTCCTCCAAGCTGGGATCCCGTTGTTTACAGCAGATCTGGGCAGGACGTAGCGCTGCCGCTGTGGGGATCTGCTGCGGGACCTCTCCCTGGCCATGTTCCTCTGGAAAGAGGCAGGAGAGCCAACTCTGTCCTCCTCCTCCTCATCATCTGCCAGCAGCACCTGCAGGATACGGTCGAAAGGCCTCCTGCAGAGCGGGCACACAGCTCTCGTGGCAGCCCACCGCTGGA
>NW_009265798.1:0-352 GCF_000687185.1 Egretta garzetta | reverse complement strand
CCGCCACTGGGCATCCAGGGCCAGCTCCTGTCCCTTCAGCAGCACCGTGCTGCACCGCTCCAGCACCCGTTCGGGGGCACCTTTCAGCACCAGGAGCTGACGTTCTCCAGCCTCGTGGACCGACAGCTGCCCAGGGACCCGGGTCGCTGGGTTCACCCCCAAATTCCTGGGGTCTCACCCAGCCACCTGGGTCCCTCCTGGGTCCCCTTCACAAGACTGGGTCCACCTGGGTGCTTCTAAGTAGCTTGGGTGCTCTCCAGGGGCTTGGCCCACCTCAGATGCTTGGGTTCCTCCTGGACACTTGGGCCCCTCACAGATGTCTGGGTCCCCCCCTTGGACCCTTGGGTCCCTC
>NW_009265797.1:0-352 GCF_000687185.1 Egretta garzetta | reverse complement strand
CCCTTTGAATTATCCCCGTCACCTAAGCACGGATCACCTTCAAACCCACATTTTCCCCCACTGTGACCAAACCATCTCCAACCCCATGTTACAAAGATGCCAGGGTGCCCCCTTGGGAATCCCTAAGCGGCTCTGGAGGCCATTTCGGTGACAGCACAGCCGGCCCTTCAGCAGCAAACCCAGGCACGCTCGCACGGCTGACACTTGTGCTTTGTGTCGAGGGATACGATCGATTTGGCTCCTTCTGCCCTGAAATGAAATAAAACCAAAATTCTGTTTGAATAGTAAGAAAAACAAAGGCTGAAGGATAAGCCTTGAAACACCTGGTCGGTGGCCTCTTCCTTCAATTACC
>NW_009265796.1:0-352 GCF_000687185.1 Egretta garzetta | reverse complement strand
GCCGGGTGCTGCCCTGCCCCCATCTTGCATCACCTTGCACCCACCAACACTGTCTTGCACCCAACCTTGCATGGTCCTGCATCACCTTGCACCCAGTGTGCGCCCACCCAGACCCCCCCCTCACCTTGGAGAGGCGAAAATCCACCAAAATCTTGCTCTCCATCTCCACCAGGTTCACCTTGAAGATGAGTTTGTTGTTCCTCCTGTCTGTGGTCGAGATGGTGACCTGCAAAACGACGGCAGAGGGGGCGTCCCTCGAATTATTTGCAGCTGCAACAGTGTGGGGGGGGCCCACGCCACGATTCTGCACCCCGATCCCTACCTGGTTCGTGCAGCTTTTCTTCCAGCCCTT
>NW_009265795.1:0-352 GCF_000687185.1 Egretta garzetta | reverse complement strand
TTAATTTTAATTGAGGAAAATAAAAGGAGGAGGGGGGGTGAGGAGGGAAAGGGGGGGTCCTCACTCCCTGCCTCTTGAATTTATTTATTTTTTCTCCCCCTGGCTGGATGCGTGTCTGTCTGCCCAAACAACACAAAGGTTGTAATACAACCGGATGGAAGGGAAATTACTTTATTCACTTTACAAACCACCAATAAATTTTATAACAGGTAGTTAAAAGTTACGAGGGGGGAAACTACGACCACAACAGCTTCCCGAGCACAATGGAGATCCCATTTTCCAGCGAGCAGACGAGATAATAAATTCCATAATGGGAAGAGGAATTTTTGATCCTGGCAGGCAAAAAGTAACC
>NW_009265794.1:0-352 GCF_000687185.1 Egretta garzetta | reverse complement strand
GCCATCGGCTGCCCGCTGCTGGCCGAGTGGCGCTGAGCATCCTCCCTCCTTCCCTCCCTCCCGGGAGAAGCTGTGGCTCTGGAGCGACCCTCCTCTCCTGCCCTTGCCTAGGTGGTGGCGGCGGCTCCTGACACGAGCAGCGAACGTGCGGTCGCTGCCTTGCAGCTGCTGCAGGCCCTGCACGGCGGGATGCACAGAGCCTTGGGGGCGGCATGGGCGACCGAGATCCCCCTCCTGCTGCAGTACCTGGAAGGTAAAGTGCGAGTGGGGAGGGAGGGGCTGGAAGGGCGGGAGGGGGAGCAGGGAAATGCAGCTTCCCAGCGTGACGGAGGAGAATTGTCCCCAGTTCCCC
>NW_009265793.1:0-352 GCF_000687185.1 Egretta garzetta | reverse complement strand
CTGCCCCCCGTGCTGCCCCGCGCTGAATACCCACACCTGCGGTACAGCCTTGCAGGCTGGGGAGGCCGCGTCCGCACGTCAGTGGCCATCGCCCCCCGGTTATTGCTAAGGAAATTCCTCTCACGGCAACCGAATTGGCTAAGCTGCGAAAGCATTTGGCAAGGAGGGCGCGAGAATCGGAGACCGAGTATGTTTGGAGGGTTTCCCTGTCGGGGGGAGATGGGGTCTTGGTGTCCGAGAAAGAGGCGGAAGGACACTGGGGCCCGGGTGTGGTTTTGACCACGGGTGACCATTGGGCCCCGTGGTCGTTAACACAGCCGTTGCATATTGGGCAGGGGGGCTGAACCCCTTG
>NW_009265792.1:0-352 GCF_000687185.1 Egretta garzetta | reverse complement strand
CACAGAATGGTTTGGGTTGGAAGGGGCCTTAAAAAGATCATCTAATGCAACATCCCTGCTGTGGGCAGGGAGATCTTTGACTAGATCAGGTTGCTCAAAGCCCTATCCAACCTGAGCTTGAACACTTCTGGCAATGGGAAATTCCAAAATTCTGGGGCCAATCCGTTTGAGTGTCTCACCTGCCTCATCTTAAAAAACGTCTCCTTTATAGCCAACCAGAATCTACCCTCTTCACTTTAAAATCTTTGCCTCTCGTCCCATTGCTATGGGCCTTGGTAAAAAGTCTTTCTTCATCTTTCTTCTAAGCCTCCTCTATATGTTGAAAGGCTGCAATATGGTCTCCCCAGAGCCT
>NW_009265791.1:0-352 GCF_000687185.1 Egretta garzetta | reverse complement strand
AGGCTGATCTCCGACACCTTTTCCCCCAGGATCTTTAGGGACTGGGCAGAGCAGAGGTGGGGTTGGGGAGTCCCCTCCTGCCCCACGGGGGGTACACCAGGAGGGGGGAAAACCGAGCAGGGGAGGACGCCAGCACCCCACAGATGGAAAAACCGCCAGCACCCCACAGATGGGAAAACCAAGGCCAGGAACCCGAGTGGGAAGGAGCCCAGGGGTGTCCCAGGCAGCCGAGGCAGGGTGCGCCCCAGGGGTGGCCGGGAGCCAGACAGGGGTAGGGAGCGGGCGCAGGAGGCTGCGGCAAGAGCAGCACCTCCCAAGTCTGGGCTCCCCTGTCCCAAACCTGCTCCAGCCA
>NW_009265790.1:0-352 GCF_000687185.1 Egretta garzetta | reverse complement strand
CCCCCACATCCCCCCACATCCCCATGTCCCCTGTGTCCCTGATGTCCCCCATCTTCAGCGTCCCCAATGTCCCCGTGTCCCCCCCATGTCCCCACGATGTCCCCTGTCCCCAACATCCCCAAGGTCCCCATGTCCCTGCTGTCCCCAAAAACCCCCCCCTGTCCCCAGCGTCCCCAAGATCCCCACGTCCTCAATGTCCCCGTGTCCCCAACGTCCCCATGCCCAGTGTCCCCATGATCCCCAGTGTCCCCCCACGTCCCCAATGTCCTCATCCGTCCCAAGTCCCCAACACCCCCCATGTCCCCTGTGTCCCCAAAGTCCCCAGCAACCCCCATGTCCCCAAGATGCCCCC
>NW_009265789.1:0-352 GCF_000687185.1 Egretta garzetta | reverse complement strand
TGAAGGAGCTCAATAGATCGATTCCCGAAGGGTTAGCAAAGTTCTCGCCAACCTAAAACTATGTGATGTTGGGTTAGGAAGGCGGATGCCTGCCTAAACCGTGTAGTTAGGTGGGTGTACCACACGCGACAGATTTGAAGGCTGTTCTTTAACTAGGCTGCAGAATGTGGTCTGGGAGAGTTGTAAGAGACCCTCCAGCGGGGAATACACTGCAGGTTCAAGGAGTCTATGCAGAGTTGAAATCTTTTCCTGAATCTTTTTCCTAGCCAGAAGGCCCGCTGCCTAACCGCTGTATTGCCCGCGTGAAAGATAAGCTTTGATCGGGTTGGTTTCCCAAAGCCCAAGCAAGTCT
>NW_009265788.1:0-352 GCF_000687185.1 Egretta garzetta | reverse complement strand
CCCTTATTGATCTGCTCCGCTCCCTTATTTAATTTGTTTGCTCCCTTATTTGCTCCCTTACTTATTTGCTCCCTTATTTGTTCCCTTATTTAGTTAGGCGTTCATTTATCCCCTCATTTATTTAGTTATGCGTTCATTTATTCACTTGTTCATTTACTTATTGATTCACTTATTTAGGCATTCATTTATTCACTTCTGTATTTAGTTATGCGTTTGTTTATTCACTTATTTATTTAGTTATGCATTCATTTGTTCATTCATTTAGTCACTTATTCGTTCGTTACTTTATTTATTCATTTATTTGTTTGTTCCTTTATTTGCTTATTTATTCGCTTATTTATTCGCTTATTTA
>NW_009265787.1:0-352 GCF_000687185.1 Egretta garzetta | reverse complement strand
TGTGACTAAGAGCCACGTGTACACTCAGAGAAAGTGCAAAACTGAAACTGTTTTGGAGAAAGTAAATCAAATTATGCCTGTACATTTGAGATCTCTGAGGCTGAGGGTAGCAAGGGCATAGCCTGAAGTCCAAATTCCCAATGAGGCACAAACACAGATCATAATATTCATAAATGCAGAGTCTAATTTGACAGAAAATAAAATACAGGAACATGTATGTTCAAGCATACATATTTTGTTATAGGGTTCCTTAAAGCTGGTTGTTGGTAAAACAGGATTTCTACTATGAACATAGAACCCTACCTTTGGTCAGTCCTTTGCTACTTCAGCAACTCTCCATTTCATCAAGTGG
>NW_009265786.1:0-352 GCF_000687185.1 Egretta garzetta | reverse complement strand
TCGGCACGCTCGGCTCCTGCACCTTCTCATAGTGGTCCGAGTCGTAGTTCAGCCCGATGCCGCAGTCGTCCGTGATCTCCGACAGGTCCTCGTCATCGAACTCCTCCAGGCTGATGTCCTGGGGGGGCCTGGAGAGAGGGGCCAGGGACGTCAGGGCCGGGGACGTCAGGCCAGGGGCAACACGCCGACAAACCTCAGGGAAATGCCCCCTGCTCCCCCCACGGCACCACGAGGGCCCGGAGAGCTGAGCGGCACCACAGGCACATGCTGGCATTGTACCACCATCACCCATGGCACCGGCATGGGAGCACCAGCCAGGTGACACCTCAGGGACACGCTGGTGCAACGCCAT
>NW_009265785.1:0-352 GCF_000687185.1 Egretta garzetta | reverse complement strand
GTGCTCCTAATCTGTTAAAAGACTTGAGAGTCTTGGGCAAATCACTTAAAGCTCTCCCAGCATCAGCCGTTCATTTCTCAGCCCATCTCGCCTGGGTGGACTCCGTGGCTCCGGGGCCAAGGAACAGACCGGCTGCCTCCGAACGCAGCGAACCTTTCCTCACCCTGTGCTGCCAGGAGACCCGGCGGATGCACAACGTGACATTTAAAAACTTCCCAAGGGAACCACCCGCTCGCCAGCGGAGGTGATGGAAAAGTTTATGAGTGGATCCGTGTGAGCGTGGCTCCGCAAATAGCGCTTTCCTCTCCCGAGGGAGACGTTGGGAGTTCAAGACACGCACCTAGAACCGAGA
>NW_009265784.1:0-352 GCF_000687185.1 Egretta garzetta | reverse complement strand
GAACTGGCATCAGTTAGGAGATCAAGTACCCTGGTAAAGAAAGGCTCCGCTTTTCAAATGAGGTTTCGTTACAGGCACGCAGAACAGGAAGGTGCTTGGTCTTCATGAACAGGAATTTCCACATTTAGCATGGGTGCAGGTACTTGAAGTCCACACCGCCTTTGTAAGAGGCGTTGCAGTAATGCACAGTCTTAGGTCCAACAAGGTGCAGGCCACATTTTCCAGATCGGCAACAAGCGCAGACGCTGCTCGAGCACCTGAAAACAACACCCAAGGCTCTACCGGAGCGTTACACGCAAGCGTCGGTTTATTTCCTTCCGAAAGAGCAGCTGCATCCCTGCCACCTCCTGGC
>NW_009265783.1:0-352 GCF_000687185.1 Egretta garzetta | reverse complement strand
AAACAACCCCAAGAAAATGGAGGAGGAGGAAACGGGACACAAGAGGAGCAGTAGGAGGGAAACGACAAGGAAGAGAAGGGGAAGGAGGAAACATGAGACAACAGGAAGCATCAGGAGGCAGAAGAAAGGGAAGAGGAAAGGGAGGAGGAGAAAGAAGAGAAGGAGGAATTAGAGGAGGAGGAGGAGGAGGAGTCAAGAAGAGGTAAAAAGAGGCAAAAAGAGGAGGAGGAGGGAAGAGGAAGCAATAAAACGCAACATGTGGCAAGAGGAGGAGGAGGAGGAAGAGGAGACAACATGTGAGAAGGAGGAGGAAATAGGAGGAGGCAACAGGAGGCATCAGGAGGATAAAAGA
>NW_009265782.1:0-352 GCF_000687185.1 Egretta garzetta | reverse complement strand
GAAGGCCACCACCATCAAGCATGGGACTTGCAGAAGCACCCCTTGGCCAACATGGGGGTGGTAGAGGGGGTCCAGATCCTCAGACACCCCTGGGGCTGCTGGGGGGCGGAGTTGGCCAAGTGAAAGCAGGGGTAGAAGCGCTGGGGAGGTGTCCACGGAGATGGTCTCCAGGTTCCCCCCATGGCTCAGCAGGGTTGGAGGGATGGGGACGCTTGGGGTCCTTGTGGGAGCAGTGGTGGGTGCAGGTGAGCAGGATTTTAGGGGTTCAGAAGCTTAAGCTGCTCCAGGAGCCCCCACGCAACTCCTGTGTCCTCCCCCAGTGCTGGGATGAGGGGGAGATGTTGCCTCTGTG
>NW_009265781.1:0-349 GCF_000687185.1 Egretta garzetta | reverse complement strand
GCCATCCCACCACTAAACCATGTCCCTAAATACCTCATCTACCCGTCTTTTAAATACCTCCAGAATGCAGTGTTTCAGAGCTGAGGCTTGCCCTAATTAAAAGTTATTCATATGACACAGAAAGCTTGTCAAGATAATTTTATTTTTCCTAATAGATAAACAAATTCTAGTAGATAAACAAATTCAGTCACTTGTAACTTTGACATTCAGTCACCACTCAATTTGAGATGATTCCTCAAAGACTGCAAATGCAGCACTTTGCTTCCAACTCTTCTGTGGGTTTCCCTAGCTGTGCCTTTCCCTTCGGTGCCTCTGCCTCTTTCTCATTTCAGACTTTGATTCCTTTTTT
>NW_009265780.1:0-352 GCF_000687185.1 Egretta garzetta | reverse complement strand
AGCTGGTGTTGCCACTTGCAGAGCTTGGATGCTCTGCTTGGCCTTCATCGACCCCGGTGAAGATGCTCTGGTCTCTGGTTTGTCCCCAGCTGCTGGCCAGCTGCCCTGCCAGAGGTCACCCTCCCCTCTCTGGTCCAGCAGCACAGCCTCACAGACCTGCCAAAACCATCCCCGTCCGGTTCAACACTCGTCACAACATTGTTTTTAGGAAGGATCCTCAGGAAGAGCTCAGTTAGGGACTGGGCTGGCATGCAGCGGTGTTGGCAGGTCTTTGGGGACAGCAGCCCTAGAAGGGACACTGGGGACATGTCCAGGTGAGCCCCCCTGGAGCCCCGCGTCCAGCTCGGGGGTC
>NW_009265779.1:0-351 GCF_000687185.1 Egretta garzetta | reverse complement strand
GGGGCAGTGGCTGCTGCTGCCTCCTCCTCCTCTTCCCAGGGGACAGCTCTGCCCCGAGCATCTGGAGGTGGCAACCTGAGCAAACGCGGACGACTCCTTCTCCCCGCCTTTCCAGTGCCAGCCCCTGCTTCCCAACCCCTCCTAGTCCCATCCTCCCAGCGTGCGCCTGCATTTTCTCTCCTCAGGTGCCCCGAGATCTGCTCTTCCCTTGGACCGTGCTTTTGACGCAGAGGAGGTGTTTAAGAGCTACATACCAGAAGCTGCTCTCAGGAAGGTACGGCCAGGCCACCACTGCTGGGGGCTGCGTGTTGGGAGGGCAGAAGCAGCGGTGCCGTGCAGAGCTGGAGCTCT
>NW_009265778.1:0-351 GCF_000687185.1 Egretta garzetta | reverse complement strand
CAATTGGTGGGTTGTGACAGGAGCTGAATAGTTAAAGTTGAATCCTGTAATTTTAGTAAAATTACAAACACAGATACTTGAGTGCAACAATGGTGTTGTCTATAGATATAGAATCACAAAGGGTTCTCATGCAAACACATCCATTTCCAACATATATAAGAACAGTTTCAGGGGTTTAATTGGGATGTATGTCAAAATGACATTCAAAATGACTGAACAAAACATTTTGTTCAGTGTCAAGATGAATGTCTTGGGCCCTAATGGTATTACTTCCACAAATAAATCTCTGTTGTTCCCTTACAACATAAGCATCAACATCAATAGTTTGCCATTTATTCCCATTTTGTTGGG
>NW_009265777.1:0-351 GCF_000687185.1 Egretta garzetta | reverse complement strand
CCGGGCCGTGGCAACTTTATACCCAGACCAAATTTAAAGGAAAATGCTCACCTCCGGAAAACTTCCCGCACAGCCCAGAATTGGCGGTTCTCTCATCTTCCCCAAGTGCCTCAAGAGTCGCCTCGGGGAACCGCAGCACGCTGCTCGTTACCTGAGCCGTTAGGTCTCGCATTCTGCCCTGTCAATAAAGAAAAAATGCAAACATAGACTCGTGTCGGCCATAAACAGTTTTGAGATGGACAGAGTTGCGTCAGTATGCAGTGCGTAATCTCCTATCCACCTCGCCTAGCTCTTGGCTTTCAAAACATGGCACTTGTTGACAGTTTTTGATCTCACAGCGGAGCAACAGGA
>NW_009265776.1:0-351 GCF_000687185.1 Egretta garzetta | reverse complement strand
CTGGATTGAGCCAAAACCAAATGAAAACCGGTGTGAGCTTCTGTTTCCTCACCTCTCTGGACCTTTCTGTGGGATTACACAAAGGGCCTCTTTGGAAATCCCTGCTACTTTCACCTCCTTTCTGTGCGTTCTCTCCTGTGGCTGTTTTTCCTTTCATCATCTCTCACCCACAAGTAAGAGCCTTTCTGTTTCATGGCTTCTGGTTTCCATGTCGCAACCCCTCCTGGTCAGCCCCAGCTGATGGTCAGGCGCTCTGGTCAATTCATCTCTTTACGGACTGCCCCTCTGGAAAGGTACTTTACTCTCAGTGGTATCTCAGGAGGTTTCAGTCTAATTAGAAGATAATTGGGA
>NW_009265775.1:0-351 GCF_000687185.1 Egretta garzetta | reverse complement strand
CAAGGTGCTGAAGGAGCTGGTGGGTGACCTCCTGGGTGTCTGCCGCGTGCTTTGCAAGAAGACTTTCATGCCGCAGATGCACCCAGCCATTGGCATGGACAGCACCTATGAAACCTGGAATGTCCACGGGAGCAGCATCGCCTACCGCCTGCTCGTGTTCCTGCGGCCACCGCCCGGGCACTCCTTCAGCCTGGAGCTGGACACCACGGGGCAGCTGCCAGCGAGGCTCGCCAGCATCCGTGTGGTGCTGGAGTGCACGTGCTCGAGGGAGCAGCCGCCGGGGGATGTTCTGTGCTTTCTCCACCACCGCGACGACAAGCTGCCGAGGCATCAGAGCTCGTACCTCCTACG
>NW_009265774.1:0-351 GCF_000687185.1 Egretta garzetta | reverse complement strand
CTGTGGTGCTAGATCAGAGACCTCTACGCTACGTTCCATGGACAAGGACAAGCCTGGCCAGTGCCAGGGCTGCGTCCTGCCCAGACCTCCTCACCCTTGTGGTGATTGGGATACTTGGCCTCTAAGCCTTCCTTGTGTTGAGGCTCCCAGCTCCAGAGGCTGCTTTCCTGTCTTTTGTTTGGGTTTCACTTAGAGCTGAAGGGTCACTGGGAGGACTCCTAAAGCAACCGTAAACACATCGCCGTTCCCTAGAAGTGTACTGGTGTAAAGGCGTAAGGATGGGGGAGGATCAGCTGTCACAAAGGGCAGTGGGTTTATCATAGAATGTTTTCATAGAATCATGGAATGGTT
>NW_009265773.1:0-351 GCF_000687185.1 Egretta garzetta | reverse complement strand
ACAGGTTAATATTTGACTGACTTGTGGTGTAGTGCTGATTTCTATTTGATCACAATAATGCCTAAGATGATATTCTTATTTTTGATTCTTTAGATATCATTAATATAAACTCCAAGGTATTATTCGGGAATCCTCTGCAGTCTTTTCTAGGTAAAAATCCATTTGGAAAAACTTTTTGAGAAGTGCTTGAATTTTAATGGCCTGTTTCTAGGCAATTCAGTCATTTTGCTTTTAGGGCATGAAGATTTCTTGGATCATGATGGGATTCTCCACGACTTTCTTTCCTGTGAGAACTGCCCAGATTTCTGGATGATTTTCTGTCTTGTGAAAACCTGATAGATCTCAGTGTTT
>NW_009265772.1:0-351 GCF_000687185.1 Egretta garzetta | reverse complement strand
CCGCTGCTCGGACTGAAGATAAAAGTCCCTTTTGACACTCAGAGTGTCTCTGTTCCGTCTCTTTAAAAATGGTTGAGGTGAATAATAAAGGTCTTTTGGCTCCATCTGGGCCAATTTGGAATGTACCATGCTCTGTAAACCCCCATTCTGCTCCAATAGTGTCATGTACAGGTCCCAATGATTGATGTGGTTATAATTCCTGTATTAGAGTTTTGACGGCCTCTTCATGTTCTAGAGTCCATTTCCAGGGTTTTCCTTTTTGTCAAAGCAAATAAAGTGAGGAAGCAATGTTAGAAAATCATAGAATCATAGAATGACAGAGTTGTTGAGGTTGGAAAAGCCCTTTAAGAT
>NW_009265771.1:0-350 GCF_000687185.1 Egretta garzetta | reverse complement strand
ATGTCCTCAGTTTCATCTAGCTCAGTTTGAAGTTAGCCTCTTTGGTCATTCCTAATGCCTTAAGAGACACTTTTTAACTTTAGGTTTTCGAAGAGAGCGCAGCTAAGGCACAGACCTCAGAAGCAGAGTATGTCCTCGCTCCTAGAACCTGCGCAAGGGGACAACGGAGTACAAGTCTGAGTCATGTTCACGACTCACGATTTGCCATCACCCGTGAGCAAAGTGAGTGCTTTGACAACGCAAGCTGTACACACAACTGGCGGTAATCATGTTTTTGTGTGCCTTCCAACTGCCAGTGAGACAGGACTGTCCTCAACTTGCAAAGTGTTTTCTCTTTTGCAGAAAATGGG
>NW_009265770.1:0-351 GCF_000687185.1 Egretta garzetta | reverse complement strand
ACCCCTAAGTGCCCTCTGAGACACCTAAGTGCAACCTTGGCACCCCTATGTGTGTCCATCCTCCAGGTGGCCCTTCGGTCTTTAGAAGGTTTCAAGCTCAACCAAGAAGACTACTCTGGTGGAGGCATCAGGAATCCTGAGATAGCTTCACAGTTCAATCCAAGAGGAGAAGAGGAAGAAGAGAGGTTGAAGGTGCTGGAGATCACCTGGTCAAAGTCTAGAATGGAGACCACCCCTGGAGATACCCAACACACATGGGGTGACCCACAGGACCAGTACTGTTTAGTATCTTCGTCAGAGACATGGACAGTGGGATCAAGTGCACCCTCAACAAGTTTGCAGATGACACCA
>NW_009265769.1:0-350 GCF_000687185.1 Egretta garzetta | reverse complement strand
AAAAAAAAAAAAAAAAAAAAAAAGGCTTGGGGGAAAGAAAGGGAAGAAGGAGAAGGGACAGGAAAAAGAAATTCCAAGAGCCACCGCGGAAAGTGGAGAGTATGAACGCGCAAAGCATAAAATGAAGTCGTAGCCGCATACACTTGACTTCTCTTGACATGTGAAAAGTGCTAAAAGTCAAAGCTCATCAATAAAGTATCTTGAAATTGAATAAGAGCCCTGACAACCATTGCATTCTTAAATAAAGTACAATGAGGAGACAAACGACTCTGCCAAGGAGTTTGCATGTGAGTGAAAGGGCGCCTCAATGGGAGCGGGATAATGGGCTGCCCGGCCGTCATGCACTGTCA
>NW_009265768.1:0-350 GCF_000687185.1 Egretta garzetta | reverse complement strand
AGTTGTGCCTGAAGTGAATACTTTTTTTTTTCTTTTTTGCAGCCGGCACCCAGTGTACTGTAAAAGAATAAATACTTAGGCTTTCCATAGCTGTATTGAGACTTTCATCAAGGTGAAATAGTTGATGTCTGTGTGCTTTTCTCCCCTTCCCCCCCCACCCCTCCATTTCCCCAGTCACGCTTTATCAAGCAAGAAAACTGAATGATTGGTCTAAGTATTACTTTAACCAAAAAGATCAGGAGTTACTTTCTTCGAATAGAGGGCAGTACTGTGGTTTTTTTGTTTTGTTTTGTTTTTTTCATGTTACCTCTATTCTCAATTTAGGGTTTTCTTCTCTGGGAGATGCATTA
>NW_009265767.1:0-350 GCF_000687185.1 Egretta garzetta | reverse complement strand
AGTGCTGCCAGTATAGTAAACTTTGGGGGTTTTGTCCTTCTTGGGGTATTTTTAGGAGAGTGTTACAGGATTCAGTACCCTCATGAACACCAGTCAACAAAACCTGTGCCTTCGCCTTGGGAAAAGGAGCTATTACCCTTGGAAGCTACCGAGCGAGACTTGCAGAAAGGCAAGTGCTTTTTGTCTTCTTGGACCATGTTTACCACTTTTACAATTAATGTTCCAGGGAGAGATTATGGCTTAGTTTGCCCCTCCTCCCCACGTTTTAAATTTGGTGAC
Source organism: Egretta garzetta (assembly GCF_000687185.1). Classification (NCBI taxonomy): domain Eukaryota; kingdom Metazoa; phylum Chordata; class Aves; order Pelecaniformes; family Ardeidae; genus Egretta; species Egretta garzetta. The sequence continues at coordinate 71 of NW_009265767.1, read as the reverse complement.
GATAAAGTAGAGTGTATTAAAAAGAGCATAAAAATACTTCATGAAGTTTCCCCCATCTCTACATATATCGT
>NW_009265766.1:0-350 GCF_000687185.1 Egretta garzetta | reverse complement strand
TGGAAGGTGCTGGATGGAGTTCCACCGGCCAGAACGAAATCCAGCTCCTGCCTGCCCGCCCTCCCTTGTGCACACACATTTTTTTCCCTAGAGGATCAGCTAAGGGTGTCCAGAAGCTGGGGAAAGGATCCTTCCTAGAGGAGAGCAAAAGCCTGCCGTCAGTACAAGACCCATTTACGTTCTCCTCTCTACAGGCAGGAGGTTTGTAATGAACGCGAGGGGTGAGACCACAAAATCCAGACTTTACCCAAACTAGCACTTCGGTGCTCGTGGCTGTGGTGATGGGTTGAGTCGATGCCTGGGATGCTGGGAGCCTGCGAGCATCCCTGGGGAAAACGGCTCCAGAAGAG
>NW_009265765.1:0-350 GCF_000687185.1 Egretta garzetta | reverse complement strand
CAGCTGCCCAGCAATGGTGGTGCCTGGGAGGTGCTGTATTTTCTCTTGATTTTTACTTGTCTTTGTTACTGTTATCTTGTTCCTTCTGTTAGACTATACGGGGAAGCGGAGGTTCAGCCTCAATCCCTACATCCCAGAGTCACACACTGATCTTGGGTGTCCCCCCATGTGTCCATTGGAATGATTGTCCCATCTTTCCTCTAATCTGTGGGTCTGTGAGCAATGCAGCCTCTGGGGCTGGATAAGCTGGTTTTCCCTTAATCAGATGGTATTGTTAGGACAGTTGTCTATGTCTTCGAGATATCTTTCCAAGCTGTGAGTTTCCTATCACCCTTTTGTTATCTGAAAGC
>NW_009265764.1:0-349 GCF_000687185.1 Egretta garzetta | reverse complement strand
TGTTCTTAAAGGTCTTTTCCAACCTAAACGGTTGGTAGGTTAGGTGTAAATGTTTCAAATTGTGAAGTTAAGAAAGAAGCATGCTGTATCAGAGTGACAAATGACCACATTTAAAAGCGTTGAAAAACTTTTCAAATAAACCTGTAGTATATGACATTTCGTTCTGAAATTATAATGTCAAATACATAATTGGAATGATCTAGGGTTTTGTGAGTACCAGTAAAAATCTATAATAATAATTTTAAGAGTTGTTACACTAATGCAGTCGTATTGTAGCGTTGCAGTACCTGGATGTTTCAGAGCTCCTACTTGAGAGAAAGCAGTTGTCCATTTTTATTTTTTTTTTCCC
>NW_009265763.1:0-350 GCF_000687185.1 Egretta garzetta | reverse complement strand
GTCCTGGACCTGCTCATGGTTCTGCCCCTGGACTTTTTCCTGGTCCTGGGCTGGTCCTGGTCTTGGACCTTCTCCTGCTCCTGCCCCTGGACCTACTCATGGTCCTGGACCTGGACCTGGACCTGCTCCTGCCCCTGGTCCTGGTCCTCATTCTGGACCTGATCCTGGTCCTCGTCCTGGTCCTAGTCTTGGTCTTAGACCTTCTCCTGGTCCTGGTCCTCAACCTGGTCATGGTCCTGCTCCTGGACCTGGTATTGGACCTTCTCCTGGTCCTGGTCCTTGTCCTGGATGTACTCATGGTCCTGGACCTGGACCAGCTCCTGGTCCTGGACCTGCTCCTGGTCCTGCCC
>NW_009265762.1:0-349 GCF_000687185.1 Egretta garzetta | reverse complement strand
TTGGATGAGCCTTTGAGCAACCTGATCCAGTGGGAGGTGTCCCTGCCCACGCTGGGGGGGGTGAACTGGATGAGCTTTAAGGTCCTTTCCCACCCAAACCAGTCTGTGACTCTCTAACACCACCCCCAGGGTACCTTGTCCCTTTCCCGGCGTCAGTGTCCCTGCTGGGAATCAGCCTGGCCCCAGGTGGTGATGTGGTGCAGAGAGGGCCCCCCCACCCCGTCCCACAGCCCTGGGGCCGTGCCGGGGCCAGTGCTGTTTGTGGGTGCCTGGGGCAGCAGCAGGTGGGGGTCCATGGTGCCCGGCGTGTGTGTTTGCAGGGACCTGACGGAGAACCCCCTGACATCCC
>NW_009265761.1:0-349 GCF_000687185.1 Egretta garzetta | reverse complement strand
AGTGGCACCAAGCAGTGCCGCTGCCCTCCGCAGTTCGAGGGCCCCCAGTGCCAGGACAACAAGTGTTCCCGATGCCAGGAGGGCAAGTGCAGCATCAACAAGCAGAGCGGGGAAGTCTCCTGCATGTAGGTGCTGGGGACGTCGAACTCGAGGGAGGAAGAGGGGATGGGGGGCACAAGGACCCAAGAAAAAAAAAACCCTGTGTCCCCGTGGCTGGATCACTGGGGACTGGGCACAGCCGAGAGCTGCTGGGTCAGAAATTCAGGGCAGCTAAGAAATCTGGGAGACCCCGGGAGGAGGCGATGGAGGTGTCTTTCCCCCGAGCCCATCCTGATGTCCCAGTCGGTGC
>NW_009265760.1:0-349 GCF_000687185.1 Egretta garzetta | reverse complement strand
ACAATGGAGAAGTGACCTCCGTGGTTCAAGGAATCCCAACTTTCTATGGGGTAATTCCGACGAACTCGGCACAGTCAGCCATGAGAACCTAAGGCTTTTTCCCACCCAGGGAAACCTGAGGAAGAGGCTTCCAAGGAGAAACTCCCCCAAGAAGCCTGGAAACTGCCGTGACAAGAGCTATGCTGCAAGATAAGGAAAACAAGTTGCCAAAATTAAAGCCAGAGAGTGACAAATCACGTGATCTGCTGTATTTACAGATGGCGGATGGGTCCCGTATTTCTGGGCTCCCATTGGTTTATATCCTCTTTTTTTGGGGGGAGGGGAATGACTGCTTGGCTAGGTGAAGAAA
>NW_009265759.1:0-349 GCF_000687185.1 Egretta garzetta | reverse complement strand
CTCCGTAACAGATCGCGGCATTGCCAACGGCTCTTGCATGGTCGCCACACGGTGTAGGGGAGAGCGACCGAAGGAAATTCAGCCCCTCTTTGCTGTAACTGTTCATTCTCTAGGCTCGATATTTGTTTCTCCCTGGAAATATTTAAATGTGACCACATTCACCCACACTGCCTCGTATCCGCTTTCCACGTAAACCAGGCACAACCACCTACTGGGTCCAGGGCCGGGCGCTGCCGACAGGGTTTCCCGGCCAGCCTAAGCGCTGCGGCAAAGCGGGAGCACCCGCTGTGCTGTGGCTTGGAGGAAATCTTGCTGAAAGTCGGCTTAAACCCTTGTCCGTACATCACTC
>NW_009265758.1:0-349 GCF_000687185.1 Egretta garzetta | reverse complement strand
TGCAGCGTGTGATGCTTTCACTTTAGCCGGAGCGTGTGCCCGGCGGAGCCCGGCGCCTGTGGGATGTTCGGGAGCAGCGAGAGGGCTGCTGCTTGGGTGGTTTTTTTTCTTTCTGGTGGAGACCCGAGGTCGAGCACGGCTTCTGTTCAAGTAGCACTTTTACGGGGGAGCTTTCTTGCTCTGCCTGGCCACTGCCAAGCTGGGCTTGCATCAGAGTTTCCATTCTAACCCTCCTCGTTCCGGGGACGTAGAGAGCAGCCACCAGCATCCCCTTTCGGCTTGGAACCGGGCGGCCTGGGTGCCTTCGTGGGGTTTTTGCCCTTTCTCCTCCAGTTTCGTGCCTTCTCTT
>NW_009265757.1:0-349 GCF_000687185.1 Egretta garzetta | reverse complement strand
GCAGAAGGAAAATGGCTTTTTTTGAGACCTGTACACCTAACCGACTTCAACTCCATTTGTATTCAAGCACCTAAGAGCGAGCGTCTGGGAAGGGTCTACAAGAAGGCAGAACTCCAGCAAAAACCCGCTGCTGTGTCATGGTTTTCATACGGGCACCTTGAAGATAAATACAAGACAGGCTGCATTTGTACACCCAGAGGAGGGGCATTAGCAGAAAGCTCCCAGGCGGCTTCCCCTTCCCCATGGGAATATCACTGAGCTGCTGGAGCCCGTTAATCCTCTGCCCCCGAAGGCAGGCGCCAGCGCAGCACAAGGAATTGCGAGCATCTCTTATTATTAGCAAGAGGAA
>NW_009265756.1:0-349 GCF_000687185.1 Egretta garzetta | reverse complement strand
TGCGGAGAGACGGCCTTCAGGAAGGGCCATGGCGCCCGGGGCTGTTCTCTCGGCGGCACAAGGCGTGTGCACAGCTCTGCCCTCCCTGGGTCCTCATGGGGTCTGGGCCTGCTCAGGGAGGGAGGGAGGGGGGAAAGGAGGAGAGGGGACAGCAGGAGAGGGGAGGGGACGGGAGCTGCCACGAGGGGAGCTGCCCTGCACTTGCTCTGGATCAGCAAGTCTGTCCGAAAATGCAGGTCTGTCTGTGCTCCAGCCGCAGCCCGGGGCAGGAGGAGCTGCGTGACCGGAGCCACTCGCATCAGCCACGCCGGCGCCTGGCAGGAGATGGGGCTCTGCCCCCGGCCCCCCC
>NW_009265755.1:0-349 GCF_000687185.1 Egretta garzetta | reverse complement strand
GATAAAGGCACGGGACACTTTGCTTTCCAGTTCCCTATCTTAACGGGCACATCTCGGGGAGAGATAGGAACGCGCTGCCTTCCAGAGGGCTGCGCTAATCAGCACGCCGGGTTAGATATAAAAGTTCAGGGCAAATAAAACGAATTAGTTTTATTAGCACGTTTAGGAGGCGGTCTAACGAAGGAATTCGGCTTTACTAGAGAATGTTTTCTCCTCCCCTTTTGTTATTTAAAAGCACCATGTATCTGAGCTACTCCTCACGGGAGGGAAATAACGCATCGTTCCATCTGCGGGCATTTTCTCGGGGAAAGGCGCTCCCTTCTCTAAACCCGGTAAGAAGGAAATACGC
>NW_009265754.1:0-349 GCF_000687185.1 Egretta garzetta | reverse complement strand
CAGCTGCGTGGAGGGTCTGTCCCTCATTGGGGACGCCTCCATCTACTGCACCTCCGATGACGGGGTGAACCTGGCCTGGAGCGGACCGGCCCCACAGTGCAGGGGTGAGTCGTTCCTCCCGTACGGGATCAGACTGAAGCCAGACCTGGGTGCAATGCTGGGGCTAAGCCCCAGCCCCATTACCTGCCCTGGTCCAGGAGCTCCAAACCCAGAGCAGCTTAATGACCGTGCAGCTCCTCTGGCTCCCATGTGAAGGTCCTGGTACCATGAGCTGTTTGGTAGCTCCAGGGACTGGTAGGGTCTCCCTGGGGGCTGCTGCAGGCAGCTGAGGACCAATTCTTGCGTTTGA
>NW_009265753.1:0-349 GCF_000687185.1 Egretta garzetta | reverse complement strand
CTGTCACCGCGGGTGGCCTGCGGGATGGCCAAACGGGGCACGTACTTGGAGGATTTCATAAGTAGAGATATAAGCAGGATATAGACTGGGTAGATTGGAAGATGAACAGGACAGTAAAGAGCCCTGGAAGGCCCCTCCGATGGCCCTGCTTCCACAGCAACGTGTTGGGCTGATCTCAGAGGCACGGCCAACTGTAAAACCCCTCTCCCCCATTCTGGTGAAGGACCATTGCAAGCAATGAAGTCGGCACTATCTTGCAACTCCTCCTGTGTGTTTTTATTCATCTCTTTCCCGTGCTCCTTGTGTCCCGAAGGCAGATGGGATTCTGCAAAAGAAGAGAGACTCTTGT
>NW_009265752.1:0-349 GCF_000687185.1 Egretta garzetta | reverse complement strand
GAACCCCACTGCTAGCCCAGGATGCACATGGCTCTTCTTGCCAACCCAACAGAATTTCTGCCATCGTAGCATCTCTGTACATCTCCATGGGGCTTTCAGGCAACAATAAGGTTCTAGGGGACTGGTTCGCGTTCTGGAGGGGAGCTCACAGCTTTGAAGGAAATCTCAGACGTATAGAGAAATGTCCTAACAATAGCCTGTCATTGAGGGAAAACGAGCTTATTACCCAGAACAACAGGCTGCATCACCCACAGAACCACAAATTAAAAGAATTCTGGGACACTAGTTCCCATTGACACACCTCCATGGATACACACACAAGATCAGTGTGTGACTCTGCAGCTGAAAC
>NW_009265751.1:0-349 GCF_000687185.1 Egretta garzetta | reverse complement strand
GATTTTTCATTCTTCTGTAGCCAAGCAGAGATTTAAGTAATGAACAACATGAATGAGTTGTTCTTCTTCCAGTTTTCTTTATACTTCTTAATACAGGACAAATGCTGTCAGCCTTCTCCAATTCATATTGATCCAGAGCTTCTCCTGGTGAAATCTAAATATGTAGGAAAGGTAAGGTAATTTCTGTAAGACAATGTACAGACAATCTTTGTCCCGTGTCCTATTGTCATCCTTGGTCCCCCTACCTGCCCTCCTCCCCCTCCACCAGTCATTTCTCAGTGGCCACCTGGGACTTTCCTCATGATTTCTCAAATCTAAGCTTTTCCACCAAAGGCTGTAGCTCAATGTT
>NW_009265750.1:0-349 GCF_000687185.1 Egretta garzetta | reverse complement strand
GCTGCACAGCAGCAGTTCCCTCAGCCACCCCTCGTGTGCCTTGTGCCCTGGCCCCTCACCATCTGGAAGGCGCTGGGCTGGGCCCTCAATGCCTAGGTCAGTGTCTTTGCTGTCCTAGGGAGACCAGGACAGGACACAGGAGTCTGTATGCAGCCTCAAAAGTGCCAAATGAGAGAGGAGGATGTTTTTTTGTTTTTTGAATTGTTTTTTCTTGGTTTTTTATTGTCTTTTATTGATTTTATAACTGGGTTTTATTGGCTTTTGCATGCAAAAAATGTCGGTTACCAAGCCGTCAATGTCTGGTGTCAGGCAAGGGTTCTGCTTCTGCAAAGGAAGAGCTGTCTCTCCA
>NW_009265749.1:0-348 GCF_000687185.1 Egretta garzetta | reverse complement strand
GGCGGCCTGAGCCCAGCCTTGCTTTTTGTGGGCTTGGTCCCGCGGGTCACAGTGGCCGCCGTGACATCAGCACCGCTGGCCTGCGTGCGCCCCAAAGACGGGCCGGGACGCCCTCGGCCACCTGAGCACGGGACCTCAGGACGGCACCGAAGTGTCGCAGGTGGCCCGACATCTTTCTCCTGAACTCCTCAGCGCCTCGGTGATGTGCTGCCTCCGGAAGAAAAAGCCGCGGGACCGCAAGCCGGGGAGTCAGGGCGGGAATGGCCTTTCTCCATGGCAAGGAAGTGCCTTTCCGAGTCAGTGTGAGCCTTTCCTTGGTGGGGTAGGGAGCGGCAAGTGGCTGTGGGG
>NW_009265748.1:0-349 GCF_000687185.1 Egretta garzetta | reverse complement strand
AAGAAGACAACCGACAGGTTAAGAACCAGTTCTGGTGCCCCTCAAAGCCAGGGTGGGTGGGGAAGTACTCAAGGGACAGAGGACAAGGTTGGCGTGGGGCCTCCTTCCCCTCCTCACACTGCCCCGCATGGTCACGAGCAGAATCTGCACCAAACCACAAAGCTTCGCCGCGGGCCTTGGTAGCTGATGCGTGGCAGATGTCACTTGCCAGTGGAAGTTGATTTCTGCGTAAGGCTAATTAAAAGAAAATTAGGTGGGACAATCTTGGAGTGGAAAACTGTGGCAACCATAAACCCTTGCAGGTTTTTGGTGGAATCTCCTCCTTCACAGAATCATGGAATCATTTGGG
>NW_009265747.1:0-348 GCF_000687185.1 Egretta garzetta | reverse complement strand
CTGCTGCCTGTCACGGCTGGGCTTCATAACTCTGTTTCCAGGGAACTACTGGCAGGTGGACAAACAAGGCAGAGCAACAGGCATGGCCCGGCGTGCACACGATCAGCCCCATCTTCATGTGGCAGCGGCCCCTCTCTTCCCTGGCTCCATCTGTGTCTTCCCATGCTTGCTCCAGGCCAAAGTGCCTCCATCCTTCCCTTTCCCTCTCTCTGCTGCTTCCCCTAAACATCCATGCCTTGCACCATCCCCAAACACTTTTCCACTGCCTCCCATAAGGGGTCCAATCCCCTCGTAGGCAGAAACTCCCCTGAGTTGATAAGGTCACCCTCTCTCCTCACCCTTGTGGGA
>NW_009265746.1:0-348 GCF_000687185.1 Egretta garzetta | reverse complement strand
GTTTATACTAAAATGCTGAAAGCAGAATGTAGACTCACATGAACTTATGTGGGCCTCCTGAGAGCAGTGATACAACATGTGTTATTGCAACATGATTTCCACAGGATACAACAGATAGAAAACCTATAGAAATCCTATTTGGTCAAACCATATAATCATGGCATCTCACCTGTAGGGCTTGGGAGATTCCAAAAATCAAGGGATCTCTTGAGATGTTATTCTTTACATTTCCTTTGTTAGCAACCTGCTTTAAAAAGATTACCTCTCTGTCCTTAAGGCAGATAATGTTAGCACCTTCCAAGAAGCACTTTCCCTGCTCCTTTACTGTGCTTGGTGTCAGTCATGAGA
>NW_009265745.1:0-347 GCF_000687185.1 Egretta garzetta | reverse complement strand
AGCTACTAGGAAGAAAATTAACTCTATCCCAATCGAAACCAGGGTAGCTGGCAAGAAAAACAAAAAGCAAACGAGTTCACTCAGATGCAAAGAACAGTATCTGAATATCAGGCAGTATTTACATTGCTATTATCTATACATTTCTATTATTTCTTATAACATATGAAGAGATGGATACACCTGTACATTTCACAGTGCAGTGTATTTCAGAGTAGCAGTTTCATAGTTTGCATAATATTTTGAGATATGTTCCTGATCATAGACCTGTATCATAGAACTGTAGAAAAAAGGACTAGAAAGGACCTCCAGATAAGAAGACCAGTTGTTCTCTGGGTACCCAGCCCCCT
>NW_009265744.1:0-348 GCF_000687185.1 Egretta garzetta | reverse complement strand
CGCAGGGATGCCCTCAGGGATGTGCACAGGGATTCCCTCAGGGATGCGCTCAGGGATGCAGACCTTTGCCAGCGATGCTTTGCACACACTAGTGAGACGCCGGTGCACACGGGTGTGCAAGGGCACGCGCGGGCCCGACGTGCAGGGGCACCAGTGCCCCCGTCCCCCAGCTCCGCGTTTCCATGCCTTCGCGCTCAGCTGTTATTAATATTCAGCACGAAGGCTCTTCCAGGCGCTGGGGGCTGGGAAAGCGGCCTCTGAATCATGTTGCTTTTTCCCTGGCAGCGTTATTACTCACGAGGTGTAGACGGAGCTGGGAACCTTTCGTGCAAAGCCTTGCTCGTCTTT
>NW_009265743.1:0-348 GCF_000687185.1 Egretta garzetta | reverse complement strand
AGGAATGAGAAAGGTCCCTAGTGGTACAGCAGAGTTCTCAGCAGGGCTTTGCACAATGCCTTCCTTTCCAATGGAAAGGCTTGTAGCACTTGAGAAATCTCTTTTCCATTTGTTACAGAGGGTGTTGAGAAATTTGCTGGTGTTTAGGAATGCTGGTCTAGTTTTGGGGTTTACCTGTTGTACTACTCCTATTGCTCTTGAATGCCACACTTCCCTGACTGCTGCTTAGCTTCCCGGTGTTGACAGATTAAGAAAGCGCTTGGATCCCACTTTGCTTTAAGCTGCATGGACAGAGCAGGTTTTCCCTGCAACACTTGAGAAAAGCAAGTAACTGACTCACTTGTGTAG
>NW_009265742.1:0-348 GCF_000687185.1 Egretta garzetta | reverse complement strand
CAGACACCTCCTGGCAGCAAGGCACTGCCCAGGAGCATCTCAAGGTCTCGGAAGACACTCAGAGAAGTCAGAACTAGAACTGGGGTCTGAGTGTCTTCTCCAGAGCAGAGAAATAAATTTCCATCTCCCACTGCCCACCCAGCCAACCAACATGCGAAAACTCGAAGCGCCAATTCCTTCCATTTAATGTAATCCCCGTTTTGACCTTCCTCTTGAAATGTCCCCTTAGAAATGCCCCGGGGTAAGCTGGACCTTTGAGCAGCCCTGGTCCATGCAGCATCCTCTCAACAGCAGGACCCTGCCTTCCCTGCCAGAGGTTTCTCCTTCCACACTGAGCTTCCCCCCATG
>NW_009265741.1:0-348 GCF_000687185.1 Egretta garzetta | reverse complement strand
ACCTTCCAAAAAAAAAAAAAAATACCCTCAGGAGTAAGAAAGCAATGACTCTCTACAAGTTCATGCAGTGATAGCTGAGAACATGCTGCACTGAACTGATGGGGTTGAAACTAGTGTAGCACAAAGCCATACTCATGAAAGTAGTTGAGGTACTCGTCTTTAGTAGGCTGAGCATCAATGTCCCAAGGAGTCGTGAATGTCCAACTTTGAGATAATCAGGTATGATGAGTTATTTTATTCATGATGGTCTGTTAAGACAATTCTCTCATTTGGTTAGATAGCGTAGCCATCTTTAATTTTCGGGCACCCTGTGTCTACTGAAGAGAGGTAGGATCTCCAGTGCTAGTG
>NW_009265740.1:0-347 GCF_000687185.1 Egretta garzetta | reverse complement strand
GCAGGGCAGGGGGAAGGATGTCTGATGCTGCTCCTGGTGTATGGTGAGCATCCCTGCCTTCCCCTGCTACCTGCGTGCTCAGCGTGGACATACAGAGGGCAATTTTGAGGGGCTGTGCTAATTGGAGGTTGCAAATTGAAGGCAAGTGGCTTTATAGGCCTTGGCTATAATTATGCGTGCTGTGAAGCAGCGAGTGAAGGTGTTCCTTCCCTCTGCTAGCAGCGTGTTAGCAGGGGCTCCCCAAAGCCCCCAATCCTGGCACAGTTGGGGGGGGTGTAGGGTGAGGCAGCGGTGTACCCGTGCTTGCAGCCGGGCTGTGCAGCTTAAATGGTGGGCTGGCAGGACGA
>NW_009265739.1:0-348 GCF_000687185.1 Egretta garzetta | reverse complement strand
CTCCTGAAGGAGCTGGGTACTCTCTCCAAGTCCACAGCTTGCCCTGCACTGCCTATAGCCACTGCGATAGGTGACCCAGGGGAGTCACGCTCTCAGACAGACACCGGCCTCCTGCCCTTGAAAGCGGATGGTAGGGATGCACATCCCCAGGCCAACAGCTTCTGACACACAGCCACATACTGAGACCTGACCCCACACTAATGCAAGAGCCCAGTACCATGTCCTTTGCAGCTCAGGAGGGAACATGCCGCCCCGAACTAGGAGGTGCAACATCTCCATGGCCTCTTCTGGGCTATGCAGCAGGGCTGGAGACCCTAGAATCACAGAATTGTTGAGGTTGGAAAAGCC
>NW_009265738.1:0-348 GCF_000687185.1 Egretta garzetta | reverse complement strand
GCAGCTTCCAGGGGGGACCCCGGCGCCCGGGTCTGACCCCGTCTCTCCCGCAGACTCTGGACAATCTGACAGTTCAAACCCCCAGGGAGACGCGGACATCAAACCACTGCCCAACGGTGAGCCCCCAGCGCCTCCAGTGCCACCCCCATGGTCCCCTGGGCCCCCCCAGCACTCCCCCGTGGCCCCCAGTGCCCTCTGTCCCCATGGTGTCCCTGCCCTGTGTCCCCGTGCCCCCCCTAGCACGGTGTCCCCCCATGTCCCCCATGTGCCGTGTCCCCAGGGCACCTGACCTTCCAGGACTGCTTCGTGACGTCGGGTGTCTGGAACGTGACGGAGCTGGTGAGGGGG
>NW_009265737.1:0-348 GCF_000687185.1 Egretta garzetta | reverse complement strand
TAATGTTTTGTTTGTTGGGTTTTTTTTTTCCAGACTAAAATTAGATTATTGATGTAAAAGTGATATTAAAATGGTTATGTAGAGAAAGGAAATCCTATATGATTGCTCTGTTTTCCTGGAAGTCCTAGTAATACTATGCCTTACCCAAGTCAATTAGATTTACTATCAGTATATGTTCTCCATGGATTATTTTGTCTGCTTAATTTTTAGTCTGGAATATTAAAACTATTAATTTTAGAAATACTTGTTTAAATCAACAAAAGCGGTTTTTACTACTTTGTACTTCTACTTAAAAATAAGAGAAATCCTGGCTTGCAATTAGATTGCTTGAGCTTCAGAATTTTCTTT
>NW_009265736.1:0-348 GCF_000687185.1 Egretta garzetta | reverse complement strand
CTCCTGAGCTCCCCTGCACTCTCAATTGTCCTACGAGGTAGATAACCTCACCTCCAGCTTAATCTCTTCTAGTAGGGTGTGTGGGAAGGCAAAGGCTCATGGGTAGGTGGGTGTCACAGGTGAGTGTAATGCACTTCACTCAAAAGAGAGAAGCAGCAATATGCTTTACTGAGGTAAAATAATCATTTGAGAGAGTTCAATAAATTTGGTGAAACTGAACAGCATTTAACATGGGTTTGACAAGGTTCCATAAGTTTGACAGCAAGGCTCACCTTATTAATGACTGAATGGGAGAAAGATACAAAGGAGAATTGAGTTAGAATCGAGTTAGAATGATGCACACAGAGA
>NW_009265735.1:0-347 GCF_000687185.1 Egretta garzetta | reverse complement strand
GGTGGTTGGGTCCCCATCTCAACCAGGGTGTCCTCAGACGCAGTTTGGGTTCCTGCATCAACCAGCGGCCTCTGCCAGGACCCAACTGTGGCTCGACAGGCCCAGGCCAGGCCCCAGCACAGCGCTAGAAGCTGCTGGGTTTCGTGAGGGTGAGCGAGGCACCCTTCTATCAGGCCGTGGGTCAGCATCCCGGGATCTCTTGCTTGCTCTGGTGCAAAGTCCCAGGCTCGGGGAGGGGAGAACCGTCCTGGGAATCTGCCCCAATCCTTCCACAGGCCCTGCCACCCAGGGACCAGCTGCCTCAAGGCACATTTCAGCATCCTCTCCCCCCAAACTTGTCTCCTCTT
>NW_009265734.1:0-347 GCF_000687185.1 Egretta garzetta | reverse complement strand
GTGTGTGTGTGAGTGTGCCAGGCGTGTGTGTGCGTGTAAGTGCAAGGTGCGTGCGTGTGCAAGGCTGGAGGCATGTGCCCGCGTGTGCCAGGCATGTGCAAGGCATGTGCCCGCGTGTGCACGCGTGTGCCGGGGCTGGAGGCGTGCACATGCGTGTGCAAGGGCAGAGGCGTGCACACACGCGTGTGCGCAAGATGCAGACGTGCGTGCGCGAGGCCTGCACATACGCGTGCCGGGCAGGAGCTGCGCGTGCGAGGTGTGTGCACACGCGTGTGCGAGGGGGGTTACATGTGTGCGAGGGGCGCACACGCGTGTGCGAGGGGGGTTACATGCGTGTGCAAGGGGGT
>NW_009265733.1:0-347 GCF_000687185.1 Egretta garzetta | reverse complement strand
CCACGGGAAAGGAGGCGGCCCCGCAATCCTGCGCGGCTCAGCCTTGGCCTTGGCACAGCCCTGGGGTTGCCCCCGCGCAGGAGCCCGTGCCGGGAACTGATGCAAAAGGGGCAGTGGGAATTTGTCAGAATTGATGCAATATTGGCAATGGGAATTTATCGGAATCGATGCAATAGTGGTAGTGGGAATTTGTTGGAATGGCTGCAATATTGGCACTGGGAGTTTATCAGAATCACTGCAATATTGGCACTAGGAATTTATCGGAATCACTGCAGTATTGGCATTGGGAATTTATCGGAATTGATGCAATAGTGGGATTGGGAATTTATTGGAATCGCTGCAAAAGT
>NW_009265732.1:0-347 GCF_000687185.1 Egretta garzetta | reverse complement strand
CGGGGGTTGTCGATCTTCTGATCAAAGACGGTCTCGTTCCCACTGCCCCAGCCCTTCAGCCACCTCACAGCACCAGCAGAACCACCTCTGGATGAGGTGCAGGTCAGGTTGAGCGTCTGCCCCGCCATCACCAACACCTTGTCCTGGGGCTGCTGCAGCTCAGTGTGCGCCTGGGCACCCGCACCTGGGCACAGGGACAGGAGGGTTTGGGGCTGCCAAGGGGATCCAGAGCTGGGGCACAGCGTGGGGCACCGCCAGACCCCCCAGCCCCGAGCAGGGACAGAGAGATGTCCCCATCCCTCACCCCCCGGGGCAGCTGGCCCTGCTGGGGACTGCGGGATGGGCAA
>NW_009265731.1:0-347 GCF_000687185.1 Egretta garzetta | reverse complement strand
TTGTGGATGAGGGAAGAGCAGGGGACATCCTTTGGCAAGGCAAAGATTTACACTGTGTATTGGTGTCCATGTCCAGGTTTTGGTAGCAGGGCAGCTGCAGGGGTGGCCTCTGTGAGATTAGACATGGGGATGCGTCCATGCCAGACAGAGCTGGTTCCAACCAGCTCCAAAACAGACCCTCCACTGGACAAAAATGGCCCATCAGTGAAGCTGGTGGAACCTCTGTGAAAGCACATTTAAGATAGAGCACAACTGCTGGAGTGGGAGAGGAGTGCGGGGAAAAGGTTTGAGAAACAGCCCTGCAAACCACCAGGGTTGGTGAAGAAGGAGGGAGAGGAGGTGCTCCA
>NW_009265730.1:0-347 GCF_000687185.1 Egretta garzetta | reverse complement strand
ACAGCCAGCCAGCCACAGATGGGTTTTGTAACACAGTCAAAAGATCACCAGGGGGAAAAAAAATTTAAAAAAGAGTTGTTCATAATGATCGTGATTCTCCACTAGTGAAAATCACCCTGGAAATGTGACTGTCACAATTTTCAAGGAACATTTTTAGGCACTGCGAGAGAGTGGGGCAAGATATTGCAGTAGGAGCCCGCTCCTGAGCAGGCACGGCACCAGCTGCGCTCAGGGCGGTTTGGCACTGCCTGGCTGCTTCCTCCTCTCCTCATCCTCGGGAGCGAGTTTCAGGAACGGATGGATGGGAGACTGGAGAGAGCCAGCTGCTCTAGCAAGGCTTTGCGTGG
>NW_009265729.1:0-347 GCF_000687185.1 Egretta garzetta | reverse complement strand
AGTCCTAGATCCCTTAGGAACTAAATGGGAATATCATACCCCATGGCACCCGCAGTGTTCGGGAAAAGTAGAAAGAATGAATGGTGAAATTAAAAAGCATTTAACTAAATTGATGATTGAGGCCAAAATGAGTTGGATGAAGTGTTTGCCCTTAGCTTTATTAAATGTAAGGACGCAGTCTAGGGCCGACACTGGGATTTCCCCTTTTGAAATGCTATATGGAATGCCTTATGATTTGGAAATACCAATCAAACACCCAAAAGTAGAGGAGAAATTTTTGCAGGAATATATTACTGAACTTATGAGAAGAAGGCAGGAGTTAATAAAGAAAGGGCTGATAGTGCAGA
>NW_009265728.1:0-346 GCF_000687185.1 Egretta garzetta | reverse complement strand
AGTCCAAGACCAAGGCCAAGAAACCTTGGAGTTTCCTCCACCTGCAATCCCTGACTGCTGTGGCTTTCAAAGGGAGTTTAGAGTGGCCTTGTAGTGACATTTTGTCAGACCAATCTGTTTAAAACTTTCCATCTGTTCCTCCTCTACTGTGAGTAAGTCTTCCCTGCTCCAGAGATTCCGAGGAATGTCAGGAGCCTGAATTCTTGACAGCAAATCTTACCAGTAAACACCACCTCTGAGTTGCCTCCATCTTTCCTGTCACCCCTGACCTCAGGGAAGCTGCCCCGTCGTTCAACACTGGGGCTGCCTTTGACCAAGCCTTGCTTTTGCGGCTGACCTAGCTGCA
>NW_009265727.1:0-347 GCF_000687185.1 Egretta garzetta | reverse complement strand
GGACGAGTACACCATCCTGCCCCACTCCTTCGTCATTGGCATCCATGGCTATGTCCTGGTGTACTCGGTGACGTCCCTGCGGAGGTGAGGGACCCAGTTGCCCTCCCTGCCGGGCTGGCCCCACGCCCTCGGGGCTGGGGATGGGTCCCCTGGAGGGAGGGGGGACCCTGGTGGTGGGCAGTGGCCGGATTTCTCCTTCTCCCTGTAGCTTCCAGGTGGTGAAGACCCTTCACAACAAGCTGTACGAGAGCCGGGGGAAGACGCGGTAGGTGCTGTCCCTCCTGGGGAGGGGGGAGCCCGGGGGGGGCCGGGCCCTCATCCTCCCCATGCCCCGCAGCATGCCCGTG
>NW_009265726.1:0-346 GCF_000687185.1 Egretta garzetta | reverse complement strand
ATCCTGGATCCCCGGGTCCCACATGGCCCCATGAGGGTGTCACCAACCCCACAGGGGTGCCACCAGCCCCATGGAGGTGCCACCAGCCCCATGCAGCTGTAACTGGTCCCACAGAGCTGTGACCATCCCTGTGGAGCCATAACTGGCCCCACGGAGCTGTCACTGTCCCCACGGGGTTGTCACCAGCCCCATGGGGGTTTCACTGTCCCCACAAAACTGTCACCAGCCCCATGGGGGTGTCACCAGCTCTGCAGACAAGTGACCAGTCCTGTGGGGCTGTGGCTGGTCCCAAGGAGCTGTCATTGTCCCCACGGAGTTGTCACTGTCCCCAGGGACCTGTGACCAC
>NW_009265725.1:0-346 GCF_000687185.1 Egretta garzetta | reverse complement strand
AGGGGAGAGGAGTGATGCAGGGAGAGGTTAAAGTCAGTCCAGAGTGGGAGGATGCTCAGACCTTACTGGGGGTATAGATCTTCACAGCCATTTACATGGTAAGTTTCTGGGTGGAGGACAGTGTTGCTGGTGTTCGTGGAGGAATATCAAAAGGAAGTTACACCCCACAGCAGATATAATCTTTCAGGTGGACTCCCACATTTTCCCCATTCCAGAGGAGGACTACGTGCTCTTGAGCAGGGACTCCCTGTTGCGCCATCAAAGGGACAGGCCATGATGTCTGCTTTCTCATTGGGACAACTCCAAGGTATTTTAAGCTAGGTGTGAATGCAGGGGTGCCCAGGGC
>NW_009265724.1:0-346 GCF_000687185.1 Egretta garzetta | reverse complement strand
CCCTGAGGGACACCGCTTGTCACTGGTCTCCATTTAGACATAGAGCCATTGACCACTACACTCTGGATGCAACTATCTAACCAATTCATCTCACACATACACAAGGCACAAAGTGCAGTTCCATAAACTTCTCAGTTTTCTTATGTTAATAAAGAATGCCAGTATGTTACACAATATAAAATACTGACAGAAACCTTGTGTTGTTGCATTATGGAATGAGCACTGCAGGGAGACTTAATTCAAACTGTCTTAATCTGTTGGTAATATTTAAAAACACTGTTCTATCCAGTTTCACAGACTACCTATAGGAAAGGAGCAAACCTTAATCTAAAAAAAAAAAAAAAAA
>NW_009265723.1:0-345 GCF_000687185.1 Egretta garzetta | reverse complement strand
CCGCTGTGAGCACGGGCTCATGAAGCAGCTTGTTTTCGCGCAGGTGCGCTCTGTGCGCTGACTAGCAAAGCGTGCTCTCCCTCAATAGCTTGATCCCGCTTGCACCTCCAGCCCGGCTCCGTGCCTCCATACGCTGCAACTGCGGCCTCTCCCTTTTCTAACAAGTCTTGCTCTGGTCAAGGGTTTGGCGCACCTGGCAGATACAAAACCTGATGCCTTACCCGTTGTTTTCCAGTTCCAGATCTCCAAGGTTGAAAGAAGGGCCGCCTTACCCACTTGCCTGTCGCACCAACCATTCCCACGGCATCAGAGCCTAATTTCTGTCTCCTTGGATTTACAAGTGAG
>NW_009265722.1:0-346 GCF_000687185.1 Egretta garzetta | reverse complement strand
CGTCCGTGGGGAGCGCTGGGTGGGAAATAGTCCTGGCACCCGGTGCTCTGACTGTTTTCTCACTTTCCTGATTTTAATGCTTTGTCCTTTGCAAATCTGGAGTGGGCGGCTTGGGATTTGGCGTGGCTGGGAGTCGCTGGCAGGGATGCCTGCGAGCAGGAGTCCTGGGGGATGAGTGAAGGTGAAGCCTTGCTGGCAAGGAGGTGATGGGAAGAGGTGCCCCCGGGGGCTGAGGAGCTCACTGCCTTTCTATGCCACTATGGGAGCAGGTTCAGAGTGGTCATTTCTACGCGGCGGCCCAGGATGTGGCGGCCCAAAGAGATCAAGTAAAGGCAGAGGAACGTTG
>NW_009265721.1:0-345 GCF_000687185.1 Egretta garzetta | reverse complement strand
TGTTTTGGGGGCCCCCCAAATTGGATGCTATTCCAGATGTGGTCTAGTGAGTGCCAGGTAGAAGAGGGTAAGCCTTTCCCTCCATTGACTGGATGTGCTCCTGCTGGTACAGCCCAGGTTGCTGTTGGCTTCTTTGCTTTATAGGTAATCCTCTTGCTTTTTACTATTTATTACTGTTTTAAAGACATGCTGTGAGTCAATAGAAGGATTTTTGCTAGATATAAGCACTGCTACAATAATGTAAACGCTGTCACTTCAGGAAGAACTGCCATTCAGTTGATTTACATTCACTGACATTCCTTGATATTCCTGTGCTGGGCAAAGCAATGGATTGACACTGTAACA
>NW_009265720.1:0-345 GCF_000687185.1 Egretta garzetta | reverse complement strand
CTCTGGGGTGGCCCCGGCAGCCAGGTTGTGAGTCCCAGGTGGGCACCCATGGGTGCCCCTCTGCCCTGGCCCTGCTCTTGGGTGCCCCACAAGGACAGCCCTGTGCCTTGTGGAGAGTAGAGGGGACCACTGGCTCCAGCTTGCTTCCCATGCCTTGGTCCCGCTCCAGAGCGGTGGCTTGGAAAATCCACTGGTGTGGTGGAGCTGAGGCCAGGAGCTGAGCAGAGCCCGACGCAAATATTTCCAGTGGTTGAGTGGGCTGTGGGCAAGCTGGGCACGGTCCCACAGGGCAGTGGCTGCCTTGCTCCCCACTGGAGGGGTGGGGGGGACCAGGCTGCCCACCGC
>NW_009265719.1:0-345 GCF_000687185.1 Egretta garzetta | reverse complement strand
AGTACTAAATTACTCAGCTGTCAGACTGTAGAACAGTTTCGCAACCAAATTGACGAAGAGGATTGCGTTAATGAAGGTTTGTTCTCAACATCCGTGTTTGGTTATTGTAAAAGAAATGGCTTTGGAATCTAAGCAGTGAATGCTGTTCTGTAGCCACAGTCTGCAAGTCTTCACTATCTGTAGGGACTAGCTTGTTGGGCTTGTTGTTTCAAAAGACAAGTGGGGTGCTCAAGTTACGTGGGACTTCTTTAAGGGAAAAAATAGGTTTTATTTTTGCTTGGTGACATGCTATAGCGATGTATGGTGGGGTCGTCCGTATAATGCTTGTCAGTCATTTCATTCCTC
>NW_009265718.1:0-345 GCF_000687185.1 Egretta garzetta | reverse complement strand
TGATGTTGTGAGTTTACATCTGTTGCAGTTAGCGTTTGGTGAGAGAAAACGCTCGGCATCGGGACACGTCTTGTACCAGGTAAGAGGTGCAGGGATGTGAAAGGGTGAAAAGAGTAATTTTCTCAAAGTGAGTTATCAGTTAAGTTGGCAGGGGTAATATTTGCCATCAGAATTCAGAGGTGACTAAAAAGAAATAGTCTGTTTCTGAGTCTTCTTGGGCATGGCCTTTGCCCTCCGTTTTTGAAAACCAGCCATACAATTTTCTACTGCAGTGTTGCGCGTTCCAACTAGATTTCTCTGCAAAGAGCCCGCATCAATTCAATTCCTGAAAGGGAAGCAGCTTTT
>NW_009265717.1:0-345 GCF_000687185.1 Egretta garzetta | reverse complement strand
CCTGATCTCTGGATCCCTGCACCCTCCTGGGATCCCTGCACCCTCCTGGGGTCTCTGCACCCTCCTGGGGTCCTTGCACCCCTGCACTGTCCTGGGGTCTCTGCACCCCCAGATCCTGCACCCTCCTGGCAACCTTGCACCCTCCCTGGATTCCCAGGTCCTTGCACCTTCCCGGGGTGCATCCATCCCTAAATCCTGCACCTCTACCAATCTGGGCACCCCTGCACCCCCTGGCCCTGCCCCCCTGCATCCCCAGACCCTGCACCTCCTGGGGTCTCTGCTCCCCCAACCCAGGTCTGCCCCATCCTGCAGTGTCAAGGTGTTGTGGGGTGCCCCCACCCTCCC
>NW_009265716.1:0-345 GCF_000687185.1 Egretta garzetta | reverse complement strand
AGATCAATTTAAAGTAATTGCCTCTTAAGTAAAAGAAGGGCCGCATATACATGCTATACCATGGAATCCTGCTTACAGGATTCCTTCACCTCAGTTGTTTACATCAAGAAAGGTCCCTGGCCATCAGTTACATACAGTGATATTTTAATTCAGAGGTGAGCACATAAAGGTTCACCCACGCCGTTCAGTCACGTTTACCTGTAAAGTAAATCTGGTTTTAACAATTGCCTTTGCAAGAATGGTAAATTTCCAGTTCCTACCAACATCTACACCTGAATGAGGAATAGATTTACAGCTATTTTCAGGATGTCTACTTTTAAAAAATATTACTGATATAAACACCAG
>NW_009265715.1:0-345 GCF_000687185.1 Egretta garzetta | reverse complement strand
CCCCACATCCCACGTCCCCACCTCCCCTGGTCCTTGATGTCCCCACGTCCCCACCTTCCACCTCCAGAGGCACTTCCCATCCCATGTCCCCACCTCCCCTGGTCCCTGATGTCCCCACGTCCCCATCTCCCCTGGTTCCTGAGGTCCCCACATCCCACGTCCCCACTTCCCCTGGTCCCCAATGTCCTCACGTTCCCCTGGTCCCTGAGGTCCCCATGTCCTGCATCCCCACCTCCCCTGGTTCCTGAGGTCCCCACCTCCCCTGGTCCCTGAGGTCCCCACGTCCCCACCTCCAGGAGCACTTCCCATCCCACATCACCCCCTCCCCTGGTCCCCGATGTTCCC
>NW_009265714.1:0-345 GCF_000687185.1 Egretta garzetta | reverse complement strand
GGTGAGAAAAAAAGCTACAAAAAAACCCCTGGAAACTGTGAAAAAAGCAGGAAACCCCCCCCCAAAAAAAAGCTTTCACCCAGAAAATAAAACCATTTTATTTGGGGGGCAAAACCGCTAAAATCAGCAAGAGCTCAGAGGAGGAACCGACGGGTGAGGCCAACGCTGCCCGGCCACTTTGTGGAGGTATTTTGGGGAGAAAACAGAGATTTTCTGGCAAATCCCTGCCGGCTGGGTGTTACGCGCAAAAATTGCAAGGGACATGCCCCCCTCCGGCCCCCGTTTTCCCCTGGTTTTGCCCCAAATGTGCCCGAACGCCCATGTGGGATAGAAAAGGGGGGGGGG
>NW_009265713.1:0-345 GCF_000687185.1 Egretta garzetta | reverse complement strand
TCGGGCTGCGGCTCTGCAGCTCCTGGAGCTGGGCCGTGGTTCTAGCACTGGCTGCTGGAAGACCACGGCAATCACAGGCGCCAGCGCTGCAATTTAAGAAAACTCAGTGCAATCAGGAGAAAGGCAGTGCAGGCCCTTACATGCGTATTTTTCACTGTAGCCCTGCTATCAGGGCCAGGCTCCCGCCAGCTCCACAGGGCAGGGACCACCCCCTTGGCACGATGGAAAGGAGAGCAGCTCTGTGCCCCTCCAGCCAGGGGTCCCCGCCGGGCAAGGCTGCCCTTTCCCCATTCCGTCCAGAGTGCTGGAGATTACCAATGCCCTGTGCAGCACGGTGCAGCTTCC
>NW_009265712.1:0-344 GCF_000687185.1 Egretta garzetta | reverse complement strand
CGAACTGGCATATTTGGCCTTGGTGAAGGAGATTTGGAACCCTGGAAAAATTAAACTGAATTAAGTTACAATAAAATAAACCAAGCTGTAGTTCTAAAGTTTTAAACACATGAAGACAGAAATCCCTTGACTGCGCTCCTACCTTCCTCCCCCAGATTCTACAAGAAATGCAGAATCCATCAGCCGGTACTTTCTGAATCTGTTTTAAAATGTATTTCACATCTATTTTACATTTTTAAGCACTTTACAAAATAGAAGTTCATTCATGAGGGGCAGCAAACAAGTATAGCAGAACAGGCCTAAATAGTCTAGTGATTAATTACAATTCTTTGAAGTCTGACACA
>NW_009265711.1:0-344 GCF_000687185.1 Egretta garzetta | reverse complement strand
GACAGAAAACATCCAAGGTCACACCAAGGCACCGGACACCTTTCGTCAGGAAGGGAGGGGTAAGTGGCAGCAGTAAGGCAGCCCCGGGAGCTCTCAGCTGCGCCCTGGCGGGGCTCCCCGGGGTGCTTCCCCCTGCAGCTGGAAATGGGTGGGTGGAGCTCAGGCGGGCACGGCTGCTCGCTGTTCGGGATGGGCTGTTTCAAGATCTTCCAGGTCAATCTCAAGTGGGCTGGCTTTGCAGTGGAGGGAAGTTCCCACCAGCCGGGCCTCTGCTCCCCTGCCTCCGGGCGCTGCTGATAGCGCAGGTGTGGGAGGGCGCGGGGAATCCCGCTCATCCTCTCCCA
>NW_009265710.1:0-345 GCF_000687185.1 Egretta garzetta | reverse complement strand
GGGGGAGGGGGGGAGGGGGGGGAAGAGGAGCGAGGCTTTCTCTTTTATTGGCATTTGGTAACAACGGAGCAAACTTACCCCTAAGATGCCAACGCTGCAATTTTCCACCATCTAAACACACAGGGGGTAGATTTGGAAATTCATTTATCGCAGTCAGCAAATCTCGCCGCGGCGCATTTCAGCTGATAAGGACGGGAGCCCCCCCGAGCCCCGGGCTGCCCAGCCTGCCTGGCACCCGCGGCGCCCTCCCAGCCCCTCGCAATGCCAGCTCTGTCCCCCAACCCGCCGACCTTCGATAGGACTTAAAGACATGCTTTTAAACCTCTTTTTTTTTGTTTTTGGTGT
>NW_009265709.1:0-344 GCF_000687185.1 Egretta garzetta | reverse complement strand
ACGTCCCTTCCGTGAACCGTGCTGCTGCGGGGAGGCTGCTTGGTCTCGGGGTGGAGTTTGGGGTTCCCCTCTCAGGGCTTGGGGTGGGCTCCTGGGGCTCCAGGCACCCCTTGGGACGAGCATCCTGGGACGGGGGGGACAACGGGGAGGTGACAGCAGTGTGGAAAGGAAGGGGAGGGCTGGAGCTTGGTGTTGGGGATGGGTGCAGAAGCCCTCAAACACAGATTTGGAGTGCAACCAGGGAGGCGAGTGGCTCCTTGGAGACGTCCCTGGGCTGAGGGCAGGGGCCGGGGCTCGGCGTCCCCGGGCTGAGGACGGGGGGCTCAGCGTCCCCTGCCTCCTCC
>NW_009265708.1:0-344 GCF_000687185.1 Egretta garzetta | reverse complement strand
TCTTCTTCTGGTTGATGAGGCTGGTGTTCTGCAAGATGGAGGAGAAGCTGTCGGGAGGGGGCCGTGAGGCTGCTACCCCATCCCTCTTCAGCCCCACAGGACGTCGAGCCCCCATCCGCCATTTTGGCAGGCTTCAGGGGTCTCTGGAGGGAGGAGATCCATGGTTCCCCAACCTAGAAGAAGCCAGCAGCCATCAATTTTCCAGGGTTCAAGCGTCCCTGGCTGGAGGTGACCTCTCTTCTTGGAGGGCTGCCAGGTCTCACCTGTGAGTGGAGGAGCTGGACTCTCTCGCTGGCCTCAATCAGCTCCTGCTCAGCCAACTTGCGGGCCCTCTCGGTCTGCTC
>NW_009265707.1:0-344 GCF_000687185.1 Egretta garzetta | reverse complement strand
GGCCGGGGGCTGGGGAGGGGGGGCCATCCTGCCCCCAGGGAGGAGGAGGAGGCTGCTGAGGCCGCTGGGCTTGGCAGAAGGCATGCTGCACGGGTGACGGCCGCCTTCCCGCTCACGGGACCAGCTCCAGCCTTGCAATGAGCCCTGGCTCATATATTCTTTAAATAATCCCAGGTGCTCATTAAAATGGCAAGGCCAGCACAAAGGAGCAGGATTGTGCCAAAGACCCCCCCGACAGCCCCCCGATATCATCCCCGGGCTGCCCGAACTGCAATAACGTAGCTTAAGGAAGCGTTCGGCGGCGTTTGCCTTTGGGCAGCAGAACCTGGGCTGGGGGGGGGACA
>NW_009265706.1:0-344 GCF_000687185.1 Egretta garzetta | reverse complement strand
CCTGGCCAAATTAGAGGATGCCTCCGAACCGCCGGGAGGGACTGACGTTTCTGGCCTGCGAGAGTGGCTGCTGCAGGAGCAAAGAAAGAGTTTTCCAGGAGGAGAGAGGAAGAAGAGGCAGAGGTAAGCAAAGGCCAAGTACCGCTTGCTCTTGGAGGGGGCCCGTGGTCCCTGAGAGAAGTCCCGGAGCCCCATGTTCCAAGTGAGCAAAGCAAGCCGGGCGGTGGAAGGAGCCGGTGCCGGCTGCGAGGACGTTGGCGCGCAGCAGCCTGCGTTTGGAGTCTTGGGCAGGCAGCTGGAAGCTGCTGCGGGGACTGCTGGAGCAAAGCGACCCGGAGCGGGAG
>NW_009265705.1:0-344 GCF_000687185.1 Egretta garzetta | reverse complement strand
CTGCCCCAGCTGGGGCAGGAGGGGCTGCCCTGGCCTGTGTCCGTCTGTCTGTCCGTCCCCCCACCTCATCATCTCCGCTGCGCTCAGTTGATGTCGTCGTAGATGCTGGGGGTGTGGGGGGCGGGGGGTTTGGGCTTCTTCTTCTTGCTGGAGCCGAGCCCTGGGGCGCCGCTCACCAGCCCCAAGTGGGGCTTCTTCTTCTTGGTCTTGCGGGACTCGGAGTTGTTTGTACCTGGGGCAGAGGGGAAAGGGAGGAGATGGGGGTGTTGGGGAACAGCTGGGCCAGCAGGAGCCCCCCACGACAGAGAGGATCCCCCCAATCACTGATCCATACCCAGGAAAAT
>NW_009265704.1:0-344 GCF_000687185.1 Egretta garzetta | reverse complement strand
AGTCTTATAAACGAACCTTTGGATGAGTTGAACTATTCCCGAGAAGTACACTGCTGGTATCTGGATTACTCTTTTCTCTATGTACGTGTGGGTTCTAAAATTCAGGTATCATTCTGAGACCACCTCTCTTATTATTGAATGATCTGTCCAGTGGGTGATCTCCCCTGCCCCAGCATGTAGGCTCTGGGTCAGAGCATTTCAGGAGGACCCCACCTGCCATGGCCAAGTAGGACACCCTGCTTGGTAAACTTGAATGAAAGCTTCTAGGAATCTTCTCCTTCTACCCTTGACTTGTCCCTGAAAAGGGTCAGTTCTTCTGAGGAACTGAGAGAAGAGAAGAAAAA
>NW_009265703.1:0-344 GCF_000687185.1 Egretta garzetta | reverse complement strand
TGCAGCACACACGGGGCGCTCTCCAGGTTCACATGCTTGCTCTCGGATCCCCTGAGTAACATCACAGTGCATCTGCCCATCCAGCACCCCTGCTCTGAGCCAGGGTCTCCTACTCACCATCTGGTCCAGCTTGAAGTTTGCTGGTGGTTACACACGCACACCCCATGCGCACAAGGCCTGGGGAGGATGCAGAGATTCGCCCCTCTTCCAGCCACCAGCGCGGAGCCCCTCACTCACACCGGTGCGTCCCAGTAGCTGGTTTTTGGACACACACCATTCCTGCCCCATGGTTGGAGGTTCAAGACCCCCACCTGCTCCAGTAGCTCACACTGGGATCCCTCCTT
>NW_009265702.1:0-344 GCF_000687185.1 Egretta garzetta | reverse complement strand
TTGCTATGCTTATGATAAATTTTTTGCTTGCTACATGACTAATTAGAAAACTAAATTTTAACTGGAACTCAGGAGAAACATGAAAGTATTTTAAGCTTTTATGAGAAATTTAATGATTGTTAGCACTATGAAAACTATTTGCATACTCCTAAAATTCAGAAAATATATTTTGGGCTAAGGCCAAATTGCAGTATTTGTCCTCATGTACCATAAGCAGTCAATTTCTCCCTCTAATTTTCTTGTTAATCTAAAAGTAGGGGAGGTTAAAGATTAAAGAAACATGCACCATCCTTTCAAGAGCTGCAGTCTGTTGGCCAGATGTGTAGGCTGGAACATAATATAAC
>NW_009265701.1:0-344 GCF_000687185.1 Egretta garzetta | reverse complement strand
ATGGCCATGTGTCATGGCCGTGTGGACGTGTGGCGTAGACATTTGGTGTGGATGTCTTGGGGACCTGTGGACATGGGTGACATCATGGACATGTGGGCAAGTGTCATGGACGTGTGGACGTGTAGATACGTGGACCTATGTCGTAGACGTGTGTCACGGATGTGCAGACATGTTATGGACCTGTGGACATGGGTGACAACATGGCCATGTGTCATGGCTGTGTGGACGTGTGGACGTGTGGTGTGGACGTGCAGATGAGTGGTGTGGACATGGGGACATGCATCACGGACACGTGGACATCTTGTGGACCTGTGGACACGGGTGACATCATGGCCATGTGTCAT
>NW_009265700.1:0-344 GCF_000687185.1 Egretta garzetta | reverse complement strand
CCAGTGCCGCACTGACACAGTCCGAGTAAGCACAAGCAGGTATGAGATAATTCTCAGGGGCAAAGAACCTGCCTCTGCTGTGCACTGAAGTAGACCAAGCATAAATATAGATGAGGCAAAAGTCCCTGGTCTATATTTCAGCCCATTAGCCACTTAAGCTCCACAGAAATATCTATGTTCCTCTCTTCAAGTTCAGAAGTCTTATCTAAAAGTAAATTTCCAAGTTGCTTCCAGGAATATTCACGAAATCTTACTTGTTTTCAGTTGACTAAGCAAGCTTTTGGCAAGCACTACCTGAAGACATTATCATTCAAAAACCAGAAATCTGTAGATAGATTGCAGCC
>NW_009265699.1:0-344 GCF_000687185.1 Egretta garzetta | reverse complement strand
CTGCAGAAACAAATATACTCACTGTGGAAACTGGTAGACACGGCCAAAACAGCTCGGAAGCAGAGTGACTTCTTTAGCCGATACGACCCATTTCTTCTGCAACGGGGACAGAAACATCTGACGTGACCCCAGGGAAGTGAACTCAATGCTCACGCTGGCCTTTCCATAGCCCCAGGAATTCGCGTCCCCTCAGCAAACTTCTGGCCAAGAGCGCTTCAGCCCCTTGCTAAACCAAGCCGCACAGCGCGTCATCTGCTCGGGCGAGGAACGTCGCCAGCCTTTTTGCAAGGACAAGAGCTGACGGCATCAGGCAGGAGACTCCTTGTTTACCAGGGAAGAAGTCA
>NW_009265698.1:0-344 GCF_000687185.1 Egretta garzetta | reverse complement strand
ATTTTTGTTAGCAGCTTGGAAAATAGCAGCATAGTCAATATGTCTTGTATCGCAGTACATGAAACTCAGGCAGCAGAACGAAAGGTTCTTTTTGAGCACATCCTTAAATTTTCCATTAAGGCTTGAAAAGAGACACAAGAAAGGTGGATTTTATGTTTCTTACATAACTATTGGGGAAGAAGAGTCCTTTTGTGATTTGTGTTTGTAACATTTATAAATTAATGCACAGTGGCTGTATTGAGTAAAGGACATACAGTTAAATCACTTATATTTTACTTTTTATGACATGATTGAGTTGTGAATGATGTTCATTTTCATTGCATTTACAGACTGGAACAGATGGT
>NW_009265697.1:0-343 GCF_000687185.1 Egretta garzetta | reverse complement strand
GCAGGCTGCACCCAGGACCTTGCACCCTTGCCCACGCACCAACCAGGGCTGGGAGGCGAGAGCAGCCCTAGGCAGAAGCCCGGGAAGGGGAAGGCAGGTGATTTAATTCCTGCTCTGCCAACAACCTATATATCACCCTGAAAAACTTCCCCCGCGCCTTCCTGGCCCAGCCTCCCTTCACAATTCCTCTAATTAATTCAGGAGAAAATTAATTACAGCGGGATTTTCAGAAGCACAGCATCTAATGATCAACTCCCTACGCTCTAAACCAGATAATCTCAGGCTCCTATTTGCGCTGCCAAACCTGGCTCTCCCGCCTCCCCCTTCCCACCCCAGCACAAAA
>NW_009265696.1:0-343 GCF_000687185.1 Egretta garzetta | reverse complement strand
ACAACCCTTTTGGTGAAGAAATTTTTCCTGATACCCAGGAAACATTTTACTTCCATCAGTGAGGTCATTAGATTTCAGCGAGCAGGGTGCTGTGTGGGGTTGACCCTGGTCTGCTCATGCCGGTTGTGCAGTCCCTTCTTTGCAGGCCTGTGCAGAGCAGTTTGGGAGGACCGAAATGTCCAGCTTATGCAGGCGTTGCTCCGCACGGACAGGGCTCACTCCTCCTGCTCCCAGACCTGCGCGTTGGCCGCACGATGGGTGCATGCCTGGCCCCCGCCTGCCTTGGGTGTGGGCAAGATCTTCTCCCATCTGCTGAGAGAAAGCCCTTACGGCCAGGTCCCCG
>NW_009265695.1:0-343 GCF_000687185.1 Egretta garzetta | reverse complement strand
CATCCCCCTCCCTCCCCAGGGGAACCAGGTGGGACCCAGGGGACCCAAGGTGTTCCCTAAGGGACCCGGCTGTGCCCCAGGGGACCCAGGTGTACTCCAAGGGACCTAAGGTGTCCCCTAAGGGACCCAGGCACCCCCCTTCCTCCCCAGGGGACCCAGGCGTACCCCTTGTCCCCAAGGGAACCAGGTGTCCCCTGAGGGACCCAAGTGTGTGTCAGGGGACCCAGGCATCCCCTGAGGGACCCAGGGGACCCAGGTGTCCCCCCTCGTCCCCAAGGGACCTAGGTGTCCCCAGGGGACCCAGATGTACCCCAGGGGACCCAGGCATCCCCCTCCCTCCCCA
>NW_009265694.1:0-343 GCF_000687185.1 Egretta garzetta | reverse complement strand
TGGAAGAAACACACAAAGGGAAACTGAGTTACACCAGAGTCAGAACGATTCACAGAGAGTCCGTGGCTGCAAAAGGCTAAGGAAGACCCTCCCATTGAGTCACAGGGTTCAGAGTAGAACCCCTTGCTTTCTAAACACCTGATGGAGCTTAGGTGTGGCCAGGTCCAATCTTAGTCTCAGACTCAAACAGTGGTCTATTTCTAAGGGATTGTACATGCAAAATTTATGTAATGTTTCATTCCCATCAATTCAGCAGGCAATCAGAGTTACCAAGACAAAATGAAAGTTACCATACTACAAGGTTATGTGTGATCTTGGTGGCTTACCAAAGATCTGTCCTTGG
>NW_009265693.1:0-343 GCF_000687185.1 Egretta garzetta | reverse complement strand
CGGGCTCAAATACCTGCAAAAAAAAGCAGGGAAAATGCTTGATCTGGCCTCAAATCGGCGAGGAAAAAGAAAAGGGGTGTTTCAAAGACCTGATCTACTTCAGGTAGAGCCCAAAGTCGAGATGACGCGGCCTGGAGGACAGCGAGAAACGCCTCAAGGCGACCTAAACGTCAAGTGGAGCTCAACGGACCCAAATCCCAGCCATTTTTCCTCAGAAATGCACCGTTGCCCTTGGCCGGTTCCAGTACAACACGGCCTGCTGTGGGGTGGATCAATAAAACCCTTTTTATAAAGAGTTTTCTGATGGATTTGTGGAGGGTTGGGGTTGGGTTTTTGTCAGTTC
>NW_009265692.1:0-343 GCF_000687185.1 Egretta garzetta | reverse complement strand
TTACCCTCATATCCCCTGGGATAAGAGGGGTTTGGTAGGGCTTTCCATACAAAATCTCGTATGGACTTATGCCATCTTTAGACCTGGGTTGTATTCTGATTCTTAAAAGGGCCAAAGGCAAAGCTTGTGGCCATTTTAAGGATGTTTCTTGACAGATTTTGCTTATTTGTCTTTTCAGCGTTTGATTCATTCTTTCAATTTTCCCACTTGATTGTGGTCTCCATGGGGTATGCAAATCCCATTTAATGCCCAAAACCTGGCTAATCTGTTGAATTATATTAGCCACAAAGTGTGGTCCCCGGTCAGAGGACATTCCTAAGGGTACTCCAAATCTTGGTATAAT
>NW_009265691.1:0-343 GCF_000687185.1 Egretta garzetta | reverse complement strand
GGGACACCTCTCAAGGTTCCTCCTCAAAGCAGGGAGATGTTCTACCAAGGACAGATCGTTGGTAGGCTGCCAATATCACGCATAATTTTCTACTAAGGTAGCTTTGATTTAATGGTGAATTGATATTAATGAAGCATTACTAATTCATGTAGCTCCTCAGTGTTAATTATTGTAGACTTTGTATAAACAATTCCATTAGATGTAAACCATTGTCCAAGTCTGAGACTAAGACTAGACTCAGCTGCACATAGGCTTCATAAGGAGTTTAGGAAATAAATAGGTCGAATGTGAACCTCCTTATTCAATGGGAGGGTTTTCCTTACCCTTTGCATCTCCAGTCTCT
>NW_009265690.1:0-343 GCF_000687185.1 Egretta garzetta | reverse complement strand
TGGGGTCCTGGGGTGGGGGGGTGTCTCCTTGCCAAGGTGAGGAAGGACACTGGGGCTTCCAGGGTGAGGAGGAGGAGGAGGATGGAGCTGGGTCCAGCCTTGTGGCCGGTGGGGTGGGTGGGGGTCTCCTTCCCAGGGTGAGGAAGGACACAGGGGCTTCCAGGGTGAGGATGAGGAGGATGGAGGTGGGTCCAACCCCGTGGTCAGTGGGGTAGAGGAGAGTGGGGGTTTCCTTCTCAAGGCCAGGAGGGACTTGGGGTCTTCCAGGGTGAGGCAAGAGGAGGAGGAAGAGGAGGATGAGGATGGAGGTGGGTCCAGCCTTGTGGCCGGTGGGGTGGGGGTC
>NW_009265689.1:0-343 GCF_000687185.1 Egretta garzetta | reverse complement strand
ATACAAACCTCCCAGATCCACAGGTGCCAGCCCACCAGGGAGCGAATATCTAGGGTCAGTGACCCCAACGAGGCGGGGGAGGCCGGGAGGAAGGCTCGTTACCAGCCCCTCACCCTCACGGGAACTTGTGCTCACCTGAGCGCCCGGCTCAGCTTGTCGTAGTTCATCTGGGGTTTGCATTTCCTCCTGCCCCACAGCCGGGCCACTTCGTCAGGGTCCTTGATGACGAACTCCCCGTACTCGCCCTGCTGCCAGGCGATGACATGGCGGAACTCCTCCTTCTGCAGCAGCTCCAGGATGAAATGCCATAACTGGATCTGTCGGGAGCCGGGGCTGGATTCGG
>NW_009265688.1:0-343 GCF_000687185.1 Egretta garzetta | reverse complement strand
ACCTGCCCCAGGCCCTCCTGGCTGCCCAGCCAGGGAAGGGCAGCATGGGGGGGCCCTGTCTGCCTCCCTGAGCCCCCCAGCACTCACCTGCAGGATGAGGAGGAAGAGGAAATAGGTGTTGGCCACTTCCTGGAACTGCTCGAAGAGGTTGACAGGCAGGAAGGTGACGATGTTGTACTTGGAGGTCTTGATGCAGTTGCTCTGGGGCCAGACGGGGGCGAGAAGGGGGTTCATGAGTTGCTGAGGCCCCGTGACCCCCCAGCATCGCTCTGGGGGCAGGGCTGCACATCACTGTGCCCCTAATTTGGGAGCTCTGGACAGCAGCCAGGACCCCCGGCTCCTG
>NW_009265687.1:0-342 GCF_000687185.1 Egretta garzetta | reverse complement strand
GCTATCCCCTTCCCTTACTTCACAGGAACATGCAGTCATAAATTTTTGCAGACAACACAAGAACCGCTTAGTGTGATAAGAATAGCTTTTATTAGAAGACTGTTAAATCATGTCTGCTATAGCTGTATAAATGGTTGTGTTTTCTTCCCGTATTTTTGCCTAGCGAAAAGGATCATAGCAACCTTAAAGGTAGAAAGATAGAAAAATAGTGAAACACTGAAGTTATAAAATCAGCTGCTCAAAGATGAGGAATTTGAGAGGGGGAAGACCTCAAGATCGTTATGAAGTTCATCATCATGGGCTTTAGTTTCTATTTCTGTATTGTTTTCTTTAATGTAGGTA
>NW_009265686.1:0-343 GCF_000687185.1 Egretta garzetta | reverse complement strand
GCCATGCTGTGCCATGCTGTGCCGTACCGTGCCGTGCCATGCCAAGCTGGCCTGTGCCGTGCTGTGCCATGCCGTGCCATACCATGCTGTGCCGTGCTGAGCTGGCCTGTGCCATGCCATGCTGTGCTGTGCCGAGCTCTGCCAGGCCGCACTGTGCCGGGCAATGCCGTGCCGTGCCATGCTTTGGAGCCAGGCCTGTCCCATGCACAGCTTGCACCCCAAACCACCGACCCTGCAGCACCCCCTGGCTTCCCTGGGGGTCCCCCAGACCCTGAGCTGAGGCCATGGGACTGAAGCAGACATTGGGACCCCCAGGCTGGGCTGGGGGGGTCGGGGTCCCCGC
>NW_009265685.1:0-342 GCF_000687185.1 Egretta garzetta | reverse complement strand
CAGCTCAGAACAACCCTGAGGAGTCCAGCAGAGTGGTGCGGGTGTTTGCCATAGTCAGAGGATTGGCTGAAGGCACTTTACGTGGCTCCTGTAAGACTCCCTGAAAATTTAAGTTACAGCTCAGGAGTCTCAATGGCTTGGTCAAGCATGAGAGCTTCTTTTCCATTTCTTCTCCCCTCTCCCCGCACCCTGCCCTCCTCTCCCCCGCCAAATTGTCCATTGCAAACAGACTCAGGCAGAGCTCCTTATCTTTATAGTAATCCCTGCCTTGACCTTCCCCTTGACAAATGTCATCAGACATGTCCTGGGGGTGATACAGGTCTTTGAGCAGCACTCTCTTGA
>NW_009265684.1:0-343 GCF_000687185.1 Egretta garzetta | reverse complement strand
ACCCTGTCCCCACCCAGCCCATGGGGGGCACAGCCTGTGGGGCACAGACCCCAGGGACAGGGGGCTCAGGGACCCTCACCATGGGGCACACGGTCCGGGGGATGGGGAGGTTCAGGGAAGCCTGCTGTGGGGCACAGACCCCAGGGATGGGGGCTCAGGGACCCTCACCGTGGGGCACAGGGTCCCAGGGATGGGGGGCTCAGGGACCCTCACTGTGGGGCACAGAGTCCCAGGGATGGGGTGGCTCAGATCCCCTTGCAGTGGGGCACAGCCCGGGCCCCTCTGGATGCCCCCAGGGGGGCCGGGACTCACGGCAGAGCTCCTGGCTCCTCCAGCAGAAGTG
>NW_009265683.1:0-342 GCF_000687185.1 Egretta garzetta | reverse complement strand
AGGCTGCGTCAGGCCCGGGGTGCCCCATTGCTCACCTGCCCAGAGTCGCTCCCTCGAGGGGAGCAGCAGCGGCACGGTTGCGCCGCGGGGCTGAATCAGAGATGGAGGCGTTTCTCCACTCTCCCAGGGCAGCAGAACTGCGTGGCTTTCATGTCACTCCCAGCAGCACCGCCCTCCGCCTTCCTCCTCTTTTCCTAAGGGCTGTTTTAGGGGTTTGGGGGGGTTCATTTTTTTTAGTTTTGAGGTCTAGGTTGGTGCAGCCAGGCCCAGCCCTGGCCACGTGCTGTGTCCTCTCGCTCTGTGCCTGCTGCTGGGGTGTGCAGGCCATGATGGGTGTAAACA
>NW_009265682.1:0-342 GCF_000687185.1 Egretta garzetta | reverse complement strand
AAAGGAGGTGGAAAGGGGTAGAAAAGCTCTCCTCTTTTACGGGGTCCCCGTCATTCAGAGAAGTCCTTGTGGCCACCTCCTCTACAGTGGGCGCTGCGGCCCTTCAATCTGGCAGCGCTGGGGCGTAGAGGAAAGCTCCTGGCTCCCTGGCGCGGAGACAAAACAGAGGACTTGCCAGTTTTCTGGACTGGTTTCTGGCACGGTGCAAGCGTGCGGCGGGGGCCCTGCCTGCAGCAGGCGGCAGCGTGTCTGAAGTGCCGGGGCAACGTGCCCTTCCGGCTCATCCAGGGAGGTCGAGCCAGGCTCCGGGGCACTCCTGAGGCAGAGTCCAACCTTCTCCTG
>NW_009265681.1:0-342 GCF_000687185.1 Egretta garzetta | reverse complement strand
AGAAAAAGGATCGTCATAGGAAAGCCAATAGCGCACCAAGACAGCTTCAGAAGCAGATGAGTGGTTCTGCACCAGTGGACACTTCCTTCCAGCTCCAGGACACCAAGCTGGAGTAAGTCACTGAACACAACTCACCAACAACCAGCAAGTTCCTTGCTTACTTTCTGCAGTTGATATAGAGAAGTCCCAGTTACTTTAGCAGGAACAACCCTGCCAGTTGGTGGAATTTCTCTGCACAAGAAAGGACTGTATGCTGCCCAAGCTCAGCAGCCACAGTAAGTTCTTCCCTGATCAGCCATTGCAACATACGTTTTCTGTCTTCCTCCTTTCCCAAGTCCTCTC
>NW_009265680.1:0-342 GCF_000687185.1 Egretta garzetta | reverse complement strand
TAACTTGAATGGCCTTTCTGGCAAAGTTACCTCAACAGGACAGCGGTAACCACACACCGCTGCTCTTTTGCCCTTCTCTATTTTTCTCTCGGAGAGAGAGGGGGTTGGTTTTACCGCGTTTCGGCCTGGCTGGGTGCCCGGCTGCCGGGAGCACGGGCGGTTGTTCGGTGCAGGAGCACTCGCGGGCTGAGGCGGCGTTTGAGGCGGCGAGGCCCCGAGGGCTCCGTGTACAAAACCCCGGGTTTGTTTACCGCCCGGCAGCGGGGCCTGAGGCGGCTCCCGGCGCCGCGATGGCGACCGCAGCCTTTCACCCCGCCCCGAGATTCTCCTTCCCACCGCACT
>NW_009265679.1:0-342 GCF_000687185.1 Egretta garzetta | reverse complement strand
TCACAGCAATATTTTTGGAAGAAATCTCAGAAGTCATCTGATCCAACGTCCAGCCTGAAATAGGATTGCTGCCAACATGAGATCTGGTCACTGGGACTTTGGCTAGCTGAGTTTTAAAAACCTCAGAGGATGAAGATGCTACACTACTCTATGCCAATCTGTTCCAGGGCCGGACTACAATCCCAGTAAAGATGCATCTTTTCCTAAGTGGTAACCTGAGCCTCCCAAACTGCAACCTGTGGCCATTGCCCTATGTTAAAACTGTGCTGTGTTTGTAATTTTTCCTCATGTAGCTCTAGGTTGCTTAACTTCATCTCCTTCTGATTAAGGAAGGCCAGCAAT
>NW_009265678.1:0-342 GCF_000687185.1 Egretta garzetta | reverse complement strand
CATTCCCTCCCGCTTTTTGGTGGTTTTTTGTTGTTTTTTTTTTTATTAGCGGCCCAGTAAGGAGAGCGTTTAAGCATTTCCTAATTTTTCGCAGGCCGCTGGAATTTGCCGATGGCCCTGTTTCTAATTTCCCCTGTGCCATGAGCGAACCAGCCCGTATTAATTCACACCATTTCCAAACGCAGCGTATTCGATACCAGTTCAGCCGCCAACTGGGTTTAGCGGGGAAAGCCCGGGGGAGCTGCCCGCGCCGCTGCGCCCGCTGTCTCGCAGCGGGAAAGCCTCAAAAATAGGGATATTTTTTAAAATGCAGCCCTTGGGTGCCGGAGCTGGGAGCTGGGG
>NW_009265677.1:0-342 GCF_000687185.1 Egretta garzetta | reverse complement strand
ATCAGGATTGGGCACTGGGGAATCGGGATCGGGCACCAAGGAATCGGGATCGGGCACTGGGGATTGGGATTGGGCACTGGGGAATTGGGATCAGGCACTGGGGATTGGGATTGGGCACTGGGATCGGGATCAGGCACTGGGGACCCAGGATTGGGATCGGGCACTGGGGATCGGGATCGGGCACTGGGGATCATGACTGGGCACCGGGGATTGGGATTGGGCACCGAGGACCCAGGACCAGGGATCGGGCACCGGGGACCCGGGACCAGCCCCACAGAATCAGGATCAGGCACCGGGGACCTGGGACTGGGGATCGGGATTGGGCACTGGGATCGGGATTGG
>NW_009265676.1:0-342 GCF_000687185.1 Egretta garzetta | reverse complement strand
GGGTCTGGTGCTGGGGCGGTTAGAGGAGAAGGGGGGGTGGGGTCCGGTGCAGGAGCGGGAGGAATATAAGGAGGGGATGATAGGGGGTGCTCCTCAGGATTCTTAGTCTTTTTCTTAGGACCCTTTTCCTTCAGAGTAAACAAAAAAGTTCTGGTGTCTGATCTTATCCATAAACTGGCATGTTCACTTTCCTCTAAACTAAAAGGTTCTTTGGAGTTCACATATATATTTAAAGCTTGACAAATCCAATCTTCAAACGACCCAAAACCAGGCCAGTATAGGTGGTCTCTCCTTATCTGTTTCGCACCCCATATCTGCATACAATAATGTACCATCTTTTCT
>NW_009265675.1:0-341 GCF_000687185.1 Egretta garzetta | reverse complement strand
CAGGTTTGGTCCTGCCGTGAGCAGAGGGCTGCTTATTGAAGCACCCACCCAATCCTCGCTCCCCGAGGAGGACGTGGGGCAGGGAGAGCCTCCGAGATGTCACCAGATGAGGGAAACAGGGCCCAGAATCACACGATCACCCACGGGTTGGGGGCGGAAGGAACCTGGTTCAACCCGCCTGCTCAAGAAGGGCCATTGCTTTTTTTCCCCAACTAAAACTGTGGTGCCTACAGTCCTAAAGCACGCCCCGTTTTCCTCCCTCCAGTTCACTACTGAGTATTGCAACCAGGACACAGATATCGCTTTATCTCTCTGCAACATGGGTGGAATTGTAGACTTTC
>NW_009265674.1:0-341 GCF_000687185.1 Egretta garzetta | reverse complement strand
GGTTCCCATACAAACCCATCCTTTTCCAATAGATACAAGTACGGCTGCAGGGGCTTCATCGGGATGTATTTCAAAATGACAAACATTATGTTCATTGTCAAGACAAATGTCTCGGGCTTTGGTGGTGTTACTCTCACAAATAAATCCTGCTTGTTCCCGTACAACGCATGCACTAACATCAACAGTTTGCCATGTGTTTCCGTTTCCTTGGGCCCGCACTCTATGTTCCAATGGATAGAGCACAGTTCCATTGTGATTTAATCCTAATGCAAGGACTGGGTATATGGCATGTACCAAAGCATTGTGTGTGGTTAAGACAAAAGCTGTGGCTTTATTGTTGA
>NW_009265673.1:0-341 GCF_000687185.1 Egretta garzetta | reverse complement strand
GCTCAGGCAAAACAAGCAATCCAACCAGCAGTCTGCTTGCCTGAATGGACCCTTGATCTCTGACCGCCCGCCCCGCCGCTTGTCTCTTTTTTCCATGCTTGTACATCGCCCTCACCTTCCTCGACGCCTCCCTTTCTCCGCCCTTGTCCCCTCCCAAACACAGGACCTACCCCCGGTTCTTCATTCTCCCTTGCTCTCAGCTTTGCTACATCCGTGAACAGATGCGGTGTTTCAGTTCCTGCTGGCCAGGTCACCCTGGACTTCCATGGCATTACTGATGCAGTTCCCTGGCCAAACCGGTCCCTGACGGATTCCTCTCCCCCAAAGGACCCTGACTCTTC
>NW_009265672.1:0-341 GCF_000687185.1 Egretta garzetta | reverse complement strand
CGATGGGGAACGGGGTTAGTAAGGGAAAGGGGCTAATGGCATGGGTTAACGAGGGAAGGGGGCCCTTCGAGCTAATGAGAGGGAGCTTAATGAGGAGGGGGGGCTAATGAGGGCTAACGAACGCTGGCGCTAACGAGCTTCTCCCCTTCCCCACAGGCGAGCAGGATAACTCGGACAACAACACCATCTTCGTGCAGGGGCTGGGCGAGAATGTCACCATCGAGTCGGTGGCCGACTACTTCAAACAGATCGGCATCATTAAGGTGAGCCCCCTCGTTAGCGCGGCCCGTTAGCGTGGCATTGTCATGTCACCCATGGCAGGGGGGACAGGGCCACCGGCT
>NW_009265671.1:0-341 GCF_000687185.1 Egretta garzetta | reverse complement strand
GTGAAGGAAGGGGAACACCAGCTGAAGGTATTCGACTTTCTGAATGTTCCGGCATTTGAGTATGAACCCAGCAGTCATTCTCATGTAGTATCCGAGTGATATTTTGTGCTGAAATTAGGGGCAAATTTTGATCCCAGCGTGATGTTGGCCAAGCTTGGCTCATCGCTACCATAACTGTCACAGACAAAACATAAAATCCAATCATGATTTTCTCAACTTCAGCTTGAGGGGAGGTGGTTGTTCCACTGTCCATGGAGTGGGAGCCTTTTTAATTCTACAATAATGGATCCATGGCCCTTTCCCTTGAACCCTGACAGCTGTGTGAGTAGTCAGTAGGACTT
>NW_009265670.1:0-341 GCF_000687185.1 Egretta garzetta | reverse complement strand
TGTTGGTCTTGATCTAAATTTGAATTGATGGCTGAATGCAA
Source organism: Egretta garzetta (assembly GCF_000687185.1). Taxonomy (NCBI): domain Eukaryota; kingdom Metazoa; phylum Chordata; class Aves; order Pelecaniformes; family Ardeidae; genus Egretta; species Egretta garzetta. The sequence continues at coordinate 300 of NW_009265670.1, read as the reverse complement.
ACCCAAAGCAAATAACCTTGACTCTGGCCTGTGTATTTGTATATTTTAGTGCTTCAGTGGCATTTGGAAATCTGGATGAAAGTTCCCTGGTCCAAACAAGTGGTAGTGACCTTAGTGCAGAGGACAAAGAACTGTTAAAAGCTTATCATCACAGTTTTGATGATGAAAAAGTGGATCTGGACCTGATTATGCACTTACTTTATAACATCTGTCATAGTTGTGATGCTGGTAGGTATATACACGCACTTCCAATAAATTGCTGTGGATTCAGCTTCTGTGCTGAATTGTTGCTCTTTTTTT
>NW_009265669.1:0-341 GCF_000687185.1 Egretta garzetta | reverse complement strand
CTTTGATGAGTCTTTTAACCAGGTGAGGAATTATTTATTCTGGGTCAATACTCATCACTCATACAATGCTTAAGCAGACCTGGTAGGTACTTTCTTTTAGATGGTGGTGACTTGCCTAATAGCCACTTCTAGGTTGTGAGGGTGGTTGCTGGCTATTTTCAGGGTTGTTCAGAAAGGATTAGAGCCAGCTGAAACACGCAGCTGCCTGAAGCAGAAGGTGATCCACAAAAACCTGTCACTCCACAGCTGATGTCAGGGTGGGAGAAAAATGATGCAAAGAAACAAGATCAACAGTAAGCATGTTTGCAGTCCAGAAGTCAGAAAAATCCAAACAAAAAAAG
>NW_009265668.1:0-341 GCF_000687185.1 Egretta garzetta | reverse complement strand
GCCTGCTTAGACCTAAAGCAGAGTTTAAGTTGCACTCATCACCATATCACATGTTGCATGTTAGGCAAAAAACAATGATTTTTTTCCCATGAAGGTTAATGAATACTTGGTGTGGGAGAGGAAATGGTAACCTGGAGGAAAAAGAGAGTTTTGCCACATGGAACAAAGAGAACAGAGAGGCTGTTGTCTGGAAATGGCTAGGTATTTTGGGGGAGCCTTGCCTGTTTCCCAGAGAATGAGACATACAGTTCCGCTTAACCCTAATCTTTTGAACCTTAATTCCGCATAACCTTAATCTTTTTAGCCCAGCCGGTTGTGACAGGACAAGGGGTGATGGTTTT
>NW_009265667.1:0-341 GCF_000687185.1 Egretta garzetta | reverse complement strand
CTCCTCCCTCTGCACCCAGGGTGCTGAGCATCTCTGGAGAGTCACATGGTTCCCGGCCGGGGGTGGCAGCGTGGGTGCCAGGGGGAAGGTGGGTGGCTGTGCAAAGCTGGGTAGCAGGGGTGAAGCCCATCACCTGCTGCCATTAGCACAGGGTGCGAGGGGGGAAATGGTTTTGCTGACCTTAGTAGATACCCTCTGCCCTGAGAGGCGCTCCCGGTGTGCCCCAGGGTGGTCACCTTGGAGGAAGGGGCACATCCATTGCTGCAGCAGTGTCCATATGCCACAGAGATGTGATGCTGAGGTTGGTATCAGGCATCCAGCTGGGCCAGAGGAGGGCTGGC
>NW_009265666.1:0-341 GCF_000687185.1 Egretta garzetta | reverse complement strand
GTCTTTTCCAACCTCAACAATTCTATGATTCTGCATTGGGGGCAGATTGGCCTGACAAAGTCCAACACCAGGACTGAGCCCTGCCCCCACCATCCCCATGAGCTCACTGCTGCAGAGCAGGACTGACTCCTCAGCAGCCAGAGGGCACAGACCCTGCTTCTCATGGCACACTCTGCCAGCAGAAGAGAGACCTGCAGCCATGGACCTGAAGGAAGGTCTCCTGGAAAAGGAATAGGTGTGGGAGTGCATGTGGGTTTGAATGGAGTGTAGCATGGTGCATGTCTAGGAGAAAGGTGATGATTTTTCTTAGAGAAGTCTCCCTTAACTCTTCATTGATTCTT
>NW_009265665.1:0-340 GCF_000687185.1 Egretta garzetta | reverse complement strand
TGTACTCCCTCACTGTCACCATGCTTCCAGCACTTGTACATCCTCTGCCTGTCACCCTGAGCATCCCACCACTTTCTGCCTTGCCCTATTCCCAATCCCCAACTCTTCTCCTCTCTGCTTCTCTTCCCAAGACCTGGCCCAGCCCTGCCATTGCCTCCTCTGTCTCTACCACCCTCCCATCGCCAGTTTTACATTCTCCGCCAGCTCTCTGACCTTCTCCTTCAAGCTCCTGGGTTTTCCAGATCCCGTTTGCATGTATCCTTATCCCTCACCCTGAACAAACCAATTCTGCCAAACACACCAATGTCTTTTTTTTTTTTTTTTTTTTTCCCCCCCCAAA
>NW_009265664.1:0-340 GCF_000687185.1 Egretta garzetta | reverse complement strand
GGGGGCAGGAAGGGAAACTGCAGCTGCACCAAAGAGGCACCACAGCTTGCCCTGCAGGCAACAGGGAAACCCTAACACACCTCCCCGGCACAGCTGCCCGCACGGGCTCTGCCCCAGCCCTTTCGCATCCCCCACCCAACCGCTACAGCCAACCTCCCCCCAACACGCCACCGCCCCCCCACGCACGGCCACCCCACCAACGCACTTCCCCAAGACCACCACAGCCACCAGCCAAAACTGAAAACCACAGCCGGAAACTCGCCGCAGTCAGAAAGCGAGGAAGGGAAAGCCGCGGCACCACATAAAGCCGGCCACCCGGCAGCACCCCAAGCACAGCGCC
>NW_009265663.1:0-341 GCF_000687185.1 Egretta garzetta | reverse complement strand
TTAAAAAATAAATATTTTACTAAAGTAGAAGCTAGCAGACATGGTGGTTTTAAGCTTTGCCTGGGTAAGGATGTCTCATTAAAAGTTTATGTTCTTTGCCCTAAAAGGGACCTTTTTCTCTACTCCATATAGATCCATTTGTTTCTTTAGTTTTTGTTTTATGCAGTTTTTGACTGTTTTACATGGTATTGTCTTAATTTTGTTGAATCTGAAATGGGTTTATGATCAGGCTTTTTTGTATGTTGCTTGTGTTATAATGAGTTTATCCTTTCCTCTTCACTAGGTGCTAGATATCATGCGCTGCTGATTCCGAACTGTCCCGGGGCTATAACTGACCTTGC
>NW_009265662.1:0-341 GCF_000687185.1 Egretta garzetta | reverse complement strand
AAGCCTTCCGGGACTCGGGTAAGGGGAGGCGCAGGCAAATCATCCCTGCGCTGGGGGGTCTGCAGCATCCGGATGCCGAGTGGACTCAAGCCGGGCATGTGCTGGATCCAAAGGACCCAGGACCTCGGCTGCGATGTGCTGGGCCAGCGCTGATGCTGCCCTTCGCCTCCCAGGGGATGCACAGGGGCAGTGGCAAGCGTGCGAGGGGCTGGGAGCAGCCCGCTTCCACCTGGGAGACCCCCAGAAAGCCATCGGGCACTACAAGGAGGCCTTGACTTTGCTTTCCCAGTGCCAGGTAAGACACACCAGGGAAAGCCCCGAGGCCAGAGCCTCCCGTGCAT
>NW_009265661.1:0-340 GCF_000687185.1 Egretta garzetta | reverse complement strand
GACCTTTCCTGTGGTGGTGCCTGGGAATGAAGACTCAGGTCTCGGTGTCACCTGTTCTGCCCCATACCGCTTCCCTCCCTAGTCTCTCTGAAAACCCTTATCTCCCAGGAAGACCAAGAGAACGTTCAGGGCTTCCACTCTTCCTTCCATAGATGAGGCTCTGGGCTTGAAGTGTTTTCTAGTGTTATGGAAATAATCAGTGTCCTGGAGGGTGTCTCCCTTGGGATTTCAGGTAGGGAACACTGCATAAGTACATCCCTGAGGAGGATGAAAACTTTAAGATAGTGCAAACTGTTTCAACACCTCACGAAGCATATGGATGCACAGACCCAGGTTGGAG
>NW_009265660.1:0-341 GCF_000687185.1 Egretta garzetta | reverse complement strand
CCCCCCCCCCCCCCCTCCCCCCCCCCCAGCCACTCAATGCCAGGGGAGAGCTCAGGTCCGTCTTCCCGGGAAGCTCCCGCCAGCAAGGCTTGGCCGCTGCATGCAAGGAAAGTACCGGCGAGAAGTCTGGAAAGTAGGGCAAGAGATCACGCCATGGGCTTTTAAAATAGACATATGTGCCGAGAAACCTCCTGCCGCACACAGCCTCCCCTCTGGCATCTCCAGCCCGGCATCGCTACGTGGAATCAGTGGGTGAAGACGTAGGATTTTGGGTGGGTTTGGGGTGGGTGTTTTGGATTTTTTAGGGTGGGGGTGGTTTTTTTCCTTTCCTTTTTGGGATA
>NW_009265659.1:0-341 GCF_000687185.1 Egretta garzetta | reverse complement strand
GGGGGAGGGCAGGGACACGTCCCTCTGGTTTGCAGGGGAGGGGACAGAGGGACACCTGGGGACTGCCTGGAGCAGGGACACAGTTAAAAAGCGAAGCTGCTGTGCAGCACAGCCCCCCCTGACTCCCTCCCTCTCTGGCAAGGCACCCATTTGGTGGCCGTGCCCGTCACCGTGGCCTCGTGGCTGGGTGGCCGCAGGGCTGCCCCGTGGCTGGTCCCAGCTCGCACCGGTGCATGTGCTGGTGTCTGTCACTGCTGGCCTGGCGCGTGCGTGCCGGGAACGCTGCGTCCCCAGCCGTGGTGGCAGCTGCCCTGGGATGTCCCCACCGTCCCGTCCCCCCC
>NW_009265658.1:0-340 GCF_000687185.1 Egretta garzetta | reverse complement strand
TTGGGGGGGGGGGAAGGAGGATTTAGGGGGGGGGGGTGCAAATGGGAGGGTTTGGCCCATTTTGGGGCCAAAAGCGGGGAGGGGGACAGCGCGGTGGCATTTGGGGGCGGGGTTTGGCCATGATGGGATAAAAGCCGCCATTTTGGTGAGTTTGACCAAAATATGTGGATTTTGAGTGGAAGGGTGTGGAATGAGAGCGACTTGGAGGGGACAAAGTGGCCCTGGAGGTCCCCGCGGGGCTGGTGTCACCTCTTTGTCCTCAGTGTCACCTCCTGTGGGGCTGGTGTCACTCGCCAGGGCTGGTGTCACCCCCCTTCTCCTGGTGTCACCTGCTGGGAGC
>NW_009265657.1:0-340 GCF_000687185.1 Egretta garzetta | reverse complement strand
GCAGGATGCAAGGGTAGCAAAACTGGTGGAGGCACGGCACCACGAAGCTGGCCTCCTCCCAGCTGTCCAGGCAGATGGGACAGCGGTTCTCCAGCTCTGCGTCCATGCTCTCCTCTCGCTGGGGTGGGCTGGGGGGAGCTGGCGATGTCGAGCCGCTCCCTCTCGCGAGCGCTGCAGCAGCGGGTGTCACGCTGGAAAAGGAAGAGAGGGCACGGTCATCGGCTGGTCCGGGGAGGGGTGGCAGAAGCGCCCAGGTCCCTGAAGATGGAAAGCCCCCCAGCTCCCACCCCAGGCTGAGGGTTCCCTGCCCAGCTCACCTCTGCTGCTGCGAGCGCGCCTC
>NW_009265656.1:0-340 GCF_000687185.1 Egretta garzetta | reverse complement strand
TGGTGGGGCAGAGTGTATCCTCAGCAAGTGTGCAGATGACACAAAGCTGGGAGAAATGGCTGATACACCAGTGGGCTGTGCTGCCATCCAGAGGGACCTCGACAGGCTGAGGGAATGGTCTGACAGGAACCCTATGAAGTTCATCAAGGAGAAATGCAAAGTCCTGCCCCCTGAGGGGGAGTAATCCCATGCATCAGGACATGCTGGAGCCAAGTGTCTAGAGAGCAGCTTTGCAGAAAGGGTCCTGGGGTTCATGGTGGCCACCAAGTTGAAGATGAGCCAGCAATGTATCCTTGTGGCAGAGAAGGCTAATGGTGTACTGGGCTGCATTAGGAAGAGG
>NW_009265655.1:0-340 GCF_000687185.1 Egretta garzetta | reverse complement strand
AGTTTCCATGCTAAGCTTAGGTGCTAAACTTTACAGGTTTTTTGTGTCAAAACCGGGCAAGTTTAATGCATGGTTTGGTTTTGTGTCATCTGAGCACAACCCTTCTCCGCCTTTAAGAACCCTTGTGTTGAGGCAGTATTGCTGAGGCTGTTTTACAGACAGGTTTGTCTTGAGTTGGGACTAAGCTTTGCAGAAGTCAGCCCAGAAAGCAGCTGGGAAAGCTGAGAGCAGCCGACAGAGGGAGAGGGGTGAAGTCAAACCCCAACTTCAGCGGCAGCGGCCTCCTTCAGCCCTGAGCGCTTCTTTAAGGGTTGGGTTTGAGCTCCGGCAGCACTGGGTC
>NW_009265654.1:0-339 GCF_000687185.1 Egretta garzetta | reverse complement strand
CTATGAGGAGGGGAGTAATCTTGGCGCCCTCCTTATAGGCCGCTCGTCAACCGGCACAGCTGGCCTTTTTGTCCTACCAGGGGTAATTGATGCAGACTATACAGGAGAAATACAAATTGCTGCTTATACCCTATGTCCCCCATTTACAGTAAAAAAGGGAACACGAGTGGCACAACTGTTGTTATACAGGAAGGTTGCTCTAGAAAAAGATGTGACTTCCTGTGCCCCACAAAGAGGAAATCAAAGTTTTGGTTCTACAGGCGATACGGTGGTAAACCTGGTACAACAGTTAAAACAAAGACCAATGATCCAGGCGCAACTTACCTATCGCCTGCAAGA
>NW_009265653.1:0-340 GCF_000687185.1 Egretta garzetta | reverse complement strand
GGATTTTTTTTTCTTCCCCCCCCCCCCCCCCCCCGCCAATCACCCACCAACCACCAGGTTACAGTCAGTTGGTGTTAGTGATTTTCACTGATTTTCTCAATCTGCTTTTCTTTGTACAGGTGGGCTATTTTCATGCTTAGGTTCTATTTCTCCTTCACTCTCTGCTCTTTCATCTGCTTTCGTGTTATAGGGTCAGTTGTGTCAGCCCTCAGCACTGGATCACCACTTGCTTTCTGTTCATTAGTCAATCACTGCAGGAACCCAGTGAAGCATCCGGCAGTCACGCGCAGCGCTCTCTAGTACAGATGAATGCCTTCAACAGTGACTGGTAAGACGTGCA